>NC_081560.1:24445394-24648646 GCF_022355385.1 Mustela nigripes | reverse complement strand
TCTCTCTCTCTCTCTGCCTGCCTCTCCATCTACTTGTGATCTCTCTCTATCAAAAAAAAAAAAAAAAAAAAAAAAAAAAAGGAACATTTTTCTCATTCAAATCTGGTTAATTACAGGCTTTAATAGTAGGAAAATGCCATTCTTCTGCCTCACCCCAACTACTTTCTGTGTATAGAAAGTTCTCTTTTTGGTTTTGGTTGAAATATTTGGAGCAGGATCAAAAAGATATACCTAACTAATTCTTACTTAAATACTACCTGGAAACAAATGTCCTGACATGTAGTCTGAAGCTTTTTTCAGAGGGCCAGTATCATTTCAAAAGATAAACATGGGGGTAGAAAGATCAGAGAACACTTACTTCTGGAAAAATATACAAGGTGCAGCAAAACACTGCAAGTTTTTTTAAATGCCTCTTAGCATTCTAGAACCTATTGACTCTAGAATTTGTGACAATTCAGAGATGTTTTTATTTTTTATTTTTTTTACTATGTTATGTTAGTCACCATACAATACATCATTAGTTTCTGATGTAGCACTCCACGATTCATTGTTTGCATAAAATACCCAGTGCTCCATGCAATATGTGACTTCCTTAATACCCATCACCAGACTGAGATTTTTTTTTTAACAGCTAAATCAGGAAAAGCAAATGTGTTTTCTTCCCTAGTAAAATAAAAGCATTAAATACAAAAAAAAAAACAAAAAACAAAAAACAACCTAAGCCCTGTACTAATGTTTTAGGTATTTTGGAATTACGGTTAGAGAGTACTGGCTGCAAGAGGATGATTGCCTTCTCTTCACTTCCCAGGACAGAGACTAATGTAATTACACAATTAAGGGGTATTTTTTCATGATACTGGTTAAAATTTAAACAATCATGAGAATACTGTTTCCTGGAAGGTGAAATACACTTCAGGAGTCATATTTACTATCCATATGAATTAATTAAGAGCCCAACATCTGAATAGTATAGAAGTTCTATGTATCAATATTTCCACTGGGTAGTTTCTCAATTCAACCTTATCAATTTTATTTATTTCAAAATTTTTCAAATACTACATGTACACCCCTTCAACCCCAACAATCACAAAAACAACCACAATAAGGACAACACAATTATATCCGGGTTACAATGAATGTTTGACTTTATTTCTAATGATACTTAAATAATTGAGTCTGCTCAAAAGACCTTAAGAGGTTACCTGAAACTGTTTTCTATAATCATTTTCCAAGATTCATTAAAAAAAATAATACTTTAGAACCTCGATTTTGGTTGATGCCAATACAGAGATAAGATCTCTAACAACAACAAAAAAAGGTAAATTCAACAATCAGTACTGAAACAACTAGACATCCGTGTGCAAAAAAATGAATCTAGACACAGACTTTATACCCATCAGAAAAATGAACTCAAAATGGATCATAGACCCAAATGTAAAATGCAAAACTATAAAATTCCTGGAAGATAACACAGAAGAAACCCCAGATGACCTTGTATATAATGATGACTTTTTAGATACAACACCAAAGACAAAATCCATGAAAGAAATAATTGTTAAGCTGGACTTTATTAAAATGAAAAGTTCTGGTCTGCAAAAGACAATGTCAAGAGAATGAGAAGACAAGCCATAGACTGGGAGAAAATATTTACAAAAGACACATGTGATAAAGGACTATTATCCAAAATACACATAGAATTCTTAAAACTAAACAATAGGAAAATGAACAACAGAGTTAAAACATACACAAAAGATCTGAACAGACACCTCAACAAGATATATCGATGGAAAATAATCATAAAAATATGTTCAGCATTATATACCATTACAAATTAATACCACTGCATACCTATTAGAATAGCTAGAATCCAGAACACTGACAACAGCGGATGCCAGAAAGAATGTGAAGCAGTTGGAGCTCCCATTCATTGCTGGTAACCATCAAAGTTAGTACAACCACTTTGGAAGACAGTTGCACAGTTTCTTACAAAACCAAATATATTCTTACTTTATGATCTAGAAAGCATTTTCTTTGGTAACCACACAAATAATTTTAAAACACCTATGTCCACACAAAAATCTGCACAGGGATGTTTTTTACCAGCTTTGATCATAATTGCCAAAACTTGGAAGCAACCAAGATGTCTTTTAATAGATGAATAGATAAATAAATACACTGCAGATAAATATACTGTAGTACATCCAGACAATGGGATCTTAGTGCTAAAAAGAAAAGAGCAATCAAATGAGGAATTAAAAAAGAGAGAGAGAGAGAGAAGTAAGCTTGAATGTACAGTACTAAGAGAAAGAAGCCAATCTGAGAAGGCTACATACTGTAGAATTTCAACTATATGACATTCTGGAAAAGGTAAAACTATGGAGACAGTAAAAAGATCAGTGGTTGCCATGGTAGGGGGTAGAAAAGAATGAACAGGCAAAGCACAGAAGATTTTTAGGGGAGTGAGACCATTCTATATGACATTATATTGGTATATACATGTTATGATACATTCATCAAAACCCATACAATGTACAGCAAGAATGAACTTTACAGAATTCAGATGATAATGATGGGCCAATGTAAGTTCATTGATTGTAACAAATTTACTACTTTTTTCTGGATATCGATAGTGGGGGAGGCTGTGTATGGGTGAGGGCTAAAGGTAAATGGAAAATCTCTGTACTTTCTACTCTGCCTTACTGTAAACCTAAAACTTCTGTAAGTCTACTTTTTAAAAAAAATTATGAGAACATGACAAATGTGAGAAGATTCTTGAAGGTAATATATTCTTTACCACTTTCTAAGAGATTATAGGTATTGTATAAAAATTTAATTTTTCATATATTTTAAACCTCATTAGTAGGTATTAAATGTTATTATTTTATAAAATAATTCATTGGGCTTTAAAAATTAAATACTGGATATCTTACAAAGTAAATTTAAATAATTGAATCTAATGTTAATAGAGAGAGATAATGGTGGGAATGTGCTTCACTGCCTCTTTCTCAAAAATTGCAGTGAAATGAAGCCAAACATAAAAGAGTACAGATTACCTAATTTCATTTATGTGAGTACAAAAGCAGGTCATCTTAGTGTATGATGTTACAAGTCAGGAAAGTGACAGAGAGGGAGCACAAGAGGCTTTTGAGGGGTCACCTGAGGATCCTGGGGTTTGGTTGAGTGTTTCGGGTATTGGTTTGGGTCTTCTCAGTTTGTGAAAATTCATGGAGCTATAGACTTAATGCTATGCTTTTTTTTGAAGTAAAAAAGAAAAAAAAAGCAGTAAACATGGTTCCTTAAGTTTTGATTGAAGTGAAGAGGGATAGAAATAAGGGTATATACATTTTTACATAAGTTTGCAGTTCATATAAGGATAGAAAACAAAAAAGAAGTTAACAAGAGAGCTTCAAGGACCTGAGAGGAATGGCCTTTTGGATATATCACTCAATAGGCTGGAATTTCTTAGTGTTACTCATGAGCTAGTATAAATCCTAGGGACACCTGTTTAAAGCTATATTCAGCAAAGAAAACTGTAAGATCTGGGGAAAGTTAGAGCTATCCTAAGCAGAATTAAGAGTGAGGTAGCAATTAGTAAATATCTTTCTGGGAGACTTGAATGACAGCCCTTCACCTGCCAAAATGTGTATTTTCATTTCTGTTTGAATTACTTTTTAAAAATGGATAGGGCTTTGGGTTATGGACATTGGGGAGGGTATGTGCTATGGTGAGCGCTGTGAAGTGTGTAAACCTGGCGATTCACAGACCTGTACCCCTGGGGCTAATAATACATTATATGTTAATAAAAATTAAAAATTAAAAAAAATGGATAGGGAGCTGAACTAATTCTATCACGTAAAGTCTATTCTACTTTGTTCTGTGGGCATGGACAACTGTATGGTTTTACACTGTACAATTGTTCTCTCTAATTGAGTTGCATGTAACCAATGACCTACACCTAAATCCTTTGCATAGGTCATAGGTGTCTCCTCCACAGCCTATGTCAAATTGAGTTTCTGAATAGTTTCTTAAGATAGGAGATATAGTTTATTCTAGAACACATTCCCTGAACACTATTTCAAGAAACAGCTTCCACCCCTTTCTCTCTCATGTCATCTTACTCTGGATGAAATGGACTAGTATGGGCTTTATACCCTCTTATTCCAATACCTCACCCTATGGTGCTAATAAGAAATGATGGGTTCAGAAGGTGACTACAAAAGAAGAGTGAAGAGTGAACTAAAATACTAAGTAATCCTTAAAAATAGATTAATTATGCCTTGAAGAAATAAATTCATTACAGACAACACAGTATCACTGATTATAGGAGATTTATCAGATGCTTTGAAATCTAAGATTTGTAAGGGAATATGTATGAGTGGGTGTGGTTTGGGGGTAAATTCAGGAAACATACACAGAAGCTTTATTCTTGTCAGGTGGCAGAATGAAAAAAATAGGTTGCCATTTGTTGATTATTCAATGTGCCAGGCAATCGTGCTAAGCCCTTTAGGGTGAATTATCCCATTAAATGCTCACAAAAATATGCCAAGGTAGGCAAGATTATTATTCTCATTCAAAGATGAGAAGATCAAAGTTTATAAAATGTAAGTGACTTATCCAAGGACTTCCCACCTAAGTAGGAGAACTGGAATTTTAGCTCATCTCTGTAGCAACTCAAAAGCGAATGCTCTTAGCCGCTTGTCACCATCTTGATCAGTGAATGATCACAAGGGCAAATAGAAAATTATTGGGAAGAAAAGAGGGTAAGAGGAATGGAAAAGAAGTGGGAGTCAAAAAGGGAAATAAAGAAAGGAAAAGAAGTAAAAAACAGAAGAGGGACAAAATACAAATAGCTCAGTGCCAATATATAAAAGTTAATAAATATTTGCTAAGTGAATGTGCATGGCATTTCTAAGTAAATATCATAAATAGACATTCCATAAATATTTTTTAAATTAAAATTTGGTCAGTGTTCCCTTAGCTATAGATGAAAGTGTGTATATGGTTCAAAAGAAAAGTTATTTTATAGTCGTGGTTTTCGAATATGAGAAAACCCAAATCCCCAAAGTGTTAACAATTAGGCACCTGAATTAAAAAGAATCTTCTCATTCATATCCCTCACTTTCAAACTAACTTCTTGATTAAACTTTAATGTAATTATAAGAGTTAATAACCTTAAAGAGAAAAATAATCAAGTCTCCATTATAATTTTCGGGTAGATTCTTTCTGAAGCAAAGTATCACTTGAAAATAATTACCCTTAATAACATGGGAGCTATTCCATTAAATTCTTTTCCTTCATTAAAAAAAGTACATAATTTTGAAGGAAACAGAAAAAATAATGAGAAAACAAACCCCATTTGATCTACTCTACACTCATCAGATGCCCATATCAGCAGTAATGCACTTTCCCATCCACTTTTGAGAATG
This sequence comes from Mustela nigripes, assembly GCF_022355385.1. NCBI lineage: Eukaryota > Metazoa > Chordata > Mammalia > Carnivora > Mustelidae > Mustela > Mustela nigripes. The sequence continues at coordinate 24,643,220 of NC_081560.1, read as the reverse complement.
TTGTAAAAACAATCATACTTCTGTTCCTATATCAAGAAGCTGATGCTGCTGGGGAAACCTCGTTGATTGGTGCCATGGCAGAAGCATCGTTTCTGACATCTGCCTTGCTCATTCCTATTAGTGATCCTTGTATGTAGTGCTTATTAATTCTGTGTTTTTCTGAAGAGTCCTAAGTTCTCAGTCCATCATCTTCATAAGATGATCCAAATACTAGTCACTACTGATCAGATATCCTCCATATTTAATACAGTTTATCTCTCTTTATTAAGCACTTTCTATGTATTTCACCTTACGTTTAGATTTCACAAGAACCCTAGAAAATATTATCATCCCCATTTTGTAGATGAGGACACAATGATTTAAAGAGGTTTTGTGACTTGACCAAGATCACCAAGTGGTGAGCAGCTAACTGCATTCAAACTGAGGAGAAAGCCTGGGCTTCTGGTCATATGTAAAATACCAAGTGTCCAGTGTAAACTCCAGAAACTTCCCACTGCCCCAAATCCTCGCTGCTCCCTCATCCTTCATACAGACTTAATTGCTGCATGCCAGTATGGACCCGAGGCCAGACCTTAACCCTCAATTACTAAGCCCACAGCACCTCATCTGTTCCTGGGATTTAAACACTTACTTGTAATTTTTTAGCACATGATGAAGTTCAGGAATTACAAGAATAAAGAATGAGTAAAAGCAGCCCACTGAGGTGAAAGAAGCTGAGTAGGACCATACGAAGAACTAAGGCAATGCCATTGATTTGCCTCAAGCTTTTATTCGATGTTGGCTCCAGCTTGGCCCACATTTAAGTGTTTATGTATTAAGGGAAGAAATGAGAGATTAATAAACCTTGTCCTTTATGACTATAAAAGAAATTAGACTTAAAAAAACCCCCATCATTTATCACTTTATTCAGTTAAGAAACAGGGGCAAGTACATTTACACGGCTAAATTTCATAATGACTTAACTTGTAAGATTAATATTTTATAACCAGCATGAAGTTTCCTTAATCAGAAACTGAAAATTTACCTAATTTCAAATCAGCCTATTTATCTTTATATATTTGATATTACTACATTTATCATTCACTTTTTTAAAAAAATATACAGTATTTCCAGGAATACTTTACTACCTACAAACCTTCAGCTTCAAAAATAAATTATATAATGTACTTCCAAATTATTAATAATTATTTTCTGTTTTATTTCAAATGAGGTAATTATCAAAAAAATACTTATATTTAAGATTAACACACTTGACTTTCATCACATTTGACTTCACTTTCTCTATTTACTAAATAGGTAATATTTAATCACAAGGAAGTCGTGCAGCATAACTTGTAGAGATGACATTTTTGTCAGTTTTTCCAGATATTGACATTTTATATCTCATTTTCCACTTATAGAAGTAGATAAAAAGTAGTGCCAAAGCCAGTAACTTCCATCACGTACATACTAAGATACTGAATTAGCTCCAGTAAAGGAATTGTTACAGTTACAAATAAAGATCATTTGGAGAAGGTAAGATTTCTGTCAGAACCATTTGGTTTTTAGTCAAAGCCCAGTGTCTAGAACAGAGCCAGCCTCCCAATAATTCTGTGTTCCCTGGCTCCCTCCTCCCTTTCTTCCCATTTCACTTGTGTTTTCATTTTCCCTTTTGAAGTACTTTTGAAGTTCTCTCCGAGGGACTGCTGGACCCGTCTCCTAACCTTACCACCCCCGTCTTCAATCTCACTTCCTCCAGTCTGCAAAATACCGCTGTGATTATTTTTTTAAAACACAAACTGCAGCCCTTCATCGTCCTGTTCAAAAAGCTTCAGTTCCCTGTTGTCTACTGTGTCACCTTCAAACACCAGAATTTGACAGATTTCTGACCCAGCCCAAGCTCATCTGCCCAGTCTCATTTCCAGACTGCTCTCTTGCCACATTCTTGAATTCTTGCAATGTAGATGCTTGGCTTTTTTAGAATGCATGTTCTTCCCTATCTTCTAGCTAGTATTACGCTGTTTTAGCTGTTTCATTTCTTAAATTCCACATATGAGTGAAATTGTATGGTATTTTTCTTTCTCTGACTGACCTTTTTCACTTAGCGTAATACACTCTAGCTCTGTCTGCATTATTGCAAATGGCAAGATTTTATTCTTTTTTATGGCTAATATTCCATTGTATATATACATATCTTCTTTATCTGTTCATCAGTCAATGGACTTCCATTAATGCCTTTTCCCCATCTTGTCCACCTAAGAAATGTCACTTTCCATTTGTAATTTAAATCGGATGTGTTGTATTCTTTGAGGCCCTCCTTATGTATTTTCCAATCTCAGCTTTATATTATATTCTTATAATACTCATGCCGCTATCATATCACTTGACAAATACAATTCTTGTTGGTCACATGTTTATGTCCCTCCTCTGTTACATTACGATATCTGAGAACACACAGAACCATGTTTCATCGGTCTTTGTATTCCTGATGCCTAACATAGAACCCTATTATATACCTTTATATGATTATCAATAAAATGTATGTGGGATAAATAAATGATTCATGAAAGATGAAATAGATATAAACAATAACAATAAAAGACAACAATAAGAATATTTATAGGCATCTGTGTTTTAAAAATATACCTTTACCTTTACTTGAGTATGTACAGAATTTGGAGCTGGGAGAGCTTTCAGAGATTAGAATATTTTAGTATAATCCATCCATTTAAAAGGTGAAGGCAAGAGGTCAAGATGGGCTCACAACACAGAGGGAAAGTAGTGGGCGAGTTCAGATAAAAGCCTGGGTTCCAAGACACAGTCAAGGTGCTAAGCACTATATGACATATTGTTGGTGGATTTAATTAGAAACAACAAAATTGTGATTTTGCTTTTCTGTTTTTTCAATACATTTTTGTAAATCAAATTATTTCAACTATTTTCCTTAAAATATATTTCCAGAAATAACGATATGGGCTGAGCAAATACTCTTCTGGAAAAATTACACTAATATCTACTCTCACCAAGCAGATTTAGAAGAACCAATGTAATTACCTTTTGATAATTACTATTATAATTTTCAAGTCTTTGTAAATTTGACAGGTGGAAAACAATCTTTTATCACCAATTAAATGATCTTTATTGGGGCACCTGGGTGGTTCAGTCAGTTAAGCATCTGCCTTCGGCTCAGGTTGTGATCTCAGGGTCCTGGGATGGAGCCCCTACCTGGCTCCCTGCTTAGCAGGGAGTCTGCTTCTCCTTCGCCCCCTACTTGCTGCTCCCCCTGTTTGTGCATGTGTGTGTGCACGCTCACTCTCACTTTCTCTCTCAAATAAATAAAATCTTTAAAAATAAGTAGATGATCTTTAATTGCTAGTGAAGGTTAATATTTTTTTCAAATGTTTAACATTTACAAGTTTTGCCAACTGATTTCTTCAAGATGTCATCATTGATACCAGTTACGGTGGTTCTTTTTATAATTGTGCTATTATCCTTTGACACAACAGCCCAAATATACCTCCTACTTTATATTCTGTTTTAAAACTGTGTTTATGATAATTTTTAATATCTGACAGTGCTAAAATTTTACTAAATCAAACATGTCTATTTTCCTGTTATAAGTTCCCTCATTATCTTATTCAAAAACTTCCCCATTCAAATTCTAATGAATTGAATTTTTTTCTCTTGCTTCTTTTTCACTTAACTCTAAAATAAATTTCAAGTGGATAAGACTTTCATATGGAGGAATCATCTCATTACAGATCTTACTGTAAACTGATAATCAATTAATAGAGTGTCCTTTCCTACCAAGTTCGAAGTCCACCATTATCACATCATAAATTCATATGGCAGTATGTACATGTACAAACTGATTTGTTTATTATCATTATATCTATTTATTATCATTATATATTTCTATCTGGCTCCATCTACCTATTCAGTACTAGTTCCATATTGGATTGATTATTATAGCTTATCATTAGGTTTGAATATTAAATGTTTGGTAAAGATTAATTTTTCCTCAAAATCATTCAGTTTTTATTCATTTATTCTCACAAATAAAATTTAAATATTATTTCAAATTCCAGAAAATACTCCTTTGTCAATTTGGCTGGAATTCTACTAAGCCTGACTACAGATTTACTCAGAAGAGATTAACATTTTTTCTTGTAATTAGTTTACAAACAAGTTATGTCTCTCAATAAAGTTGTCTTCATAGAGGCCTTTCATATTTCCTGGTTTAATTTATTCCAAGATATTTTAAATATTTTTTGCAAAAAACATAGAGTTTAATTTCCAACATATTAATCGGTTTATGTTCTTCGTGTTTTAATATTAATTTTATATTTGATCATCTTCCTAAAGTAAGTCCTTCTAACATATTTTTCAACTTATTGCCTTCAGATGAAATAATTTGAAAATACTCATACTACTACTTTTTCATTTTTAGTAGTAATCTCTGTTATTTTTGTTTCATGTTTCACCACATTGGTTAAAATTTATAGAATATTAATAATAGTGGTAATAGGACTAATCCATCTCTTTAATAGGAACAACAGCTATAAATATATAATTGGTTATAGGCTGAGAGAGATGTATTTTATCATGTTAAACATCTATTCCATTTCTAGTTTATGCTTTTGTACTTATAACAGAAATGAGGGATATATTTTAATCAAATGGCTTTACAGAATCTTATATTTATCACTGTCTTATTTGACCTATTAATATGTTTATAGTACATTTCCTAATATTAAGCCATACCTATTTCTTTTAGCTAGCTTAAAGTTATTTCATTCAAATAAATTTGCTTTAAAATCAGACTATAGTGTTCAGAGACACTCAAAATTATATATTTGGAAATAGCATTAAGTACATGAAATCAATAAGGTTTCTTTTTTTTTAAGATTTTATTTATTTATTTGATAGAGAAAGATCACAAGTAGGCAGAGAGGTAGGCAGAGAGAGAGGGGGAAGCAGGTTCCCTGCTGAGGAGACAGCCTGATCCGGGGCTCGATCCCAGGTTGCTGAGATCACGACCTCTGCCTAAGGCAGAGGCTTTAACCCACCGAGCCACCCAAGCACCCCAATCAATAAGGTTTCTAAAGAAAATAAGGTGCTCATAAATTCTCTCTCTATACCAGCCTCTGTGATTAGACAAGTGTTCCCATAGTTTCCTCAGAATATTGAGCACTGAAATGGTTAGACACCGTCTCACTGGGGAGTCCAGGGAAGCTGCTCATTCCTCTTCATGTCAGGAAATTCAACCACAAAATGAAGACTAGCATTAAAAAACTCCAAAAGTTGATTCCTCTCTCAGGTTCTCACAGATTCTATGTGATTTTTAACTGTGTCCCCTCTGGCCTAATGAAAACTCACCCATTTAAGGAAGCAGTGAAATTCTGACTTCACAGGGGCATCACACCCTCTCAGGTTTTCATCTCTCTGCTCACTTTGCTCAAATTTTCCCCATAAGCCACTTAGAGAAACTTCCCAAATGTCCCTTTCAACCACAGCAAGTGCCCCCCAGGACAGCCAAGTTGGTACTACTTGCCCTTTGCCACTGATAATTTGGAACAGATCTGACATTCAACTGAATTTTGGCTAATGAGATTCAAGTTTCCAAAATGTTAGAATTGAGACTTAGAAATACATACATGTTAATTTTAGTAGGTATCCTGAAGAAATAGCTAATTTCTAGAAATGTAGATGGCCTTCTGCTATCTACCCTATGGACCTAGAATTAGGGAAAACCAATATGAACAGAACCAAACAGAGCAGACAGAGAGATGTTGGGATTTCTGAACAGTTTTTGTTCTTATAACTGGTCCTTTTCTTAGACCCTGTTGTATTCTGCCATGGGGTTTCTTGACATACCCTCATAAATTCTTCCTTTTAGCTTAAGCAAGCTGAAGGTGGTTTCTGTTACCTACAATCAAACACTCCTGATTAGTAAGCCACTGTGTTTGCCCTGACCCTGATGTGAGCTCAAGTACTAAGAAAAGGAGTGAGGAGACGGCATTGGAATTCTATCCAACACTTTCTCTTTATGATAAATAAGGTTCTCATGGCAACCAAAATATCTCTGATTCTATACAAGATGTATTAATATTTTATTGCCTCTAGACCAGAACGAAGGGATTGACATTGTTGCTTAAGTTCCTGAAAAATCTGAACTCCTCTGCTTTATTTTATTCTTTTCTTTTGATAAATCTGTAGATTTAAAAAATTTATAGAAACAGTGTTTTGTTCAAATGGTAGCAATGAAAGTAATCCAAAAGTCAGGCCTTTGTTTCCCTCTGACTCCCCAAGTACAGAGAAAAGGTTGAGAAAAGTTATAAGGAACACATGAGTAATTCCACATATGCTATAAATCAGAGAGTGCTTAAAATACACACGTAGAATATGGCTCAGGTAAATTCTTCCGTTGATGAGAAAATATCAGCTTGAATGATTAAATGCAATCAAACCACCATTGTTGCTTAAGTCTTTGACAGAAATACTGCTTTGTAGTTTAGTAGTTTGACTAAGGGTTTCACCTTTAACTAGTTGTTGTGTTATGGAATAATCCTGGCCTGAAATACTAATCATTTATCATTTGAAATTCTAAGATGATTGTTATGTTCTCCGTTAAACAAGAGACTGGAAGAAGCATGACCTTTTAAACCAAGTATCTTTAAACCATTATCTAATTAGGCATACTGTACAAAGGGTTACAATCTCAGCAAGACCAAGTTTTAAACAGTTACTTTAATTCTATACCAATGGTCTGTGCAGCACCCAGCTGTCAGGGCCCCTTCACTTCCTGCTGTTACAAACTGGAAGAGTCTCCCTTCTTACCAATGACAAGGTTTTATTTACCACCTCAAATTAAAAGGGATCATGAAAAGCAATTTGCCTTGATATCTCATTAATGTCAGAAAGAACCAGTTAAACAGGTTTTTTTGACATCCAAATTACACTTTAGAGCAGACATTGTCCAATATTTAAATGGACATTACTAGGTAATTCCATCCAATTGGTCAATTTTTTTTAATTACTTAAGATTACCTTTTGTAGCTCAGTGATCCTGACAGAAAATATGGAAGGCTATACTATACAAAATGGACAGTTGCCTTCCAAAGCTCATTCTTCAACAGCTGGTAATAGCTATGCTAAGAACACTAAGTGCACAATAATTTTTTGTTGTCATGTAAGTAAGCAGCTCTGGGTCTAGTCAAGTACATTCTCAGCACTTCAGATATAACAAAATGATCCCAAGGAAACTGGGGTTTGGTCAATGGTTCCCTCACACTTCCAGGCCTTGGGAAGTGAGGTAGCCATCTCACTAGGTGAGAACACGGACCATCACCAACACAACCCACTCAATTGACACGAAATTAACAACATGTAATCGCTGTTAGCTAGGTTCCTAGCACATATTCTAGGTGTCTACCTCCAGTTCCTATGAAAGCCCTGTGAAAGGCAAGGATATTTAAGGTGGGAGATTTGATGTGTGCTCCATGTAGCTATTAGGACATTTCAAGATTCTTCTAGGACCAGCAAGTAGCACTAGGAGAAGTGGAGTGTCCAAGAGTATGGCCACCCCTTCAACCCAGTAACTGACTGAAACGTTAAATTTCTGAGTAGCATTCTTTTGAAGATCAAGTCTGAAAAGCAGAGTATAAGGGAAATGCTCTTCATTTATTCTTAACAGGATATGGTAATCCCCATATCATCAGAGTTTGAGAAAGTTGTAAACCAAGATAAAGAAGATTATCTCCCTCCTGAAAACTCTTTTAATAAAATACCCTTCAGTGTTACAAGCATTACATTCTTGGCTTTGATTGTGGGTACAGGTGCAGAACAGCCAAAGAGAAAGCTGCTTCTTTTATATAAAATTTTGTTAAATAACTTTGCTCATATTATTAGGTTGTCAAAGTCCCATATGATACAGTTCTTGTAGACAGAGTTTCCCAGAAAATTAGTCCTCTCTTAAAAAATAGGTAGGCTTGCTTCCATCACAATGAAAGTTATATATCCCACTGGATGTCCCTTTACATCATGGCTGCTCTGGAAGGTCAGAACTTGATGTAGTCCCATATCCTACTTACCATATTGTTTCTTCCTCTTTAAATGATTTTGATAATCTACTTCTATTTGAACTGCCCTATATATCTTTTTATCATAGGCATATATCACAGGCAAGGCACTAATAATTAATGAACACTAACAAATAAGCTAACAGTGAAATTTAAAAATTTATGAACTCCCTGAAAATTACTAAAAATCAGGAGGAGTATATAATCCATGACAATCGGCTTATGCATAGGTCTCTTACCTTGGAGCATCAGCTATTGGAATACAGACAAGTCTCAAGCCATTAGCAAAACAGCTCTCCAGGGAGCTCAAAGAGATTCTTTTTTAAGTGTATATACTAAAATTCATGTATTTTATATGACCCTCATACCAAGACTATACTTACTCATACCAGACACAGTTTTATTATGCTTTAATGGGTTCCTGTTGCTTTTAAGGTAAACAAATCTTAAGAATGGCCTGTAAGCCCTCTTTGTATTCTATCTTATCCTTATCTCTGACACCCATTTCCTTCAGATTCACCTGTCACTAACTCCCTAGAGTAGGGATGTTTCCCTCTTACAAACTCTCAGTCTGGCACACTTCTACGCTCAGCGCTCATTACAGCCTATATTATTACACCTTTGTGTGCTTTTTTGGTTAATATTTAATTCCCCAATAAAATCTAAATCTCCTATCTGTTTTGACTGTTTTTATCAGTAGTGTATCTCCAGCACCTATCACAATGTTTAACATGTTCTATATGCTCAATAAATATATCTTGACTAAATGAATGAAATGTTATATGTGCTTCTCTGTCCATAGTGGGTTGAAAGAAGCAAATTATGGAAGAGATCAGTCCTTAAAAAAAAAAAAAAAAAAAAACAAGGCACAAAAACAGCAGCCTGATAAGGTGGTAGGGGAAAAAAGACTATAAAAAGTAGACAAAAGAACTCAGGAATCATTGGAGTCTAGAGGCAAATTGTCTTAATAATCATTAGGCATTAAGATGTTTTTAATAGTCTTTAATAGCATCATTATATTACAGTATGGTATAATAATGGAAGTCATCAAGGAAGGGGTTGGCTTTTATCTATGATTAAGATGAGGGAGAAATTGGTAATTCACCTTTAAAATACTTTAATCTCATGTTTCTTTAAAGATTTTCCCATCTTCTGGAGATGAGCTTCAGTTATTGAGAAAATATAATCATTTGCATTCCTCTTCACAGCTCCTAACTACTTCGATAAATGGAGTGTTCCCCAACCTCATGTTAGGATAAATAACCTTGCATTGTAATACTCTTCTTTTGCTCAATTTTTATAATTGCAAGAAAATTATTTTTAAATTCCCCTTAATATTTATATTCATAACAAAAGGATTGTTACATAATGTCTCACAAAAAATTCTGCTGAAAATAAGGATACCCTGTGTTGAATGTAAACCAAATCTTGCCTCGTGTTGCCTGCACAAAGCACAAGAAGTTTCCACTTGAATTCTAAATTGAAGATGACCTTGTGCTTTTTTGAGAAAGGCTGGCAGCTGAGGTCACTGGAGTGTATTATGATGGACAGTGCAGTGCTGTGCGTGACTCGGAGGCATGTCCATTGTGTGGATTACAGCCAAACAGAAAGAATTAGACAGCTCAGAGCATTCTATCATTTCATTTGAAAATAATGGTCAAAATCATGAGCCGCAACCATTACAGCTTTCATGAAAGAGCAGCAGCATTCAATAATTCCTTCACTTCAGACAGGCAGTTGGCTATTCTCAGCAGAATGCCGTGGGTCCATCTTATTTTGTATCAGTTTCTGTGACACTCACAGAGAGCAGAAGTTCTGCTTCTGCAGGAAGTAAATCCCATCTCCAAGGCATCCCATGCAGTTCTAGCTTATAGGACGCAGCCCATTGCTTTATAGCAACCAGATCATTGAAAGTGATACAAGGAAAGAGAAGATACAGAAACTTAAACCAGCGCTCAGAAGGTAAATATGTAGCAAATCCAGATCATCTACCTTCCTCTAGTTGAACTTACTGTTCAAGAAGCTTAAGATCAGTTTTAAAACAAAATCTCTACACGTCCTTCTCTAACAATGGCACGAAAACAAAACATTTTCAAAGAAATCTAATCTGTTGTGAGCGGTTCCAAATGAGCCTCCTAAGTTATTTCTGAAATAGTGATATTTAAGTAGAATATTTTGATTGATTGAGGTTTATTTTTAACTTCCGCTTCTTTCAGGAGCACCAAAAAAAATATGTTTGAGATTTAAAAGCAGGTGGAAAAACTCACACTTCTGATTAAAAGGGGGGGACTGCTTCTAATCCTGGGCTTTCCACTCTGTTTGAATGTATTCTATGTATGGGGTGGGGAAGAACAAACACTGTCACTTCTAAAGTAGTTAATGACCAAAAAAAAAAAAAACAAACCTTGTGACTTACCATTAAAATTTACAGCCCGAATATAACCAAGTAGCTCTTTCCCATCAACAGCACTCATTCGTGGGCAGAGGCCGATGTATCCAGGGCACAGATCTTTGTGCATATTGTGCAGGGCATAAGCCATGGAATACACAGCATCAATTACAAATTGGACCTTTCCTTCCTGTTCATAAGATGAATCCCTGGCAATTCTCTCCAGCCCTGTAAAATAAAAAAGTAAACCATCAACTGGTGTTAGATTTTACTCAAAGATGGCATTAGGGCTAAGATTTCCACATTTGGGGTACACTTTTGATTTTTTTAAAGATTTTATTTATTTATTTGACAGAGAGAGACACACAGCGAGAGAGGGAACACAAGCGGGGGAGGGGGGTTTCCCACGATGCAGGGAGCCTGATGTGGGACTCGATCCCAGAATTCTGGGATCATGACCTGAGCTGAAGGCAGAGGCTTAGTGACTGAGCCACCCAGGTGCCCTCTGAGGCACACTTAATGAGACAAAACTATTTACTTTAACTCCCAATTATTTTATTCCTATACATACTGAGTCAGGCTTTTAAACTGGGTATTGCATTTTTTATTTGGAAAGAACAGAAACTATTCTATTAGCAACAAAAAGATATAAACTAAACAAAAACATAGAATTTCATTATCTTTATTTCCACCTTACTGAGTCCGATTACGTTTTACATTCTAGTAATTACATAACATTTTGGTAGTGACTTGATCTTTCTTCTTTACATCTACTTCAGTTCCGGGAGTATCATTTAATTCGTGTCTCAAAGTAAGGTCTTCCCTCCCCCTGCCCCATCATATCTATGCTCATTTTGAACGTATTTTACTTGGGAGCCCTTTTTGTAAATATTAAAAGACAGTTTTTCCTTAAGCAAACCAGCTATCTTCAGAAGAATCATTCAACTTATTTTCTTCTTGAACTCAATTTTCTTTTTCTTTTTTTTTTTTTAATGATTTTATTTATTGATTTATTTGAGAGAGAGAGAGCAGGAGGAGGAACAGAGGGAAACAAGCCGACTCTGCATTGAGCTCAGAGACTGAGGTGAGGCTCTATCTCAGGACCCTGAAATCATGACCTGAGCCGAAATCAAGAGTTGGACGCTCAACCAACTGAACCACCCAGATGCCCCTTGAACTCAATTTTCTGTTTTATTTTATTTTTAAATCTTTCTATGGAGATAAAATTGGCATATAACATGCTTTAAGTTTAAGGTATACTACATGATGATTTTATATATGTATAGATTATGAAATGATTTCCATAATAAAGGTTAGTTAACACATTCATTACCTTCCATAGTAAGATTTTTTTAATTTTCCTTGTGGTGGTAACATTTAAGATTTACCCTTAGCAACTTTCAAGTATACGATACAGTATTATTAACCATAATCACCATGTTGTGCTTAGATACCCAACAATTTTCTATTTCTGTATTAATCAATTTAATTTATTAAATCCAGTAGTCTGATAAGTTAGTTTTCTAGGACTTTCCTGTCACCTAACTGCCAGCCCACCTTTCCAATTGCCTATCATATTCCTGCATAGTCTGCTTCCATGTCAAACTCAATAGTGCTAAAACCAGGCTATTATTATAGAGAATTACATCATTTCCCTAAAACCTCAGTTGGAATTGAAGGTCTTTCAGGTGTGAGAGCAGAGAAGGGAGATCTGTTCTTACAAAGAGCACCTTCAAGATGACAAAAGACATACCGATCCCTTCAATTGCATTAGCTGTGTGATCTAAGCTAACAGCCATGCAGATCCAGGAGTGCTGTCTTCTCCCTATCTCCATTGGCACTTTGTCTCCTTGGGGTCTTAGAATGGCTTTGCTATGTCCAGAATGTCATCAAGTGACCTTGTGAAAACAGCCCTTTCAGCTTCTGCCAAAAAACTTCTCCCCCATAGTTTTCACCACAAAGTAGACAATTCATAAACAAATATTGAAGAATGGTCACAGCAACCAAAAAGATGAGTTGTTTCTTTAAAGATCTTATCCGGTGACCAACCACTCTGGCTAGTCCAGGATCGAGGGATTTCTCAGAATACAGGACCAAAACCCAGATAGTCCTGAGCCAACCAGCATGGTTGCTTAAGAAAATAAGAGGCAAATGACAAGTAAACTTGATACAAGACTGAAATAACTACTTTGAGGGTAGGCCCGTAGGTCCATAAGAAGATTCCCAGTTTCATTCATTTTGTATCACTAAATTTGATAACTGGAAATGAATCCTATAAATCCTTGAGCAGTTGTTCCATTCCTGATTATCTTCTTAAGTCCAGACTCCTGAGGGCCACCCCAGATTTACTGAATCAGCATCTCCCAATTTGGGAACATGACAAATCTGTAATTTCCAAACACAGATACCTCACTGTCTTAGTCTGAGCTGCTATAACAAAATACCAAAGACTGGCTGGCTTGTAAACAACAGAATTTGCTTCTCATTGCTCTTGAGGCTACAAGTCCAGACTAAGGGTAACAGCATGGTTGGGTCCTGGTGAAAGATATCTTCTGGAAGAGAGCAGACTTCGGGTGACTTCTTTTAAGGACACTAATCCCATTCATGAGGGATAGTGCTCTAGCTTCAAAACTTCATCTAACCTAATTACCTCCCAAAGGCCCCACATCCTCATACCTTCATATCAGGGGGTAGAGTTTTAACACATTTCAAATCTATGACAGGGACACAAACATTGCCTGTAACACTACATTCCAAATTTGCTGTTTGTATTGCTGCTGCTCTGTAAATCCCTAGGCTACACACACACACACACACACACACACACACACACAACTTCTGTGAACATTATCACTTGTTTTTCTGACTTTGCTTCTCTTGTGTACTTTATTTGTGTGCATGTGTGGGTCTTCTCTAATAATCAAGAGGATGCACAATTTTTAAAAGATTTATTTATTTGTTTAAGAGAGAGAAGGGGGAGGGGCATAAGGAGAGAGAAAATCTCAGATTCCTCATTGAGTGCAGAGCCTGAAGCAGGGCTTAATTTCACAGCCCTGAAATCATGACCTGAGCTGAAAACAAGAGTTAGTTACTTAACAGACTGAGCCATCCAGGCACCCCTCTTTTTAAAGAGAGAATTTCTTTTTCTCCATTGCCACTGGGTGGAGTATGAACAGCAGGCACAGAAATGGCAGAAAATGCCCAAGCCCAAGTACAAAGAAAATAATAACCACAAGAACATAAAGAAATTTGGAAATTTTTCAGTCCATGGAATATAGGTAAGAGCTAGATATGTGTGAATATTTTATATTTTTAAATTTACTCTATCCTAAAATGTTTTTAATATGATTAAAATAAAAATGTGATTTTATTTTAATGCTACAGTTTATCCAATGCAACCTCACTCCATCTATAAAGATATTTCTCAATATTCAATAATTGGGATAAATTATACACAATACTTTCCTGATAAATTTTAATGGAGATGTCCTAATTGAATAGACATTCTTTTATTTTTTTTTTTTAAGATTTATTTATTTATTTGAGAGGGTGGGGCAAAGGGAGAGGGAGAGAGAAAATCTCAAGCAGACTCTATGCAAAGGATGTGCTCAAGGTACGGCTTGATCTCATGACCCTGAGATTATGATCTGAGTGAAAATCAAGACCTGGTTGCTTAACTGACTGAGCCACCCAGGTGCCCTTAGTAGACATATTCTTTTTTGATTTTTCCTAAAGCAATTTTAACTTTATACATAATAGATTTATAATTAACTCTCAAATACCATACCTATCATTAAAGGGACATATTTAAATTTGCACTTGTTAAACTATATTTCCTTAACTAGTTGTAAACTCCTAGTAGTATGAGCAGAGATTAAATATATCCAACTTTGCGCTCTTTTTTAAGTAAAAATTCAGAAGGCTGCTTAATGATGACTGTCACATAAGTCAGTGGACACACTATGACTCTTTCCATGAAGTGATGGAAGCACACGGTGACAAACTAAAAGACTGAACATTATTATCATTTCTAAGTTTAACAAGAAATCATTTTATTTCTTTCCAGGCTGTTTAGACACCATATTTTTCTATTCCCTAACATTTCAACTTCATGAAGACACTTAAGATTTTACAAGAGCGGGGGTTTGCTCCTCAATTCCTGTAGTTGCTTGTCTTATTCATCTAAAAAGGAATTTAAGAAGCTAACAGTGACTCATCAACTTAATTGGCTGTAAAATTTCATTATGCTATAGTTTCTAAAGTTAGTGTTAATGTATTGCTATAAAGGGCTAAATATTGTCAAAGGCTATATGTCAGCCATCCATTTAAAACACTGACTGTAAAGTTGTGAGGTGCTTTAGTGTATAGCTTAAAATTAACAGCAAAGTGTTTGCAGGGGGGAGTTGAAGTCAGCCTCATAAATTTTATAGCAAGATTATTTTACATTTTCATTAATGAAATGTAAAACTTCTGACTGTATCTCATGTTCCTGGACAACAGAATAAATTCTTACTGGTCCAAGTAATACCTCATGTGCCTCGGTTAAGGTCTTTCAAGCATCACGATGTATCCTCTTGGTTTTCAAAAGGCAAATCTGCTCAAGTTTGCAGAGTGCCATACACATTACAGTGCGAATTCCTAAGATATGCCTGACATGAATTTTAAATTTTTTGACAGATAGTCGTTGAGCTTTGCTTTCCAAGAATTTCTGATTTCTCAGGGTGTAGTTTAGTTTTATGGATTGAGATTCAAGGTTATTTTCCTTTTCCTGAAAGTATGTTAATATAATGATGATCCAATAAACTGATCAGTTCAGTGAAGAAGAAGAAAAAGAAGCAGAGAAAAAGGAGGAGGAAGAGATGGAAGTCCTACCAGTCGTTTTATTCTCAAGAAACCACATATCCAATATGTTTGATTTTTTTTACTATAATCCTAGCACGCTATAGAAAAAAATCCCACATTCTAAATTTATAGGTTAAAAAGTATTTATTTAGTTTCTCTCTGACTTTCCCTTAAGAATGCAACAACTATTTTAAATGGTTACACTGTTTTCTTGCAGTTTGTGTGGAGAGGAGGGTAGGAGGAAAGAAGAGAATCCGTGACCTGTTAGGGACACATTTAGGCACATAGGACCAGAATGAAGGGTCATTCTGAATTCCACAACAACTCTGTATCTCACTACTCGATGCACCAGAGAAAAGACTGTCATATCCTACAAGCCGCTCTCCCAGTGCCCTTCATGTACGCACTAACTGCACAGTGGATGACTGAAATCAGTGAACCAGGCACACCAGTAACAGTAACAATCCGTGAGAACCAGAAAGGATCACACTGCACACGCAAAAGGAATCGCTATCAACTCAGCCAACCTAAGTCACCTTCTACTGAATTTAAACTGATTTGGCTTCAAGGATACAATAGAGGAAAGATGGGAAAGAAACAGAAGCATATTCAATTATACAAGAATTTCTCCTAAGCACTGGGATAGGCCAATGAAGCGCGAGCAGCTCCCATGCAAACTCTAGGGAGAGGAGAACAAGGGCCCTACGGTAAGGCAGAAAGACAGACTGACTGAGGGAGGCAGTGGCTACAGGAGAAAGAGTATGGGCCAGTGGGGCAGACCTAGATTGGGGTCCCAACTAACACAACCCAAGGCAAGTGGACTTGGGCACATTCCTGGGCTTTTGACTGGGACAGCTGCCCCCAGGGACCTCCGCAATGTGCTATCCCATCTCTCCAGCCTCATCTGCTGGCACCACCCCGCTTCTTGCTGCTCCCCTTGTAGGTCCTTGAATATAATCCGAGATCTTCCACCATAGGGCTTCACGCAGATATCCACTCTGTAACTCTTCATGCCTTCCTGGATACCTCCTGCTCAGCCTCCAAGCTTCAGGTAAGATGTCATATCAAGATAGGCGAGAGCACTGATATTTAATTTTTTAAGATAGCAGCCCAGATCAGATTATAGAGTATCTTAAATGCTACGTTGAATATTGAATATTGTTCAGTTGGAAACACAGAATCATGACCAATATTTAAAATATTTCTGGGGGGACGCCTGGGTGGCTCAGTTGGTTAAGCAGCTGCCTTCGGCTCAGGTCAAGATCCCGGGGTCCTGGGATCGAGTCCCACATCGGGCTCCTTGCTCGGCAGGAGCCTGTTTCTCCCTCTGCCTCTGTCTGCCTCTATGTCTGCCTGTCCTCGCTCACTCTCTCTCCGTCTCTGACAAATAAATAAAAATCTTAAAAAAAATAAATAAATAAATAAAATAAAATATTTCTGGGAATATGGGTAAAGTAAATTGAAGCAAATGTAGTTTGAAGGTAGAGATACAAACTGGGAGGCAGGGCAGATATAGGTTGAAAAAGCAGGAAAAAAAGAATGAGGGAAAATACGTTTCAGATGTCAAACTGACAGTATTTGGCGCCCTGATTAAATATGGGAGTAAGGTTTGAAGGCAATCAACAACTCAGGTGTTTTGAGGCAAGGTAGCAGAACCCTGACAGCATTAACAGAATTTGGAAAATCAGGCTAACAAGAAGGTTTTGTTTTTGACGGCTCTGGCTCTCCAACTGCATCAAGAAAGACCTCAGTTAAAAGAACTGATTTTTAATATTCTCTAGTATTTAATATATCCTCTAACAAAGTATGCAGATTTTACATAAATTTGTTGAATTGCTTGAAGAACAAAAGGCCCAAATGTTTAGAGTAATCACATAATAGTAATACCACTGATCATTTATTTACAGCATTGCAATAATTTAAGCTTTACTTAGGAGTGAAGTACCATTTGTAGTACTGTTGTAAGACCAATGGCTTGAGGGGCTCCTGGGTGGCTCAGTTGATTAAGCATCTGCCTTTTGCTCGGGTCCGGATCTCAGGGTCCTGGGATCAAGCCCTCCATTGCATTCCCTGCTCAGTGGGGAGTCTGCTTCTCCCCTTCCCTCCACCTCTCCCCCTGCTTGTGCTCTCTCTCTAATAAATAAATAAAATCTTACAAGTTAGAAAAAGAAAAAAGACCAATGGCCAGAGAAGTCGAAGACTCGCATTCTAGTTCTAACAGAGTGGCCAAATGACTTTGTGTCCTTGGTCAAGTCATGAGCTTTCTAGGATTTGTTTACTTCTCAGTAGAAATTAGACAATTGAATAACATGATCAGTCAAGGTCCCTACATTTCTAAAGTTCTAGATGCTAGGGCATATTCTGTTTCCTCCTTATACTTGCTAAGATTGCTGGAAGATTGTATAAGGGTAGGAGTGAACAAATACCTCTAAAAATTCTCCAAAATAGTTTGGAATAACCAGTAACTGGACTACCATCGAGACCTGGAAATTCCACAGGAACAAAAAATACCATCCTGGATTTTTCTTCCTGTATTATTAGTCTGGTTAACTGAGTTACTGCATTTTCATGACTCTTAGACTTTAACTACTTCGAATGTAGTACCTTTTGAAGGAGAAAAGTTTCATGTCTCTTTTTATTATGATCTGATGGTTAAAGGAATCAATTATGGAAAATAAGATCAGAGAAGTAAAAGGACACAAATAATTAAGATGGGCAGGACCCTTCATGAGAAGCATCTCTTTAGTCCTAAATTACTATTATTCCCCCCTTTTTTTAAATAGATAAAGGAACTAAGACTCAATATTTGAAAAACTACCCAAGATCACATAGTTATGGCAGTAAATGGTAGTCAAGTCTGACTCAAAACCTTGGCCATTAATTATCACACTGCCTCCTTCTCTGTGAAATTGTGTTTGTTTGTTTTTCCAAACCAGGCTTACCTTCCACTTCTCTGAACTCTAACTTTTAGCCATTAGACCCACAACTGACTTGTCTTATATGGTAAGTAGTAGGTAGAGATTGTGTGTGTGTGTGTGTGTGTGTGTGTGTGTGTATACCTTTAAAGAACAGTGAGCAGGAACTAAAGAATAATATAAAATTGGGACGCCTGGGTGGCTTAGTTGGTTAGGCAGCTGCCTTCGGCTCAGGTCATGATCCCAGCGTCCTGGGATCGAGTCCCACATCAGGCTCCTTGATCCGCAGGGAGCCTGCTTCTCCCTCTGACTCTGCCTTCCACTCTGTCTGCCTGTGCTCGCTCTCACTCTCTCTCTCTCACAAATAAATAAATAAAATCTTTAAAATAAAATAAAATAACATACTTTTACAGAAATACTAATAAATATTAACAAATGACCACATATTAAAATATACAAAAAAGGGGAAATACACTCCTGTAACATTGTAAGCATTTTTCTGACATATTAACACACTCATCTTGGGGCACCTGGGTGGCCCAGTGGGATAAGCCTCTGCCTTCAGTTCTGGTTATGATCTCAGGATCCTGGGATGGAGCCCCATGTTGGGTTCTCTGCTCAGCAGGGGGCCTGCTTCTCCCCCCACCTCCGCCTGCCTCTCTGCCTACTTGTGATCATTCTCTCTCTGTCCAAAAATAAATAAAATCATTAAAAAAAGAAAACTCATCTTGCTTGTGAATTTCAGTAATGCACCTGAGATCAAGTTGGCATAATGTGGCTGAAATTCATAAGCAAGATGATTAGATATTTGTGGCAAAAGCCAAAGCCAATAAAACTTATAAATTAATATTTATAAAAATCAATAGAGTATTTTAGCTCTGGAAGGTAAGAGCGTAAATGTCTGTAAGATTTCTCTAAGAAAGTAACATCAAGCTCAAAAGAGAATTCCACACCTAAGGTTCTGCTTTGTCAATTCTGCACTAGGCTTTGTCAAGGGCCTGAATAAACAGATGTATTGGACTAATGAACTAATTTGAGCCTCTGCCTTATCTATTTACAAAGGGCAGAGAAAATGAGAAGATAAGGGTCCTCTGTTGAAAATCACCTGCTCTCTATTTCTTCTGTAATTTAAATGTGGTCCCAAGAACTGAAGGCTCTTAGCTGCCTGAGGACACATCAGGAGACACTTGTAAATCAACCCCTGAAGAGTGCTACATCAGCCCACAATGACTTCTCTGCTTTGTGTGCCTGGCAGGAAATGGAAAGTGCTTCAGGCAGGTGCCAGGTGTCCCCTTCAGGTGCTAAATTTTCCATGCAATGCCCTAGGGTTTTTAAAACACTAAAAAACCTAAGGTAAGAGGCAAGTAAGATTAAGAGTGTATCTTCAGGCAAAACAACCAGTTTAAAAAAAAAGATGCTCAGAAGAGGAAATTATTTCACAGATATATCCCTAAGTCCCCAAACAAAGAAAAGGCATTTGATTAATTTCAGACAGTTGCATTTCTTTACATAATTATCTTGATCATGTACATCAGAGTTCAATAGTGAATAGTAGAGTTTTTCTCTTTAACTACTCCATAGAAGAATCCAATATCCCCCACTAAACTCCCTCTAGCAGATAGGACTTCTCATGCATCTCCCGCCCCAAGATATGTTAGTAGTTATTGCAGACCTTATAATGTGGCTTCAAATGTGCCTTTAAAAATATTTTTTAATTTTTTTTCTAATCACAAAAGCTAATCAGTATTAGTAGAAATGTGAGAAAAAAGTATAATGAAGAAAATAAAGAATATCTATTAGCCTATCACATTAACCATTTATATATTGACCTATTGCCTTATAGGATTTCTCTATTTTCCCCTAAATTAAGAAGATACTGTATATATATTTTTTTAATCTGCTATATTCACTTCACCTAGTGAGGATTTCCCTATATTGTAGGAAAGCATAGTTTTTATACTTGCATTGTAGTTCATTCAGTGGATTCAGGTTTTTGCATTTAACTGTTTCCCAGTACTCAGAATAATATTTGATTGCAAGGTAGAGATCTTACCTTGTTTTTCAAATTATGAGCCAGTTCTTCCACACTATTTCTTGAATGTTCTTGTCCCCATTGATTTATATAAAGTCACTTTTAACACACATCAAACTCTGTATGTTCTTGGATATACACCTGGAGTTTATGCTCTAGGCCACTAGTCTCCTACCTGTTGGACAGTTATTGTAATTTTATGATAAGTTCTACCATCTGTTCATGCAAGTTCTATCAATACTCTTGTTTTTTAAAATTCTTGATAGTTCTCACAAATAAACTTTAGAACTATTTAAGCTAGTTCTAAAAATTGCAGCTTTTATTCGAATTGTATTGATTTTTAAAATTAGTTGCAGAAGACTTGAAATAGCTGCGATATTAAGTGTCCCATTTAGAAACAGAGTATCTCCATTTATTCGAACCTTCTTTTGGAATCCTCAGCAAAGATATGTCACTCACGTATTCCTTTTCATGTAATGCCCTGATATTTCATTTTCTAGCCTTATGAAATAATTTTTTTCATTGTATTTTTAGATGATTGATCATGGTACAATTAATAAATTCTCAACTCATTCTTTTTTTAAAAAAGATTTTTAATTATTTGAGAGAGAGAGAGAGACCATGTGTGTGCGTGTATGTAACCGGGGGTGGGTGGGTGGGATCCCAAACCTGTGTGCTCCAGAAGCCTGAGCCCAAAGTAGGGCTGGATCTCCCCACCCTGAGATCATGACGTGAGCAGAAACCAAGAGTTAGACACTTAACTGACTGAGTCACCCAGGTGCCCCTCAATTCATTCTTAATGCTCAACATTTTCTTCTCCCCTTATTTAAACTGTATACAACATAGAAGGCCCAGGTTAAGTTCCATCTCTTGTTAAAAACAAACAAACAGAAAAATGCAGAAAAACATCGGTTCTGACATCAGACAGATCAAGACTTGAGATTGTTCCTGAGTCTCTTATTCTGTACTCATAAAATGGGAATTTATACCTATGTTGCATGGCCATTGTGAGAATTGAGGTAATGCAGGGCATCCAGCACATTATACAATGAATAAATGGATACCATTATTTGTTATACAGGGCTATAAAATACTTAAGTTTCTACAATGTGCAACACTTTTCCAATTACACAAACAAAAGAAATCCCAATATAAACCCAGGATATATATTCATATACTCATCTAATAAACATGAAAAAGGTAATTTAGTTCAAAGATTAGGAACCACCCTGCAGCTAATCTGCTGGGGTTTAAATTCACACCACCATTTACTAGTTGCAGGATCCCTTAATCTCTTATGCCTCAGTTTCCTTATCTGAAAAGTGAGAATAAAAATAACTCTCCCACAGAATCATTGTCATAATTGAGTTAATGTGTTTAAGGCAGTCTGGAGAGTGTGTTGGAAACAGTAAGGAGTACTATACAAGGGATGTTTTATTATCACCTTTATCATCACCATTCAGTCAGCCTGGGTGATGTCTTAAGCACTGAGCCGGATACAACCGTAAACTAAAACTCGGGGAGTGATGGGCTCATATCGAAAGGATAAACAGGAGTGAATGAGAGGAGAAAGGGCAGTAGGGGGAACACAAGAGGCTGAGTAACAGTGACCCTTCTTCTACTGATCAAAGGGGCTGAGAAGTATGAGGGCCTGAAATCCTTCGCAGGACACTGGAGCTGGGCAGGAGTGTGGCACAGATGAGGCCTGAGAGGCAGGGAGGGCAGATTTAGGGATTTGGCAGGTTACCTAGAGTCAATTTGTCTTCTTCCTATGTGCAGTAGGAGGCCTTTGAAAGGTCAAATAATTGGGTTTCCCATTCAAAAAGAGCACTGGGTCAGAAGAACAGACAAGAAGGAGGAAAGAGAGGATGCGGCGGGAGAGAGACCTCCCACTGCTTGGGAGGTTATCAGGGCATTACATAAAAAGAATAACTGCTTGGGAGGTTCTTTCATAAAATGAAGAAGGACAAAGTATGGCATGGGCTAAGGTGACGATGAAGACAGAGAAATGTAAATGCATTGGAGACTTTAGAAGACATAACAGGATTTGGCTGGAACTGAAGCAAAGGGTGTCGCCAGGAGTGACTTCCAGGTTCCTGCCTTCTGTGTCTGGGTAGATAGACCCTGCTGCTCAGTGAGACCAGTGGACCAATGGATGCTGTCTAGGCCAGGAATATATTGTCCCACCAGATGGCCACACATTTGCCCAATGGGCGATGAACATGGTCTACTAGTTCCTGTTAGGACAGGCCAGGGGAACCCCACTAGCCTGCACCTAAAAATTCTCTCTACTCTCTTGCATTACAGGAATGTACCCTGTCTGATTTGTGGCTTTTCTAAGTCCAGGATAGGGTTCCACCCCTGGAGTTCATTTTTTTTTTTTTTTTTTTAAATTACAAACTTTCTAGGAACTGGGGAAAGAGATGGCATAGAATTGTTTCCAAGACTACGTTACTACTCAGCAACAAACTTCAGTCTTTCTTCTCGCAAGTCATCAGTTGTATTGTCTCAGATATTCTCTTTGGAACAAAAAACTGAACGGTAAATAAGATAGTCGGCATTAAACACACACACAGGAAAACAAACCTTTCCCCACTTCTACTCTCTCTAGTCCCACCATCCTTCTCCCCTACTCTCTCACTCTTCTTAAGATTTGGTCAACAATGAAATGATGTCACTACAAGAGCACATATAATGAGACCCTAAAACTTGCAATTAATAAAATAGGAGCTCTCATACTGAAACAACCTTAACAATGATCGTATCTGCTATTTTTAAGCTTGATGACACGTCCTATTAGTGTTTTTAAAATCACTGTAAAAATGATGTAAAATCGTTTAAATCATTAAAACCTGCATTTTTCAAAAATAAAATGGAAAGGAGTGTATTGCACATAGTAACAGGAAGTACTATTTCTTGAACCTTCTACTTTAGTTGGAAGGCATGAGAGCACTGAGTTGCCATAAACAAGAAATGACTAATCTGGAGTACAATCAAGAAGAGTCTGAAACTCACTGACCTCATCCAATCTTCTTGTTTTACAAATGGGAAGACTGAGGTCGAGGAACACTAAGGGATTTCTCCGGGTCCAATATAACAGGTAGGGGCAGAGCTGGGAACAGAATCCTACTACCTCGCTCCATGATTCCTCCCTTTCTGTCATGTTGCCTTTCTTTAGCTGTACCTTCTCTCCCTGTGTAATTAAGTTCCTCTGAGGATGAGTAAAACTTGAGGGGATCCCTAAGTGGGTTTCCCCATGAGGAATTTAAAGAAAGCCTCGAAAGGAGTTAATGAAATCAACTCTGAGGAAAAGTGAAGAGCAAGAAGTTGCGCGTTATGGTAAGGTTCCCTCATACCGACATGAAAGGAGTATCCCTAGAAACCATCGCCATTCAAAGAACCATGGTTTTTGGTTGAAATGGTCAAAAATAGGGCTTTACAACTTAAGCATAAGTTATAAAAGAAATTTAAAACAGAAAATGAGATGTACCAGACATATAAGATGCATATTCTTTAAATGAACATTTGAGGGGATCTGTGTGTGATCCTGGAGCACCCAGATGAAAGAGGAAAACAATCATTGCCTTTGTGCAGTGTGGTCTATCTGCTGGGTGACTGACTGAGTCTTTCACTTTTCTTCCCAATTTTAAGGGTCACCGCACAGGCGTGGGTATAATGCCAGTGGCTGATTAAAGCAGGTCACAATCTGTCTGGGAGAGTTTCTGTGCCATCCTTCATAGGGACAGGGACCAGACAAGATGACCTCTCTTGTTGCCTTCCAATTAATTCAATCAGCCTCTGCTTCTGTCAGACAACTTCACGGATGCAGACCATCCACTCATTCCAAGTCCTCACCAGGAATCAGTAAACACAGAGTCTGTGGACGGCGTTTAATGAATCAGCATGATTCGTCTTCCAGTCATCATTTTTTGATTTACAACTTCTTTCTCAATATTATTTTCTCTCTCAATAATCTGAAACTTCATGAAGGACAGGGGTTTAGATCTTCCTCTGAGGACCCACAGGGCCTAGCATGGTGCCCAAATCTGTCTTAGGTTAATAGCAATATTTGTTAAACCAATCTGAACAGAGTTTCATTCCAAAGAGGCACACATCAATAAGACAGTTCCAATTAGCCGTGCATAAAGCCACCATCCCTTTTCTTTAATATTTTATGAAGGGCCACTCCAGGAAACTATATGGGATATACTGAAGTACTACTGGGGAAACTTTTTTCAAATAAACCAAAGCTATGCCTTCTATTTTTATGTTCAAATAAATGTACATAAAAGGTAGGGTCGGTAAGGGTGTTTTGCTTCTTGCTTCTCTCCACATGGACTGGTAGGATAATTTCCATAATAGAGGAAACAGACCATCTGAGACTAACCGTATTAGACAGTGTTAAAACAACAGATCCAAGATGAGGTAAGTGCTCATTTTAAACCCCTCATAAATCAGGAACCTGTGGCTGTATTTCATCACTCCTGAAACAATAGAACATCAGTATTCATTAAGCAGAACTCCTACACACTGTTGCCTCAGATCAAAAATTACAGCTTTTGTCTAGGAACTTACCTTACCGTGGAAAAAGAGTAGATCTGTTTGACAAGTCTTTTTTTTTTTTTCTTTAATCTTACTAATATAAACTATGGTGTCCTTCAACATTACATATAAACTAAATTATAACGCATGATTTAGTGTGAATTCTCTCTAGACCCAGAAAACTTTCCAGGACAGAATTGGAATTCTGGCCCTGTGAGGAGCAAATTAACTGCCACGGGTCTTTTTGGCAACAAGCCCTAATTTCACCTTGAGAGATGGAGCACGGCCTATTGGAATCACTCATTATTACCCCTATGTGCAAATTCCAAAAAAAAAATTTTTTTTGAAAATATTTTCATCTTTAAACTTTCAGTGCATGCAAATGCAAAAAAGAAATTGAAAATATTTTCATATTTAAACTTTTCTCGCATACTCTGAATATCAAAACACACTTTGTGAGGAAAAATTATAAATAGAAATTTGATATATTTAGAACCAAAGTGAAAATCATAGCCTGAGATGCACTTTAAATTTAGTTCTAAAAAATCTGCTTTTTGGATTCTGTTCTCAGTGGTTTATTTTTACTCCCCAAATTATGTTACAACCATCAAGGACTTGGATAGAAACAGGGAGCTATGATAAAGGAAACATTTAGACATAATGGCTCAAGTGTACAAATGTTCACAAACAGCCTTCTTTTTAGAAGCTGAGAGGAAGATACCTAACATTTATCAGATCTATTATGAGCCAACCACCATGCTAGACAAGCTGGATATGTTTTTACATAGTTCTTACAATCACTCTATGAGGCAAGTTACAGTATTCCCATATTTTTATTTTTTATTATTTTTATTATTTTTTTAATTTTTAATTTTTTATAAACATATATTTTTATCCCCAGGGGTACAGGCCTGTGAATCACCAGGTTTACACACTTTACAGCACTCACCAAAGCACATACCCTCCCCAATGTCCATAATCCCACCCCCTTCTCCCAAACCCCCTCCCCCCAGCAACCCTCAGTTTGTTTTGTGAGATTAAGAGTCACTTATGGTTTGTCTCCCTCCCAATCCCATCTTGTTCCATTAATTCTTCTCCTACCCACTTAAGCCCCCATGTTGCATCACCACTTCCTCATATCAGGGAGATCATATGATAGTTGTCTTTCTCTGCTTGACTTATTTCGCTAAGCATGATACGCTCTAGTTCCATCCATGTTGTCGCAAATGGCAAGACACTTGAGAATCACTACACCAGGCCCCTCCTCCAGAAGATCAACAAGAAATCCAGCCGAGACCAAGTTCACCTACCAAGGAGTGCGGTTTCAATACCAAGGAGAGCAGCAGAATTCCAGAGGAGGAGAAAGCAAAGCACGGAACTCATGGCTTTTTCCCTGTGATTTTTTTTTAGTCTTGCAGTTAATTTAAATTTTTTTCTTTTTCATTTTTTGTTTTTTTTCTCGCCTTCTGGTTAAATTTTTTTTTAACTTTTACCTTTTTCTTTTTTAACATTTTTAACTAGTTTATCTAATATATATATATTTTCTTTTTATATTTTTCTTATTTGTTTTCTTTTTTTTAATTCTTTTCTTTTTTTTCTTTTTTCTTTTTTTTTTCTTTCTTCCTTTTTATTATTTTTTTAACATAAGAAAATTGAGTCTGGTTAAATAGCCTGACCATTGTCACAAACATAGTAAGCTGTAAAGCCAAGCCTCCACACTGTGTCTTGCTTCCTAGTCTTATTCAAACTGTCTTGCTTTTTCCATTATAAATCAAGTCTAAACAATAAGGAAGGTGCCCAGATACAAAAAAATGAATTTAGATTAAAATATAAACCTGCTGCTATATCTTTGGCTAGAGCTGTCTCATTTAAAAAAAAATTATGTATTTATTTGAGAGAGCGAGAATGAGAGGGAGAGCATGAGAAGGGGGAGGGTCAGAGGGAGAAGCAGACTCCCTGCTGAGCAGGGAGCCTGATGTGGGACTTAATCCAAGGACTCCGGGATCAGGACCGGAGTCGAAGGCAGTCATTTAACCAACAGAGCCACCCAGGTGCCCTAGACCTGTCTCATTTAACAGGACTGCTCTAAGCACCTGGTAAACATCTGGCCTTTGACTTTCTACGACAGTCCTGTGTGTTCATCTGCTGTATGAAGTGGCAGCTTTTAATATGTGAGTTTTCTGATCATCTTTCAATCAAATGCATTTTGGAATGAGACGGAGTCAGGTATGGGAGTCATTTGATATAGCACCCTCCCTTTTAGAGCCAACTTTCTTGGAAGAGCCCTCATGCTTCCACTCTGTCATTGCCATTCACATCTTGACTTCTATCTGTCTTCGAGCCCAACCACTCATCGAGGCTCTCTGGGCAGAGACCGTTGATGGTACCTCAGTATTAATTCACCAGCTTTCCGGTGGTATTAGACCTCAGGATTGTTAGCAGACACGTGGCTGACCAGAACAGACCTCATTTCCCACCCTCCTCTGTATCTAAATATAGCCACCAATAGGACTGTAAACAAACGGGAAGGTGGCAACTTGCAGGAGCCTTTCTTAAAGGACATGGACGTGTGCACTTCGTCTCTATTGTTTACATCCTTTCTTCCATCCTGCCCCTTACAAGGCAAAGCGGGTAACTGGAGTTCTGCCTTTCATCTGGAACCGGGAGAAATTAGAGCCACACCGTCCGGACAGCGGAGCAGTATGAGAAGCCACACAGCACTATTCCTGGAGGCCTCCTCTGGGTTTTACCAGACAGAAAAATAAAGTCATGTCTTGTTGAAACAAGTGTTATTTTCCCTCCCTGTTACTTATAGCTGGGCGTAATCCTAAATGATATACAACCATGATCTCGTTGTGTCTAACCTCAAGGACAGCAACCTACTTACCACACGTTGAATTTTTATTGTACCAGTCTTTATGAGGTAGCCTGAAATAGTAGGAAAAATATGAAATTTATGACACAAATCCCTTATTTACTAGCTCTGTTATCTATGGCCAATGAGTTAACCTCTCTTGGTATCCCCCTCTTTACCAGTGTATAAGGGGAGAATGACCTCCTACCTTGAGTGTTGTTCTAAGCAGTCAGTCAAAGGAAAACTATAATTTGTGTCCCTTAAACTACAGACAAAACTAGTTTAAGATTACAGTTTACAACTATGACTTTAAAATACCTTTCAACCCAAGCACCTCTTTTCTAGTTTCACCTACTCACTGAATTAATGAATATTCTTTCTTCAAATAAATCAATGGTTGTTTGTAGACAACAAGGAGGACATGTGATGTGATGAGCACTGCGTGTTATGTGCAACTAATGAATCATTGCACATTGTATCAAAAACTAATGAGGTACAATATGTTGGCTAGTTGAATTTAAAAAATAGAAAAAAGAAAATCTATAAGGAAAACAACCCTTGAAGGCCTTCTCCTCTTTGTGGTTTTTAAAATCATCTCTGTATCCTATCTGATTTTAAAACAGTGTCATTAATGGTCCACAAGAGCAGGGACCATGTTCATTTTCGTTTGTCATTTTATTTCTCTGAACATGGTAACATCTCAATAAATGTTAGTGTCCCCTATCCCATCCTTCTGTGACAGTCATTCCTGTAGCAAAGGGTCTTTTCCTTGGCCTTGGAAAGTTATGAGTAGCTTTAGGCCCTACCTCTGTAGGTCACTTCTTCCGGCCACCTCTTGTCCTTTACTCTCCAAGTATAATTTTTATTTTTTTATAAACATATA
The DNA here is from genome assembly GCF_022355385.1 of Mustela nigripes. NCBI lineage: Eukaryota > Metazoa > Chordata > Mammalia > Carnivora > Mustelidae > Mustela > Mustela nigripes. The sequence goes on along the minus strand of NC_081560.1, from coordinate 24,614,703 downwards.
TTTTTATCCCCAGGGGTACAGGTCTGTGAATCACCAGGTTTACACACTTCACAGCACTCACCAAAACACATACCCTCCCCAAGTATAAACCTCTAGCCAATTATGTCCCTTGATAAAAACTAATTATCCCATTCCACACTCTTATAGCCTCATAATAAGTAGTATAATAAATACACAGACTCAAAAGCTCTCTAAAGTTATTATAATTAACATGTATAGACTTTTTGTCAATCAGCTGGATGTGTCAGTCTAATTTAGAAGGTCAGATGAATCTGACAAAGTGTTTTTGATCTGCATGTCTGCTTTTCATTCTTCTTCTCAGTTAAGTTCACAGACTGAGTGATCTTCAGGGCTCCATCCCTTTCATTTTGCAAATGCTATTTTGCTCACAATGTCGGCTGTTTCGGCTCTCATAGTTAGGACTATGTCTAACCAAATTAAGAGGGACATTAAGTTAGTATCTAGTGCCTCATGCCTCTGCAATTCTAGATCATTTTCCCCTTTAAATAGCTATCCTTTTGGGGTTACCTGGGTCCCACAGTCAATTAAGCTTCCAGCTTTTGGTTTTGGCTCAGATCAGATCTCAGGGTCCTGAGATCAAGCACCCCACTGGGCTCTGTGCTCAGTGCAGAGTCTGCTTAAGACTCTCTCTCCCTCTGCAACCCCCGTCCCACCGGTTGCATGCTCTCTCTCTTAAAATAAATAAATAAATACATAGCCATCCTTTCTCCTAATCCCTGTCCAACAAGTGCCCAATTATCAACGAGAGAAACTGATTTACAAAGAGATATTTAATGGTTGATAATGTTCAGGTTGTGAACATGCTTTCTTTAATGTAAATCACTGACAGGTTGTAGGCAGGAAACAATCACCTAATTTAGGTGGCCATTTATTTCAAGTATCTCAATGATGATCCTCTTCTCAAGAGTTCTGGGCAGTTACAAAAAGAATGGAGGGAGCAATAATAACTCTAGTCAAATTCTACAGTACTTCTTTTCTATTTGATACTAGTCATTTGAAATGAAATGTGTAAGCACATTTAATTTTTTAAAATTCCCTACATATTGTTGCTTTTATAAGAACTCTACCTTTCTTCAAAAACAAAGATTCACTACTAAAAAATAAGTACAGTTAGGAGTACTTGGGTGGCTCAGTTGTTTAAGCATCTGACTTTGACTCAGGTCATGATCTCAGGGTTCAAGACCCAGTAGCTTCAGGCTCTGTGCTCAGTGGGGAGTCTGCTTCTTCCTCTCCCTCTGCCTTTACCCCCACTTATGCACGTGCTCTCTTGCTCTCAAATAAATAAATATAATCTTATATACAGAAAAAATACAGTACAGTACAGTACAGAAAAAAATACCATCAAGTCAATTACTGTCTTTTCCTTCTAATTGAAAGAAATGCCTTTCAAGATATTTTATTCCTTCAAAGAAGACATACAGATGGCGAACAGACACATAAAAAGATGCTCAACGTCACACATCATCAGAAAAATACAAATCAAAACCATGATGAGATACCACCTCACACCTGTCAGAATGGCTAAAATTAGCATAGGAAACAGCAGATAGTAGGATGCTGAGAGGGGGTAACACTTTTATGCTGTTGGTGGGAATGCAAACTGGTGCAGCTACTCTGGAGAACAGTATGGGGGTTCCTCAAAAGGGTAAAATAGAACTACCCTGTGACTCAGCAACTGAACTACTAGATATTTACCCAAAGGATAAAAAAAATACAGATTCAAAGGGATACATACACCCTGATGTTTACAGTAGCATTATCAGCAATAGCCAAACTATGGAAAGAGCCCAAATGTCCATCAACTAATAAATGGATAAAGGAGACATCAGCCATCAAAAAGAATGAAATCTTGCCATTTGACCGGCACATGGATAAAGCCAGGGAGTATTACTGTAAGCAAAATAAGTCAGAGAAAGACAAATATGATATGATTTCATTCAGATATGGAATTTGAGAAACAAAACATATGGACATATGGAAAGAGGAAAAAGAGGGAAATAAACTAAGAGAATCTTAATGACAAAGAATAAACTGAGGGTTGCTGAAGGCCAGGTGGGTGTGGTTGGGTTAAATGGGTGATGGGCACTAAGGAGAGCACTGGTTAATGATGAGCACTGGGTGTGCTGTGTACGTGATGAATCACTAAATTCTACTCCTGAAACTAATATTACACTATATGTTAGCTAACTAGAATTAAAATAAAAATTTGAAAGGAAAAAAGAATCTTTTATTTCTGTTATATTTACAAAATGATAAAGAGAATTTTCTATTCTCTTTTATCAATTTTCCAAGTGGTATCTCATCTTCTTTATTAACTAATTTGCTGCTTATCGTTTTTGCTCTTTTTTTACTTCTTCATAATCATCCCTGGCTTTTATTTGCTGTGCCAAATACTTGCATGCCTTAATAATTTGGTAGATCTTTTAGTTCTATTTTTGGATATTTTGTCTCCTTTACTTATTTGTAGATCATCATATCCCAATTATGCACTTCTTCAATTAAGGTAAATCCTACTAAAATGTAATTTTTAGTAGCTTCACTAATTTTCAGAGAAATTTCTAAAGCTTCTATTTTGTGATCAATCTCATTGTCTTAGACAAGAGATGTCAGCTGAAAATCAAATGCAAATGACAAAGGATGAGGGAGAAATCTCAAATTAATTCTATTTTAAACTGTCAGATTAGAAAATGCACTTGCAGGGCGCTTGGGTGGCTCATGGGTTAAAGCCTCTGCCTTATGCTCAGGTCATGATCTCAGGGTTCTGGGATGGAGACCCACATCGGGCTCTCCACTCAGGGGACAGCCTGCTTCCCTTCCCCCATTCGCTCTGTCTGCCTCTCTGCCTACTTGTGATTTCTTTCTCTGTCAAATAAATAAATAAAATCTTAAAAAAAAGAGAGAGAGAAAACGAAAATGCACTTGCTCTATTTACTTTCTTCAGTGAAACATTGGTCAAATCTATCAAAAACAGCAAAGTCATCTGAAAAGTGTATGCTTATTCTATCATTCGAAAAACTCTTTTAGATACCCTTTACACATATTTCATCCATTATTCCCAGACTGTAAATGCTTTTTAACATTTTCTAATACACTAAGACTGCATCTTCCTGCATATTCTTCGTATTTCAGAGACATTCAAATATTTTCTATGCCCCAGAATGGGGAAAAATTCTTATCCCCATCTATTGCAATGATAAAATAAGATACAATTACATTAAAGGACATGAAGAATGAATTCTATTTTACCTTTCAAATGAGCTTTATCATAACTTAACAGTTAAGCATATAATTAGTAGCAAACCAGGAAAGCATTTAGACTAATTGGGCCTAGAGTCTACAAGATGAGTTCACAGATTATGTCTGTGAGACAGCAATCAGGTCGATTCGGTCAATTTAAAACAAAACAAAACAAAACAAAATCAACTCAGACTCAGAGACAGAAAAAAAAACTAACCAAAAACTGCCAATAGTTTTCCTTTTCAGCTAATGTAAATGCAGCCTTCGAGATAAGCTGTTCTTCACATAGAAACAAAATTCACATTGTCCAGATTATACTTGAAATCTTCTAACATATGGCATTCTAACTTTGAAACAGCCTTTTCTGAACTAGCTGTACGATCAAGGAAGAGGGAGAAGTTTGAGCATCAAACGTGGTTCAAATGACTACAGACAGAAAAACAAAATGTCTTGTTTCTAGGATATATTTAGTTTTTCTACGATGCGATTTAGAGCATACAATAAGATAATCACTATAAACATCTTACATACATTGCACTTGGTTGGCATTTCCTTCTTTCCAGAGGACATACTGAAATCTAAGATAGCCTAATAATGCTCAAAAAACTAGCAACAATAAAAAATGGCAATGAACACAATAACAGTCTAATTACCATTCAGCAGGGAAAACAATGGAAGCAGTTTTTTTGCTAGCTGTAATCAGTTTATAATTGTGGCCCTGCAAACACGTCAACACATAAAGAAACAGCAAGAAACTCCCAGTCAGCTTCCACGCTAGAAGTGGAAAGGATCTGCAAGCTTTTCATCTGCACTGCCCTGACAGACCAGGGGGACCTTCCAGGTCCGCCTGCTTCCGGACCAGGTGTATAGGCAAATGTTCCACAGAAGTGAATTCCTTTTTTTTTTTTTTTTATGTTAAAATCCCATGGAGCGTGATACATAACATGGGCTTAAAATATAAACAACTTAAACTAAGCATCAGGAGAAACAAGCTTCTTATTTATAATGAATAAGAAGCCTAAAGAAATATAAGCTTGTAAAAAATGCTCTAAACCATGTGGATATTATGTCATATCATGTCTTGTTTAAGTGATTTCATTTAGTGGAATAGGAAGTATGAGTCGCTTTTTGCTACTCTAGCCATTTACACTTTCTATATAATAACTTTCTGGAAAAGATCTGGTATATAGATTATGTCACTCAGACTCAAGAGATCAATTTATCGGGAAAAGGAGAAAGATGAAGACTCCCTTTTAATTTATTCAAGAAGTTGAATAACCTATTTTCTAACTTACAGCTTGGAGTATGGAATTCACTATGCTTAAGAGCACATCCTTAAAGACATTATTAATGATGTTCCACCTTTAAAAAAAAAAAAAAAGTAGATCACTGGCAAAAGCAAAGTATATACTGAAATTTATTTTTACTTAATAAATATGGAAACCCTGTCCTTCCTAAAGAGAAATCTAGCTTTATGTAGTTTCGTCAGGATGCAGTATGTAATATATTCAGTCACACCAGCATTTTAAATTAAATGGTGGATTTTTGGCTTTGCATTTGTATTTATTCATATGGTTGTATTGGTCATTGTATTAAACCACTGCATCAGCATTTTATTTAAGATTTTTTTTCATTAAAAATTCTGACTGTAAGTTCTAGAAGTGAATCAGCTCTATGTTCAGATGGTTGTGCCAAGGCAATCAGAGGGTGAAGAGAAATTTGCCAAGTCAGAGACCACCTCCAGAGCCAGGGCTGCACTAATGGTGGCAGGAACATATGGTAAGAATGGTCCAGAGTCCAAGCAGGTGAAGGTGGATGGGGAGGAGCAGCAGGGATGCCCCACAGGTATAGAGGCAGACGGGAAGGCAGGAATGACTGGTGGCTCGGTAGGTGACGATCTGGGGCTCTGAGGGAATGTCAGGAGCACCAAGTACTTTGCTAGACTGCAAAATGTGAGTCAGATGCCTTCCCCGTGGGGAAGTAAGTATGAAATTTGAGATTCTCATTAACTCTTTGAGATCACTAGGGTGCCATTTGATAAATGACAGTGCTGGTGTTCTAACAGGAACTCAGGCATCTGTTGGAATAAATGTGCATCCTCAAATGCCCAGCTTTTTAATGCCGAGCGTTACCCCTACCTGAAGTATGCGTCTGAGTAACAATGACACTTTCATCTCACACAGGCAGTTATTACATTAAAGAGAGAAAGCAGAGAGAGAGAGGGAGAGAGAGAGATCTATTCAGGCACAGCAAACAGTTTTTAAGAAAACTATTCCACTACATTCTTAAAAAAAAATACTTAATTTGAGATCTTACTTTTAGATAATCGAGTATCTTTACTTGCTACCAGCTTTGTCTCCATTTTCTTTGACTTGCATTCACAACAGAGACCTTCTTCTTTAGAGTTATTATTATCTTTCTACCCTCTGTTTTTTTTTAAATTTTTTTAATTAAATTTTTTATTTTTTATAAACATATATTTTTATCCCCAGGGGTACAGGTCTACCCTCTGTTTTTAATGCAAAGTATTAACTGTATTGTTTCACGAGAGGCAGCTTTCCCAGGCCAGTCCCTTTTTAAGTACTGCTGTAACGAGGTCGGCTGCCAACTCAGGGTAGAAATTCAAAGTTGAGTTCTGCATACATGCACTTCAAGCATGGACTCGAGGAAAAGGTATTCTCTCTTCTTCTTGCTGAGGAGCTCTCGGGGAGAAACCAACTTGTAATGTCTACTGTCGGTTCACAACATTGCATTTAAAAGCATAGAATGAAATGACCTTTCAAACTGTTTTGCTCATAATTATCATTTGTTACCATCAGATGTAAAAAAGCCCCTCGAGTACAGCTCATGGGTAAAAGAATCATAAGTGTGGTTGACTGAATTCCATGAAGGAAAAAAAAAAAGACTTTAAGATACATAAACATCAATTTTAATCAGGCTATTAATCACTATGCTAAAATTGAACATGTAACTGCAGGGAAACAGCTTCTTTGGAAAGACGGAGAAATGGAGACTGAGACAATGGATAGACACACCTGAGGACTCTGTTTCTTTCTCAGTGTGGGTACAGGCTTGTTGATGCTGGGTTTACTTCAGGAATCAGGGGTGCCTCACTTGTAAATATCCTTTCAAAGGAAGGTTGTAGATTATAAATGAAACATTTCCAGAGTGGTGGTTTAAACGACCTATGTGGAAAATTCTATTTTTCCCAGTATCTGGCAGGATGGTGCTCTGGAGGGCCGGGTTCATGGCCCACAGTGTGCTTCTCTGTGGCAAGGAACTGGGGAAGGCCAGAATGGGGATCTCAGGCTGTTCCAGTCCCGAGGCCTCTCCACATCAGTATCTGTTTTCTTGATGGAAATTTAAGGAAACTTCACAGTGAGTAGTTGTGTTCTCTTTTAACCAATATCCATTGCCCCTGGAAGCCCCAAGTAATCAAACAATGCTTAAAACATTGGTTTATAATGTATGGTCCTTGGACCACAGAAGCAGCGTACCTTGTCACGGAAGATAATAGAAAAGTAGATTCTCCAGTTTCAGCCCAGTTATATGGAACCAGAAACTCCGGGCTCTGCCCAGCAATGTGTTTTAGCAAAGTTGATTCTGATTCACTGAAATGTCAGAGCCACTGGTTTAAACTCTAAGCATTTAAATGCAATTATTCTACGTTACTCTCTGCTTTGAAAGTTAATCTGAACCTGATTGTCGCCCACGACCCTTACATTTCAAGCAATTTCAACCTGAAACAATCCACAGTTCTAGGAAATAAAACCATTTTCTGATCTCTCTCTCTTTTTTTAAGCCCTGCATGTAAGTTATCAGGTGATGTTTCCATGCTGGCCACAAACAGGATATTCATTCTGTCTAAGCCATTTCAGTGACTGATGGAAACGGAACAACATCCAGCAACTGTCAGTCTGTTGTCCAGTCACAGCCTGGGCCACTTCTTCTCTGGCTCTTCCTGCACTGCGCCTCGGCCACGGAAGTTGCAAGCTCTTTCCTTGTTGCTCATTCTCCCATCTTCTTCCCTAGGGAGGTCCACTCCAGAGAATTTACATCACGTTCTTCCCTGCAATATCACGGGAAACTACAGACCACTGTCTCATGTCCCTGCTCATCTGCCTGTCCCCTTTTTTGCCTCCCAGAAACACAAGGAAGCTGGAAAGAGTGCGCGGTACGTGACCGTGTTATGTGGAGCTTTGTTCCTGCAGTTTTCCTATCATCCAGCTTTTAAACCTCTACTTGATCATTTGTTTCCTCTTTCTACTTGTGATAAGAAGTGTCCTCTTTTTCTACTTCTTTTCTGATCAATACTTTAAAAATTAAAATAATAGTTTCCTTGGTAACAGCTACCCACTGCCCTTTTATATTCTTTTGCCTCATTTGGTCTGTCCTAATAAGCTGATAGAGTGGAAAGGTCACTGCAGGTGAGAAGGACTGCATTCAAGGGACAATTCTAGCACTTAGACTTATCAGCGCTTGCCACTTAAAACTCTGAGCCGTAGTCTGATCTGGAAAAGAGGATTAATAATGACCTCTGCCCTGTATACTCCATATAACTCTTGAGGAGACCAAATTAAAAAAGAAATGCATGTAAAGTCATTGTAAACATTATGAGGAGCTGTTACTAGCATCAGTGAGAGAACTATCAGACTCCAAGTGAAAGCCAACAAGACTAGAACCTAAAAGCTATCCCAAGTCCCTTTGGAATAACAATGGCCTTTAAAAAATATATATTATTTATTTATTTGAGAGAGAGAGAGAATGAGAGTGAGCACTAGCAGGTAGAAGAGCAGAGGGAGAGGGAGAAGCATGCTTCCCGCTGAGCAGGGAACCCAATGTGAGGCTCGATCCCAGGACCCTGGGATCATGACCTGAGCTGAAGGCAGATGCTTAACCGACTGAGCCACCCAGATGCCCCAACAATGGCCTTTTAGTCTCTAGAGTCAGAATGCCACAATTTAGACAGGTTGAGCCAATTGACTAGCTGGTAAATGTTTGTAATAAAAAGCAATTAGTAAATGTTCAGTTTGCTGAAATAGTTCAAAATAGAGAAACTTGGAAGATAAAACCTAAGATATTTCCATATTTGGAGGAACGCCAAAACAAAAGGAGTCAACCTGTTAAAAGCATAGTACCTAAGAGAACCACGCAAAGGGATGCAGGGGTCTATCCTACATGAAAATGTTTACTCATATAAAATAGGTTTTGAGGTTAATCGATAGTGCATTAATAGATCATGGGGGAGAAATCATTCCCATAAGGATTATTTTGGATCATTAATAGCAGTACAAATTTGCATCAATTTAAACACCCCTTGAAAACAGAGCAAAATATGTACTGCCCTGGGTTTTCTGTAAGTCTTAGGAAAAAATATCAACTTGGCGCTCAGAAATCACCAAAACAAAGAACCGGAAACAAGACAGAATGTCTTTGCTCTTTTATTTCTGAAACTACCTCAGTGGGGGAAAAATAGCCCTTGACACTAGCAGTGTTAATCATCTACATTATTTTTCCTTGTATATAATCTTGAAAATATCAGCCTATTAACCTTGTAGAATGCATTTTCATAGACATTTTGCTCAGCATGAGCTTACAACCAATCCCAAATTGTTCGTGTCAATTCCTTAGGTTCAGTGTCTCCCAAGGTCATTTTTTTCAGTTACCCAAGATTAGAGTGCTTTAGCAAAGCACAGTCCTTAAGGTTAATGTATTGTCCTCACGAAGACCTATTTGTTCTCCAGTTCAGAAGATAAATGTTTTTTATTTGTTACATAAGAAATGATAGCAAACAACAGAAGACAATTCACATTGATTTTGATTTTTCTTCTGAGAAACATCTTTCTAATCCGTATCACTTATTCTAATATATAAGGAGAGTTCATTTGTAGCCAGTGTACTATGCTGTACCCTGAAACGGTTATTCTGAGATTTTTCTAAAAATTAAAAAAAAATAACTTTATGCTCTTATATTAAGAAAAAGAATGCTAATATGTTCTTAAACAGTACTTCTCAATGTATGGCCCAGAAGTCACCTGTAACAGAACTAACTAGGATCTTACTAAAGTACCTCAATGTCATCCTCATGAACCAGACTGGAGGGGAATTGAGAAGATGCATTTTCACAAGTACTGCTGCTGACTCCTAGTCACACCACTGTCTACAAAACGCTATTTATCTCAGCCAATAGTTCCCAGGTCTACTGTACATTACGCTGACCTGGAGAATGTATAAAAACACCCATGGCCAGACCTCGCACCGGACCCATTAACTCAGCATGGATGGACTTCCAGTAAGGTTGCTAGAAGAAATAAAGGACGTGCATATTTAACGAAGTTACACTAAAGAACTACTTGTTGTTTATCTGAAATTTAAATTTAACTGGGTATCTTGTATTTTTTGTTTATTAAATCTGGCAGCCCAAGTAATGGGACCCAGGCACAAGAATTTTTAAAAGTTTCCCTCTGAGTCAACTAAGCAGCTGAGGTTGAAAACAACGGATTCCAAACCAAGGTTCTAAAGATTTTGTAATATAGAACCACAGAAACAGAGAACAGGACAGAGTTGAGATAATCTACCTCAAAAGCAGGTAAACTGAGGTTGGATCTGTCGTACCTTGACTTTCCCTCATTTTCCCAAACACTTCACAGGAATTGACGAATTTAAATTAGGCACATAATAAATGAAAGGCATCAACATAAGACTTAGGTCTTATATATGAAACAATCTATCTTTTTAAAATGAAATATCCTCTGAGAAAACACTTAGAAAATGTTAAATAAAATGAGGGCCCCTAAAACCTGGTTTCCATGGTCAGCTTCAACTCTTTCATAATTCGTAAATTGGCTTCTGCAGTCACAAACTCCTCTCTGGATCCCCAGATTCCCGGCAGGAAGGAAGTCATGAATAACAGCCACGTTCTCTGTGATACCACTCTTCGCCTTGGAGCATTTCTAAAGCAGCAGAAAATTAATGCCATTTGCTCCTCAAAAAAAAGCTGGGAGCCTTTAGACATTGCTCAGTTGTTCAAATCAATGGGGATACAGATGGTATAAACAAAGATACAAAATCATCCACGGTTTACACAGTGAGGAAGAAGATTAAGGTGAATAGAGAAATTGGAACAATAAGGCTGATAAATAACAACCCCCAAATCTCTGGAAAGGCAGAATCCCTTCATTCACAGTCACTCTAAATTTAAAACACCAACATAATCTACAAATAACAATTCAAAATAAAATAAAATGATGAATATACCATTGTTAACCTGATAACATTATCTTAAAAAGTATTTCAATTTGCAAGTTTTCTCAACAACACAAATGAGTTACGATTTTAAGGATGGAAATTTACACAAAGTTGAGTTCTAATCGAATAACTGCTTTCAGGGGCTAAGTAAATTTTAGCAGACTACATCTTTGTAAATGAAGGAAGAAATTGCCAGATAGATTACTGGAAAGGCATATGATCATTTTAAGATTTTTTTTCTTATAACTTACAAGACTTTGTCCCACATATCAAATTCCATGGACACGTTCTTAAAAAGTATAGGTTTAGCAAATACTTATCAGCAATCATCTTACTTCCCACAACAAAAACAGAATTTTAAAGCTCTCTTGATAACTTTAGCACAGCTCCAGATTTATCCATGTCTTCCAAGTGTGGTGTTTACAAAGGAGGAAACATAAATGACCAGCAGATGATTGAAATGCTCATCACTGAGTTGGGGCTGTGACAATTATAATCTACTGGACAAGCCAGTCATCCATTGACCTACATGTCTCCCAGGATTTGATGGTATTTACAATGGTGGTATTTAAAATGATCACATATCAAAGCTCCTGTAAATTATGTTCCGCTAATAATTATAACACAGTGGTTAATAGAAACTTGCTGACTTACTTTATACATCAAACAACAGAGTTTAAAAAAAAAAAGATTATATATAAGATACCAGTTCTTTGAGGTTCACAGTGTGCCTAGGTATCCATTTTGGGTCTAGGACAGCATTAACATGGGTCTAGGACAGCATGGCATAAAATCAGCTGGCTAAGATATTTCTTTTAAAGTGCTCTTCAAAAATAGTAGCTCCCCTATTGTATTTATTAACAGCAAATAAACATTCAATTCACATCCCAAAAAACACTTTTGGAATATCATTTGGGATATGGGTCTTTTTTACCCTCAGTCCTGCCCTGAGCTCGTGCTCTTGTAGCTCTTCAAGACATACCTTCATGAAAGGAAGTGCTCTGTTCTCTCCTCTTAGTGGGAGAGATGAATAGGACATTTTAAAATCACAACTGTCTACTGAGAAGAAAAGTTCAAATGGAACTGTAGACTACAGAGAGAGTCATTAAATCTGAAGGTTTCCTACCCCCATCCTATTAGTTATTATCAGAATTGCAGTTCATTAATTCTTGTAATATTCATGGTTCATAATTCTCTAACTTTTCTATCAATGTAAAGGTTAGAATTTAATCAGAGTTACTATGCTAAACCTCTTAGTTTTTATAAATACTTCATCTGTTTTGTGATTAGCATTAGTAAAAATGGCTTAAACTGAATGGCCTAAGAACATCATTTGTGATTTGTAATTTATTTACTTACATTTTTCACATTTAATCTGGAGTTAAAAGTACAATGGCACATATTCTTAATTTTCAATTATTTATTTTAAATACTCAATCATAAATAACATTCCCAGCTCAATTTAATTAAAAAAAATCACATTTTGGATTCTTCTAAATACCAAGCCATGCTCCATTGTCCATGAATATATTCATAGGTCTGCAGCCAGTGGTGTGCAAATTTATCAATAACTTGCAAGTAACAGAACTGAAAGACTGCTCCAATTTGAAGTCTACTGACAACTCTCTGAAGCTAAAACCTTTCAGTCTATCAAGCATGGATTTATTCATAATTTTTGACCTTAAGAGATTCAGGGGAAAGTGCTGAAAAATTGAAGGTCTAATCATTGGGTAAAAACTACTCCTAGAACATGAAATATTACTCCAAAATACATAACTAGCTCTAAGATAGTGTAAAACAACAAAGCAACTCAAAATTTACTGCTCCTTCTCTTCTCCCTTAACACTGACATGAACTTTTGTCTGCCTAAGCCCGATACGACCTCAAGATACATTTTTATGTCCACGTTAAAAATGGGGATAAGGATGGGGCGCCTGGGTGGCTCAGTGGGTTAAGGCCTCTGCCTTAACCCTCTGACCTTTGGCTCAGGTCATGATCCCAGGGTCTTGGGATCGAGCCCCACATCAGGCTCTCTGCTCGGCAGGGAGCCTGCTTCCCTTCCTCATGGAATACTATACAGCCATCAAAAGGAATGAAATCTTGCCATTTGCGACAACATGGATGGAACTAGAGCATATCATGCTTAGTGAAATAAGTCAAGTGGAGAAAGACAACTATCATATGATCTCCCTGATATGAGGAAGTGGTGATGCAACATGGGGGCTTAAGTGGGTAGGAGAAGAATCAATGAAACAAGATGGGATTGGGAGGGAGACAAACCATAAGTGACTCTTAATCTCACAAAACAAACTGAGGGTTGCTGGGGGGAGGGGGGTTGGGAGAATGGGGGTGGGGTTATGGACACTGGGGAGGGTATGTGCTTTGGTGAGTTCTGTGAAGTGTGTAAACCTGGCAATTCACAGACCTGTACCCCTGGGGATAAAAATATATGTTTATAAAAAATAAAAAATTAAAAAATGGGGATAAAGAGATAACAAGTATTGGACAAGTATTTTTGATACATAAAAGTATATCCAAACATTAATAGCATTTGAAAGAGATTTAGGATTGCCTTCCTTGGGGATAAATTTACCTCTCCAAAAAAAGTCTAAGAAGAAAATGCCTTTATGAGAACAAATGACATCACGATACTCTAATTTCTGCATTAAAGAATGTCTCAGAATTTTTTCCAGATTTACACAGTACCAAGTCCACCGTTTAACTTGTTATGCATTATATTGAGATTAACATTTTAGAGCATTTCCTCCCATTGTATAGTGTTCATCACCTTCATAGACGCAAAGGGAATGGTCAAGGGCAAATTCAAAGTGTGTAGCTAGGGATTAAGGGAAAGGGCTTTGGTGTTTGTATCTTACCAAGATAGAGCAAAGACATCAAGAAAAGTTCTGATGGAGAAAATACAGGCCCAGTTACATTAGTCTGGAAATATAAGACAAAGGAAAACTGGGTAGAAATATGAGGGGCAGATGTAGTTACTGCTTCCTCATAGAGATAAGTCAGTCCCGTATGTCCCCCATGCCCACACCTAGGATTAATTTGCACAAGTTCAAGTTAGAGGTAACTACAGAGATGAGCATCCTATATATGAGCAGGAATGATAAAGAGAGCTTTGGCTTTTGAACTATGGTTGTGCTGGTTCCATGTCCACTCTTAGCTCCTGCCTAGTAGCACAACTGGGTAGAGAACAAGGGAAAATGAGCAGTTCGCTTCAACAGGACCGTAGTTTTACCTAACCGAACTCCTCATATATCCACGTGTGAAGTTGTAGGGTTTGTTGGTCCTGATGCAGAACCAAGGGCAGACAGCTAGCTAGCATTCATAGAGAAGGCCAGGGAACTTCAGGAGCCTGGGACTATTAAAAAGGACCTTCCCCCTAACGGGAGACTGGGAAGGTCCTCCAAGAAGGATTTATTTTTGACAGATGGAGATGAGAAAGATCAGCAATGATGGTAGCTTGGAGAAAAATTCATTCTGTGTTGTCCTACTAGAGAACATTTAAGAGATTGGTTTGACTGCCTCAGGGAGCTAGAAGAAGTCATCAGGAGAGCTGAAAGGGGTCAACTATACAGAAGGACTAAGATGCTAGAATAACTAGTTTAGAAAACCTAGCCTTTGCCATCTCCCCAAAGTGGGATCATTCTCTAGAAGGAAGCAACACCATATGAAAGCTCACAAAAATGCAGCTTCCAGACCCCCTCGGACCTCTGGAGTCAGAATCTGCATTCTGATAAGCTCTGCCTACGATTCTTGTATGATTGATGTTGGAGAAGTACTGCTCTAGGGTTTAATTGAATCACCTGGGGGATGCTAAAACTGAAGGTGAGCACAGGAATCCCCATTTTCAACCAACATCCTAGGTGAAACAAGTAAGAGGATGGCCAATACCAAAGCAGTAGGAAAATTTAGGGAAATTCATCAGATGAAGATGAGTAGGATGGATATAAGGGTTAAGAACCAAGCAGCAGTAGCAGTAACAGTAATGTAGACGTGATTAGACCTATGCAGTAGGGTCAGTCAAACAAAATTAAAACTACCTCTTTGATTCCCAGTTTGGCACAAAAGAACAGAGGATGGATAAAGTATCAAGGAACTCTCCTTGTACTTCAGAAATTTATTCCAAAGGTAGCACCTCCATCCCTTCTTCCTCCTTCCTGGACTGCAGGAGGCATATTCCCCAGGTAGGAGTAACCTTACTCCTGTGCATCAGCAGGGCTATTACTGGTAAACTTATAGTTACCAGTAGCTAAGTTACAGGGGACATCATCATTTGGTAGGCATTCCATCACTGTGGTTGTTGTTGTTATAATACAAACAATTATTACTAATACCTTAGTCATACCTCCTCACCTATCCTACCTGCTCCCTGTAGGCTGGGTTTCCTTAGCTCAGCAGAATCTGAGTGAGAAACACCTGAATTTGAGGCAAACGGGCCCAAAGCTGCAGAAGCCAGTCATCTCCTTCCCAACCCAAGGAAATGAAAGCCAAGGTAAGGAACAGATGCAGCCCTGATGTCTTTTCCAAAGACACACCCAGGACTGGAAAAATCATCATATGCAGTACAAAATCAGAAAATGAAGACTTATTCCTTTTTCAAGTTCAGTGACATGGTCATCCTCAAATACAAGCTCTCACTTTCAAATTATTTCATATATATATATATATATATATATATATATATATATATATATAGTGGATGAGGGCAATGACGATAATGATGACTAATGCTGCTGAAAATATTCTATCTTACCAAATTACTTTGTGGTACCTTAAAAACCATAAGCTCTACAAATCTCATCATATCCTGATGCATTGCTTTGTACAGACCCAGGAAGGAGACCAGCCTCTGTCATTCATCAAAGTGTCCATCCTTAATGCACTCGAGGTTCCCCTTAGAAGTCCCTCATCTGTTCACCAGGCAGGCTTCTTTCTCACTCCTCTGCTATGAAATCACTGTCTTTGGTAGATTTTGCCCGTTTTTCTTATTTAAATATTTATAAATGTAATGTAGCTATGCTACAGTTCATCAATAGTAACTCTTCTCATATTTAAAGACAGAGAAATGTAGAACATTACTGAGTTAATGTTTCTGTCTCTCTCACTCCATGCCCATTTGTTTCTTTAACTGGCCTCTGAGCTTGCTGTTTATTTATATTATTCCAAATCTGCCACCAGAGTATAGTTTATACTTGGAGTGGATGACACTTTACAGAATATCCAGCTTTGTGGGATCACTTAAGTGGTGTTCAAGCCAACGATTTGAGGAGGAAAAGTGTTAAATCCTTCTCTCAAATGAATACCAAAATAAATTCTGGATGAATTCATGATTTTAATGTAAAAAATAAATTTAAGGAAAACATCATGCTATTATAACCTTGATTTGAGGGAGAACTTCTTAAAGTATTATACCAAAGTCAGAAAACTTAAAAGGAGTGATTACCTGAATACAAAACTTGTGAAATGTGAAAAAGCTGTATTTTAAAGGTAGCATTAAAAGGCAAATAAATATCTGGGGTAAATATTTGTGACATAAGATACACAAAAGATAAAATATCACATATGGAAAAGCTGAAATAAAGGGAAAAAATTAGAATGGTCTGAAGTAAATTTTTAGAAATTTAATGGTAAAGGTTATAAAAAGGATAGTCAAAAGGAAATATATTCAGCTAATATGCATACAAAATGCATTCAATCTCACATGTGTCTAACACAATTCAAAGCCATACTTAAAACTATATTATTCACCTATTAATATCCCATTCAATGCTAATGGTGGCATTTATACTTCACCTAACTATGTCACCTGTAAAAATTTATCTTAATCAGATATAAAGTTGTTTCTTATTAAAGCAACCAACAATAGGGGATATAAGTATAATGGGACACTTTGTGGCCATGAAAATGTATGAGTTAAATCTGTAATTATTCACTTAAAGGTAGTGCATGATATATGCCATATGAGGAAAAAAAACAGGGTAATGAATAGTATTTTTTCTCATAATTTGTTCTTTATAACATGAAAATAACAATATGAATATGTTTGCATAGGACACTAAAAATATTCAACATTATATCTGGGTCATATTCAATGGGCTATTAATTAAATTTTTCTTGTCTGTAGTATATAATTTTATATAATACACATGAATGTGTTAGTTATAAATACATGTTAATCAAATTTTAAAATAAATAAATATTTACACTGGGTAGGAGGGATGGGAGCCAGCATACAAAATATTCAGAAGAGGCTCCCTTTTTTTTGTGAGGTAGACAGGGCCCATGCCAAAGAGGAAGAAAGACAGTGGTGAGATCTCCTTTGCTCTGACTCTAATTCCACGGCTTGGTCCACTTTCTCAACTATTCAAGGAAATATAGACAACTGTCAACATGGGTTGTAACTGACTTCTAGCAACTAAGAGTTTCTTAATGGTTTATCTAGCTAACCTAAGCAATATGTGTCAATATAAGATTTATGTAAGATTTCCAAGATCTGTGATATCTCTGAGTTTCCTTTGTTATGTTAGAAGAACTTTTGGGTGAGCCTCACCCCTGTGATTTATCTGGTTAACCCCTTCACTTGGCTGACCAGAGCACCTTTTCAGAACTCCTACCTTAACCCCTTCAATAATAGCCTCCCCTAAACATAGCTGTTTTCCTCCAAAGCTGAAGCAGAAATGACAGTAGCACTTGGAGGTATGCTGCAAACCAGGAGAGAATCGTAAAATTAAAATTTTAAATTAGAAAAGAAAAACCTTTGTCATTTGAAATCACAAAGGTCGAAATGTGCAGAGAATATAACGGTGACAGTAATTACTCCCTTCAAGGAAGAATGGCATTCATTCACATAATCGAAGCATCGTGTGAATTAAACTCATAGACTGTGGACCATGAACTTGGTGAACAGGAATAAATTTTCAGGTAGTTCTTGGCAGAATTAACTGACCTTGCACAGGAGATCGAGACAAATATTTATAGAAGTAGGTCAAAGAGACAGGTCTCCAAATGGCCAACTCCCTGTTACTAAATGAAAATTTTCTTTGAATAAGTTGGTGGTTTTCTTGGTGCCCATGAGGCCCAAAGTTATTTGGGCTTTTCATTGTGAATTTTTTGGGGTGTGATGATTTGTTTCCCTTTGAGATGCCATCCTTGGGACACCCACTAATTAGCAAGGTCCCTGGAACCTTGTGTCTGCAGTTCAGGGAAGTTACCAGCAGATGGCAACACGGGTTTAGTGAGTAATATAGCAGGTACCTCTCTAGGCAGACCCTAAGACATCAAGTTTAATTCCTTCTAAACACAAAACTATCCAAGAAGATTCCAGCACTTAGAGGAAAGAAGGGACCTCTAACAATAAAAGTGTATAAGTACCATGGGAAGTTCATTAGAAGTGAGGTTCCAACTGGTAGTTGTCAGAGAGAAGGGGGTAGGAAGGATGGGTAAAATGGGGGAAGGGGAGTGGGAGATACAGGCTTCCAGTTATGGAATTTATGGAATGAATAAGTCATGGAGATAAAAGGTACAGCCTAGGGAATACAGTCAATGGTGCTGTAAGAACACTGTGCGGTGACAGATAGCAGGTACACTTGTGAGAAAGCATCATGTAAAGACTTGTTGAATCACTACATTGTACACCTGAAACTCACATAACATCGTGTGTCAACTATTCTTCAGTAAGAAAAAAAAAAGTGAGGTTGCATTTTTGAACACAAATAAAAGTTGAAAAAAAATCCATAGTTATTGAGAATCACCCAATTACCTGATATCTTATTATCAATGAATATTTTTGTAAATTCCATATTTATATTCCTCTATATCCTAAAACGCAGCCTTCTATAGCTGCCTTCCTTCCATCATGACATGTTCTAGTTATTCATATTTAAGCATCATTCTATGACTGCCACAACCAGGTAAACTGATGTCCTTAATTTTCCCTAAGTGAAGATGCTCACCACTATGGCCAAGAGCGATGGCCTTGGAGTTGAAAAGCCTTAGATTTAAATTGTTCACCATTTCCTTGGGCAGATTATTTAATCTTGTTAAACTGCAGTGTCTACATCTGTAAAATGGTGTTAACCATATAGCTGACTCATAAGATTCAATGAGAGAATATGTGTTTGAAGTGCTAAATTTAAAGTACTGTGCTTGGCATATAGTAAGACCTCATTAATGCTATCTACTGTCATTATTCATAGTAAGTTCCTGGTTGGGCACCTTTTCCTCTGTTTGAACATACAGATGGGAAAATGGCAGCAGCAGACCCGCCTTAGCTTCCCACCCTAATCACAGAGGATACAGGACAAGGTTGTCCCATTACCAGGGCTCCCTCTCCCTTTTACAACTGATTTTCATCTCCCCTCTGTCCTCTCCTTCGGTTCTCTTTGCCACTATGACTTGTATCGATGTCGGGTCCCATTGCCCTGGCTTTCCAGCCCCTTGGCTTTTCCTGCGGCTGCCTGAGGGTTAGTATTTCCCCCCCTGTTCCACTTCTAATACTTTAAGGGAATTCTTACGTCACAGGGTCACTTTTTCTTTTGGTTATCTTTCGAAATAGGACCAAAACATACCGAAGTGACTGTACACATGCATTTTATTTTCTCCAAATCCCGTCCAGCTCTATTCCATTTCACTGTCTCCTTCCTCAGCTCTTGTCCTACCTCAGTTAGCCAGGTTCATTAGCCAGTTGACATAAAAGTTATGTCATTAACTTACTGATCTCAAAACCTTACTGCCTCTTTACCTAACGGTCCCAGCAGAAAGGAAATTTAGCTGTAATTCCACTTCACAAGCCATTCAATAAAAACGCTGGCCTCCTATCTTCATTATGAATGTGCTGTTCTTAGAAGCCAACAGCATCCCAGCCTGAACCAGAAGCAGTGACACTCTCTCCCTAGGGTTGCATTATAGCAACTTGGCCATGGTAGATGAATTGGGTCCCTGCATTTACAAGGGAGAGAAGAGGGAATTGGCTGAATCAAGTTTCCATCAAGATCTACTCTACCTATTCTAAAGGTCTATTACCAGTTTGTAGGTCTTTTAGAATTTTAACCAGATCCAACCTCCTCAGCTAGAAATTATTCTACAAGGACCCACCCCCAAACAGATAGAGGGAGCTGGGGGAGAGAGAGAAGGAATTCTTTGCCCAAACTGTGGTCTCATTATTTTATTCTAGAGTAAACCTATTCTGAGACTCTCCTTCCATTTCTGAGAGCCTGAGTACACAGACAGACAATGGCCAGATGGTAAATGACAACAGAACCCTGACCCTCAAGGCCTATGGTAATCAGCCTGGGAAGCCAAACCACACCTTATGCAGGAATTGGTCCAGAAAGGTCAGAACTTGACCAAGTCAATGACTTCCACTTTCCTGTTTTTCATTCTTTCTTTCTTTTTTTTTGGGGGGGGGGGTCCCTGCTTGGCTTCCAACTCAGCACCAATCAGTGAAAGCCAAATAATCACATAAACCAATGAAATACGAAGCCTTGCCTCTCCTTAGCCTATCTTCAGCTTCTCCACCACCAATAATGCCCAATTAGAACATACCTGGAACCATCTTTTTTTTTTTTTTTTTTTTTTTTAAGTCCAAAGCTTTCTCATTCCCCTCCCTATCTCTGAGTCTCTGACAAAGGCAAGTGATGAGGGCACACTCCCTGGCTGGGGACCTCTTTGAATAAATACTTCCATTTTCCTCATTTGCATAATCCCCATCATTTCCACGGATTTCCTGGAAGTTCCACTGAGATATACAGTGCAGCTCGTTGCTGCTGACTCTAGGTTTGCACCAGGCATGGTACCCCGGGATGTGCCTTATGCCTCGCTGCTTGTGGTTGATTGAGTACATGTGGACGTGGTAAGTCAGTGCAAACTCTCAGCTCGGCTCTCTTTGCATTGAGCTCCTCAGCTACTGGCTGTGTTTGGTCCCCAAGTTTGATACTGGTTCCCACTTGCGTGACATCTTTGGCTGGCCATTCCTGTTCATGCCTTTCTACTTCCTTCTGTGCATCTTTGTGTGCTGTGCTGTCTTAAAATGTTGCTTGTCTCAAAGTGTTGTGTATCATAAACACTTCACAACATTACAGCCCTGTGAAGGAGAATCACAGGGTGGAACACAAGCATAAGTCTTAGAAGTCTATTGTTTGAGCAGGCATCACAGGCCAGAAAGTTTTAGATTTTCATTAGACCGTCTTCCATCTGGACAAACTTTGCTGTGGGTCACCGGAAAAAATGGATGAGGTCTTGCTTCCATTTCTTTTCTTTTTTTTATTGTCCTGAGAGCTTAGCTTTCATCCTCAGAGAGTGTTTTCTCTGCTTTTCTGACTGCCAGGGAGCAAAGACTGTCAGGTCTGCTTTTAAAGGCAGCCAATAGATCGGGGCCTGAGACATGAAGTTCATAAGCCTGGTTTTTGAACAAGTCTAAATCCTTTTCTCTAAAAAAAACTGCTACTTCTTCTATGTACTCCCTTAATGATCCTAATTCTTGGACCTCTCTTTCTAAGTGGCATAACTTCACCAAAGATTATTTTGGCTTTCAGAAGCCACTCTAGGGAACATTTGAGTTGAACAGAATTGGTAATTTGAGAAGCGACTTAGGGAAAAAGGAATATGATTTTTCAGGCCCAATGGGCAGGATTTCTTGGATGGTGTGCAGAGGCCTCCAGATAAAATTCTGATTCAAAAACTGCTTCTTTAAATGATTCTTTGGGTGCCTGGGTGGCTCAGTTGGTTAAGCATCTGACTCTTGATTTCAGCTCAGGTCACAATCTCAAGGTCATGAGATATAGCCTGCTGTCAGGCTCCATGCTCAGAGCAGTGCCTGCTTGAGATTCTCTCCCTCACCCTCTGCCCTGCTTGCGAGTGTTCTCTTTCTCAAATAAAGGGAGGTAGGAGAAGCATACTTAACACTGAGCAGAGAGCCTGATATAGCCTGATGCCTGACCTCCATCCCAGGGTCCCTGGATCACAACCTGAGCCCAAGGCAGACCATTAAATGACTAAGTCACCCAGGCAACTCATAAATAAGTAAATCTTTGAAAAATAAAATCTTTAAAAAATTAAATTAAATTAAATTAAAAAGAGAAAGATTCTTTGGCCCAGATGAATAAGTAATTTGACAGACTTAAGCAACAAGCTAGACTCATTTCCCTGGTAAGCCCATCCCTTCCCTAGCCTTCACTGCCTCCCTATATCCAGGTTTTCATCTTCCTCCTTATTCTTTTCTCTCTTTCCATTGTCTGTCCTCTCTTCCTCCTTTTCCCCAAGTCCAGATCCTCTACACTTTTCCAATGCTTCTCCTAAGATCTTAAAATGCCAGTGGCTTCTAAAGATCTATCCCTGGCAGAGCCAGATATGCAGGCAACTCCAGAACTTGCACATCAGATAGGAACTGAATTAAAAGCAATTTAGTTAAGGAATTAAGACCAGGAATTCATGGAAGAATTTAGATTCTTCTGAGTATATATGACCCATGGATACTTGACCTATATTATTTTTAAAACATGTTGATCATAACCTCACATGCTAAATCCTAAGTTGCAAAAGTGATCCAAAAAGGAATCAGTGGGATCTCTCCTTTCACAAAAAACCTAAAAGTCAAGGAAGATGAAAAAGCAGGGCAAAGTCTCATAAAAGTCATACCTGAACATTTCAGATAAGAAATGATGTACCATAATTTAATCATGTGAACAAAGAAAAGATGAAACTTTGGATATTTTCAGGATAAACTAGAAAACATTTCTGGCAACATTAGAGAGTTTTAAAAAAGGTGCAGTATAACATACATAATTTTGTCAATGAAGTTACACCTGAAATTGGAGACCCAGTTTATAAGGGAGAAATACCCCTCTACATGAATTACAATAACCTACAGAAAGGGTTTAGAGCAAAGACAAGTCAGGGTCCAAATAAACTTATGGTCCAATAGATAAAAGAGCTAAGTAGCCCACTTTCTGATAGATCACCCACTGACAGGGACACTGGGAAGAAGACTGTCCCATCTTACAAAAGAAACACCAAGTCAAAGAAAAAAAATCCCCTGATTCAGAAAAAAAGAGGATGCTCTGAGGAAGGAAAAAGTAGCCAACATCCTACCCCACCCTTTAAATACTCAAGCTGAGGAGTGCCTGGGTGGCTCAGTCGGTCCAGCGTCTGCCTCCCACTCAGGCCATGATCTCAGGGTCCTGGGATCAAGCCCCGCCCCATGCCGTAGATCCTGGAGTCTGCTTCTCCCTCTCTCTTTCTCTCTGACCCTTTCCCTCCCCCTGCCGATGCGCTTGCTCGTGCTTTCTCTCTCTCTTTCAAATAAATAAAATCTTAAAAAACAAATAAACACTCAAGGTGAATTAACTGTAAATATGGTTAGTCAACCTCCCAGCAGGTACAAGAGCTACTCTTTACTAACACCCCCTTAATCTTTGCTGAATCTCTTCCTCACAGTAAATGCACCAACTCATGCACATGCTTTCCTTATCTTTTAGTCTTTGGTGATAAGCTTTGGATACTTGAAAGACATTTCTTCCTGCTCTGCAATACTGCTCCTCCAAATTTAAAAGAAGAGACTTACTTTGAAAATGAAATTGTAGTATCAAATTGAAGCCAGAGTGACTACTTCATGAGGTTCCAGAGGACTCCTCTGTTTATAACCAAGTCCTGTCTCCTCTAGATATATCTTTGCTTCTTCCGTTTTATTTCATGCGTACCCCAGATAAAGGTCTTGACACATGCATTATTTCAATTTCCAATTGCTGCTGTAACAAATTACCACAAACTTAGTGGATTAAAACAACATACATTTATTACTTTACAGTTCTGTTTTTTTCCCTCCAAAATGGGTGTTCCTGCGCTAAAATCAAAGGGCCAGTAAAGGGGCATTCTCTTTGGAGGTTCTAGGGGAGAATCCACTGCCTTGTATTTCCCAGAATTTAGAGGTCACCTGAATTTCTTGGCTCATAACCACTTCCTCCATCTTCAAAATGAGCAACAGGGAGTCTTCAAATATCTAACTCTTTCTTCTTCAATTCATAAGGATTTTGGTGATTGATTACATTGGTATTACCTGAATAATCTTGGCTAACCTCTCCATCTCCGGGGTAGGTAGTTCACAACCCTACTTCCACCTGCAAACTTAATTCGCCACTGCCGTATAGCCCAACATATTCACAGGTGCCAGAGATTAGGATGTGACCACCTACAGGAACCTATTATTCTACCTACCACAATCTGCTGCCTGACACTCTATGGGCTAAAATTTCCACTGAACACAGGAAAAATTATTGAAGGAGAGCCTACTGAAGTTCAGATAGATCCAACTATGCAGTTATCCAAATTTCCCCCAATATCCCTTGGAATCAGAAGCAAAGAAAAGCCTCAAGTCTATAGATAAAAGTTTTATATACAAAGGCCTTCTCACATCCTGTGCTAGCTTTTGTAACACTTGTCCTTCCAGTAAAGAAACCAAACAATACATGATATTGATCTGTTCAAGACCTCAGGGCCATCAACAAAATTATTATCCCTTGCTTTCCATTAGTACATAATCCATATACCACCCTATCATCAATTCCAAAAGAAAACACTTGCTACACTATGGTGGCTCTGTTTCACATTTTCCAGTGTGCCTCTAGACCAATAAAGTCAACACCTTTATGCCTTCACCTGGGGAGGACAACAAAATATCTCGACAATTATTCACCAAATTCCCTCACATTTTTCAGATTCTTAAATAAGATTAAAAGATCCAAATTTTTCTTGTAGTTCATTTCTGACATAGTATGTAGATGATCTCTTATTTTTCCCAGAGGACAGTGAAGCCTATTTAAAAAAAAAAAAAAAAAAAAAAAAAAAAAGGATACCTTTTACTTGCTCTTAGCCTTAGGAGAAAAGGACCTAACATTTCAAAAGTTCAATTATAGTTTGACCAAAACAGAGTCCATTACTTAGGGAAAAGGTACCTGTGAAGGGAAAAACTCTCCTGATGGACTAAAGACTATGCACACTTACTTTAGTCCCCACACAAAATTACAATTTAGAGGATTCTAGGTTTAACTGATGTTGCAGATAGTAATTTTCAAATTTTTCTGGGATTGGAACTCCTCTCTATGAATCGAATAAGCCTCTCAAAGAGGTATAAAGAATGTTCTTTTAACCTCTCCTTCAGGCATTCCTTACTACAAAAAGCCCCTTTATCTATTTGTTCATGAGAGAGCTGGACAAGGTGAGACTTTAACTCAACTTCATGAGAACCATCAATTTCTATTGCTTTCTATATCCTTACCCTTGACCTGGTTGCAAAGGCTTAACCACCTTGTTTCAGAACATTAACTGCCACAGTGAAACTTGCCAATGCTTTGCTGAATTAGTTCTAGGCTTCCAGCCTGACCTCATGGTTCCTCACACAGCACAGACTTTACTACTGACTGAGAGCAAACTCCATTTTTTTGGCAGTCAGTTAATTTCTGATGACATTGTTACTCTTGCTCACATTACTATTCACCACGGCAATACCCTAATCCTGCCACTTACTTGCCCCCTCCCAGAAGACGGAAAACTCTATGATGATCTTATCCAAAGCAAGGAACTTTCTATACCTCACTCAAATTTAGTAGAGACTCCCATTGAGAACCCTGGCCTATTATTATTTGTTGATGATAAGATTATATCTCGAATG
This sequence comes from Mustela nigripes, assembly GCF_022355385.1. Taxonomy (NCBI): domain Eukaryota; kingdom Metazoa; phylum Chordata; class Mammalia; order Carnivora; family Mustelidae; genus Mustela; species Mustela nigripes. The sequence continues at coordinate 24,589,520 of NC_081560.1, read as the reverse complement.
AAAACTGGAGGTTATCAAGTAGGGGATGTTGCCACTAATTTAAATTTTCCTTTAGAATGTATTCTTCTAACTGACATAAACTAAGCTGTGGTGGTAGAACTCATTATGCTTACTGGAGCTTGTCATCCAGTCCAAGAGGGAATAAACACATATACAGAAAACAGGTATGCTTTTGGAATAATACACAACTCTTTTAATGGAACCAAAGGGGTTTCTCAGTTCTGCCGGAACTTCATCAAAAATGGACAAGTTAGGGAACTTTTAGATGCTTCCTAGAAAGCTGGCTATTATAAAGGTTAAGGCTGATGCAAAAAGAGATAATATGGAAGCTAAAGGGAATACTATAATAGATCATTTTGCCAAAAAGGCAGCCTTCACTAAGGCTCTGATCCTAATTAAACCCTCAAAAGATAAATAAATCCCTTGAGGGATTCAAAAAGGCCACTGTCAAATACCAATGTTAAGTTCTTGAAAAGGAAGAAAGAAAAAAATTTGGTTGCACCTTTCACTCAGATCATCTCTGGCACTCCTCATAAAGATGCCGGGGACATGAGATAGTTTCAAATGGATGTTTGCTAAATTTAGGAACCAACTGGTTCCTGTCTTACATCAATAATATCGGAGAAGATTTATAAAGACCGTTGAGGCTATTTTCAGGTCATATGTCACCCATGAACAACACAATCCTGGAAAAACTGTAAATGCTTGACATAACTAGGAATCAAAGCCTCAAGGACATTTTAAACACCTCCATGTGGGTTGTAAGCAGCATCCATCCCCCATGGGATTTGAATGTATTTTAGTTAATGTGTGTCTATTTTTAGCAAGGGTTGAAACATGTCCTTGCTAAAAAGCTATAGTCTTCACACTCACTGAAAATTTCCTTGATTATGTGTTTCTAACCTGGGGCATACCAACTTTTACATAAGTGACCAAGGCACATGATTCATGGGGACCATTAGAAATATGTAACACATTACCCCCTTACTAAAAAATTACATTGCCCTTACCATCTCAATCTTCTGGAAAGGTTGAAAAAGACCAATGGCATCTTTCAATTAACATTAACAAAATTTACAGAAACCCGTGAGCCTCCTTTGGGAGGCCAAAGTCACTTCCACTAGCATTTATATGGTCTACCCGCTCAGGTACATATCACTTTTCCACCTGTGAACTGGCAACTTAAAGACCCATTCACCCAGAGACCTGTGATATTATACTCAGACCTGTTGCAAAAAGTTATGATAAATTACTGTAAGGGACTCATGAAACAAAAAGTTATGATAAATTACTGTAAGGGACTCATGAAACAAATCCACCACCAAGTTAAGTCTGCCTTCCTAGTACTTTTTCCTAAATAGCCTCTTCATGATTTTCCACCACGAGATAATGACTACTGGAATAGACATCAGAAGAAAATGCTCTTCATGTTCATTAGAAATCTTTTCAGATATTCTTAACAAAAAATATACTGGGGAAATTCTAGGCAGTAAATCCTTGGGTTCACGTTTTATAACCAAGCAATTCTTAGTGCTTCTAAGCCACACAGTTGGAAGGCTACTCCAGTAGGGGATCTGAAACTGAAGATTCCCAGGGACTTTGTGGAAGCAGCCAGTCTTTAGATATAGACAGCTGACCTAAAACATTCAGAAAAAAGGACATGACCTCAGATAGTAGGCAGGTTCTGCCTAAGATATCAGACCAAGAACCCTAATTCCTGTTTGTTTTGTTTTACCTTCTTGCCTATAACCATTTTTCTTCTCATTTTCTTTAGACCCCTGTTTGTCAACCACTCATAATGGCTCCCATCTCTTTTTTCTCTCCTTACTAAAATTGTTATAATGAAATTTGTTCCATCAAACCTACTCATTCTAATGACATTCTGAGTTTCTTCCAAACAGTAGCCACTGCCCTAAATCTTACAGACTACCAGATGAGTCATCTAATACAGGATCCCCTGATAAAAATCCCTAAGCAATTTTGGTCTTATCAGATAAGACTATAAGGAATTATAGCCAATAGCATTTGCCTTTGTACCTACATGGACAAATGACTTTAAACAAATCAACCTATGGCTTTGCTATCGTCCTTCCAACCAGAAGAGTCAGTTATTATCATCAACTGATCAGACCATAAATAACTCTAAATTTGTAATTTCTGTAATTTTCACTGGATCATGAGCCAATTACTTGCCACCTGCGGAGAGTAATAGGGATTCCGATCTGTAACCCAGCTAATGTAAGGCCTTGGCTCCATACTCATGTGATGAAAAATTCTTTTCTTCATGGCTCTTCATATGCCCCTACCATTACTACTTCCTCTGTGACCAAGATGCCTGGTTCTGTTTGCCTCAGACTAATACCACATATATTTCAAGAATAATATGCTGAAGTCTTCTCTGCGCATGGAGACCCTATTTCTAATAACCACCAAAGCTTAAAATTTCAACTTAAACACTAGCTCCAAAATGAGGAACATTTTGAAGAACATTTTGAAGAATCAGTGCCTGATTCTTCAGGCACTCTACCTAGGAGAATCACTATTTATATGAACAATCAGGACATTGCTCCCCAAAGTAGGAATTCTGTAAATAGAAAAGACTTAAGAAACTTAACATTAACTCTAGAAGAAGTTTTTAACAATATCACTTTTGCCCTGGATAGAATACACATCAGTCTCAACTCACTGGAAAAAATAGTAAGTTGAAATTTCATCGCTTTAGATTTCTTGTTGCTACTCACCGTGGTCTTCTATGCCACTGCTCATCCTTCTTGCTGCACATAGATCACTGAAGCAAGCAAGGTAGAAGAGCCTATACTTTGCCTTAGGAAAATATACCTGGATCTGTAATGCGATCCCAATGCCCTACAGAATCTGTTCTTATGGCCTGACTTGGGCAAATAAGGTTCCCAGTTCCAAAACGTCTTACAGGAACTGTTAATTGTTCTTGTTTTTGTGAGTGATCATGATCATTAGTCTGTTGCAATCTGTCTAGGGTCTTAAATGTTTCTCTGCAGCTAAGCATTGAAATGATAGCTATGATAGTACAAAAACGAGAAGTTAAGGATTGGGGGATATGATGACTATGGAGACAGTCAAACAATCCCCGAATGATGAAGATCTGGACCTCTAGCTTTCCATGAGTTGGTCAAGATGTTGCATGGAGACTGGAAGCCTGAATATACAAATGGACAATGATCAGACCATACATAACAGAACCATGACCACAGTCTCTGCAGCAAGTGTCAGGCAGCTTCCCTATTTTTGTTCTCACTTCCAGCTCAGGACCAACCAGAAAAAGCCAAATCTGTTCCTGAAACCAATCACATAAGATACTCCACTTCTAGTTATCTTGGCCCCAGTTTCTCCATACCAACAATGTCCACTCAGAAAACGTCTAGAGCCTTCACTTTTCTTTTCTTTCTTTCTTTTCTTTTCTTTTCTTTTTTTTTTTTTAGTATCAAGTTTAACTGCTTCCTGACTTTCCTGAATCTCTGACAAATGCCAGTGGTGGTGGCTGGAGCACCAACAGTCTCTGACCAAACAGCCTGTTTGTTCTCCTTTGGGTGGTCTTCATTTATTTTCACACATCCATACCCTGTCCAGATGCCCTGGCCCACCAAACATTAGCAAGTGTACTTGTAGTGTAGAAAATGCAGTATAGCTTGGGAACTATTTGTTCTGCCCTTTAGGACATGTGTATTCTTGGAAAAGTCAAACATCTCTAAGCCTCAGTTTTCTCATCTGGAAAATGAGCATCACACTATTGGCTAAGTAGATGTGGTATAATGGTTAAATCTGATAAAACAGAACATGGTTATCCTATTGTCTGGCACGTGGATGTCCCATGAGCACTGATGCGATGATGATGAAGACGATGGTTCTTATACCTGCTGTGCTCTGCAGTCTGGATTGTCATCATCATCTTAGGCATATATATATATATATATATATATACACACACACACACATAAGTGTATATATATGTTCAGGCATGTATACATATATATGCCTGAACATATATATACTTATGTATATATATTCACACAACAGAATATATATATATATATATATATATATATATATATATATATATAATAGCAAAATGATACCACAGGGAATATGTATGAGAGTTCACTTAATCATATATACATATACACGTTCCACTGCACATGCAGCTTCTTAACATCAGTGTGTACACACACACACACACACACACACACACACACAATTTCAAGCATATGCAGAAGTATACAGAACAGGATGAGCCTCCATGCATTTGTCACCAAGTTTCACCAATTATCAACTCATGCCCATCTTTTTCATCCATCATCCCCCAATTCTCCCTCCCATATTATTTTACTTGAAGCAAATCCCAAACATCTATCATTTCATTTTTAATATTCCATTATACATAATTAAAGAATAAAGACTCTTTGATAAAATAGAACCATAATATCATTATCACCACTAAAAATTCCTTAATATTATATAATACCAGTTGCTTATACTTTCAATCTAATATGGTGAGAAGTTTAACATTGATTTATAGACACTTCAATTATATCCACACATTTATGGCTCCTCTTTTCATTTTTACTTTTGTTTAAAATGATGTTCATAAAAATGAACGGTCAGTAATTGGATTCTACATTTTTGTCAAGAGGCAGGATTTGAAGTAGGACTGAATTTTGTCTCCATTAATACCAATCTTCACTATCTTAGGAAAGTTTTCTTTATAATTTTTTAGTATTTTAATATCCAAGCAACCCAGAGTAGGCTGTACAATATTTACTATTTAGTTCATTTTCATACAGTAAAAAGAATTATAGCAAAATGATACCACAGGGAATATGTATGAGAGTTCACTTAATCAGTGCCATAAATATATGTTTAAATATCTTCAAAATATTTACCAGTTCTCTCAGAAATAATTTACCTGAGGGATGATGAATTTTTGTTGGTCTGGTTCATTTGTAAGGTTCGGTTTATTTACTGAAGATTATTGATGTACAGTTACCCGTAAATTGAGAAAATATCCTGTAGGTTGCATATTTACGAAAAGTCCTTCCCTATCATTTATCATCCCCTAAACACATCCTGACCACTTTTGCCATCATCAGTTTTGAGCAATTGATTTTCAGAAGCAAACATTTGAGGGGAGGGGATGAAGGGAGGTCGCTTGAGCGTTCCTGTTTCTATGAGTCAATAACTCACCTCAATGAAAAAGATTTAATTTTACCAAGGTAAGTAAAGTGTCCTTTTAAAAGGATAAAGAGAAAATATCTTAGATTCATTCTATATACTTGTTTTTTTAGTTGTTCCTTTTCTCTCTGTTCCTCTTGGCACACTTTTTTTTCACCCAAACTATAGTAAATGCCACAGCATCCCAAAAACTTCACAAGCCTTACGGAAAAAAACCACTTAGAATCGGAAGTGATTCAACAAGTGAATCACAGCTTTTAATTCTGTCCGGGAAATAGTAACAATGATGAAATGAAACAAAATATCCTGAAGAAAAAATTTTTATTTTTCCAATCAGAAAAAAAAAAAAAAAAAAAGGATGGCAGAAAGAGAAGAGTGTTCTAAGAAAACTGTGACTTTTCTAAGTTTTTATTTTAGTTCCATCACCCAGTGTTCATCAAGACAACACTTCCTAATCCTGATCACCTCTTTCACCCCTTCCCCATACCCCCTCCCCTCTGGTAATCATCAGTTCTCGAAAACTCTGACATTTTAAATTTCTTGACAGCAAATACATTAGTCAAATGTCAAATGTAGTTATTAACAGAAATGTCTTATTCTCAGCTGAAAAACAATAAAATTGGCTTCCAGCTATTTTCCTTTCACAAATCTTAGGAGACATAACTTAGGACCCTTATTGTAAGTATGTCCTAAAACTAGTTAAATCTAAATTAAAATTTCTGTGTTGCTGACTTGGGGTTTGGTTATCTCTTTAAGTGAATAACATCAACTGTTCTGTTAAATATTTTCCAGGAAGCAAAACCAGAAGATATAATTGAAGGCTGAAAAGATAATCTTTTCTTGTTTATTGTCATTAAACTAAGTTTTAGGCCCTAGTAACAAAGGAAAATATCAAATGTCAGATCTTTCAACTATAACAATTCGATTCCTCTCAGTTTATTCAGTCTGCCTCAAATAAATTCTGTGGAAGTTTCTCTCATTCAAAATTTTAAAAGTTGTTCATTTTCATAACTCCTACCCGAATTAATTCTGGCACTACAATAAGCCAAAAAGTAAGTAAAATTTTCTCCAGCATTAAGATACTCCTATAAGCTAAATTCCAATTTTATTCAAATTGGAGGAAATCAGACCCAGTTACTGAGAAGTCTGACAAGGAAATGACAGTAGTAAGGTGAATGGCAGATTGCCTACTACTCAGCTTCGTCCTGTCAGGAAACTCGTTCATTTTTGGCAGAACCTGAGGCATGCTTTACTCTAGTCTCCAGGTGTATCTTGGAATACTGCTCAATCACTGATTCCCTCCACATCCAATTATGACCAGCTCCTGTCACCTCAACCTTCTAAAAGTCTCTCTAATCTGCCCCATTGCTAATGCCTTAGTTCAGGCCCTCCCCAGCTCTCAGCAGAATTTTAACTACGGCAGCTGTGTGAGGGAGCTCCCTGGCTTCTATGGCCACCCGCCCAATAATTGATCCTTAACTGAACAACCAGGAGACCTATCCATCTAGAGAACAAAGTTTAGGATGGCTAACAAGCTAGTGTCACACACAAAATACTTCACCATTTAGTTTCCCCAAACTTCACCGCCTTCTCTCCCCCTGCTTCTTTTCCTCTCTCCCATCCTCCTCCTTCCTACTCACACACGCATCGCATCCCATCATATTCACCCTAATCTCCACCCATCTTCCCCAACATGTAGCCCTACTTTAACAGCCTTTGAAACTATCCTGGGTTTTCTTTCCTATTCCTATGAATAAACTCACATAGTGTTATAAATAATTATTCTGTTGACAGACTCCCTGTTAAACTATGAATCATGTCTTTGTTTTAATCATATTAATCTCCTTGATAAATATTCACCGATATGAAATTGATTCTGACAGACAAATCAATGTAAGGTAAAAGAGATCCAATAAATAAACTACAAATATTGAAGTATTCATTCAATGATTAAGATGTCATTTCAACTTCATTTAACTTTATTGGGATTTATAGCCAAAAACTTGAGGAAAATATGGGTTAGGCCATACAATACAATAATATGTATTCCAGATACGTGAACAATGTGAATTTTTTAACTATAGAAATACTAGACATTGGGGAGGGTATGTGCTTTGGTGAGTGCTGTGAAGTGTGTAAACCTGGCGATTCACAGACCTGTACCCCTGGGGATAAAAATATAGGTTTATAAAAAATAAAAAATTTAAAAAAAAAGAAAAAAAAAGAAATACTAGACAAAAGTAAAAATCAACATTTATATTACATTGGAGGATGGAAGAGATTTTTTCAAATATGACTCTAAAGGCAGACATCAATCAGGAAAGCAGTGATGGCTTTTCCAATTAAAAAATCTATGGCAGTTCTTTCCAATATAACTTTCAGGATTGATGGAAATATTCCATAGTTACACTGTCCAGTACAGTAGCCACACATAGTTGCAGGACACTAAAAGTTTAACTAGTGAGACTTCAGGACTGAATTCTTTTATTTTAATTAATTTAAATTCAAATTCCATTTAAATTTAATAGTCACTTGTAGCTAATGGCTGCTATTTTGGGCAGCATGGGTCTATAGGTTCAAAAAAGATACTATAGAAAGAAAATAAAAATATAAGCCACAAAACTTAAATACATTCGTTGATTGAGTAACTGCATTACATTCTTTTTTTTTTTTTAAAGATTTTATTTATTTATTTGACAGAGAAAGATCACAAGTAGGCAGAGAGGCAGGCAGAGAGAGAGAGGGAAGCAGACTCCCTACTGAGCAAAGAGCCCGATGTGGGGCTTGATCCCAGGATCCTGAGATCACGACCTGAGTTGAAGGCAGAGGCTTAACCCACTGAGCCACCCAGGTGCCCCTGCATTACATTCTTAAAACATAAATTGTTCTTACATAATAGTAAAAACAAAATTCCTGTTGGAGAAAAGTAGAGTTACAGACAATATGCAAAAAAATAAATAAATAAAATAACCAAAAAATATATGAAAGCCATTCACCACCAACTAGTTATCAGAAAAATGCAAACTGAAACAATATACTGAAAGCTCAGCCCTCTCTTGTCTTCACCTCATTCCCATTAGTCAGATTTGAGCCTATCCATTCTACTCTTTCTTAACATCTCTCTCTTCCTTGATCACTCAATTATTTTTGTGACACCCACCTGGCAAAAACTCAGTCTTGGATAAATGCAATAGTCCACAGCATGGACTACAGAACATGCCATACAAAGTCAGACCTCTCTGCCGTGGAGGTGGACCCCTGGATGTGTGGTCTCACAGGCTCATTCTCGTACACCCTGGCCAGCAGTCTCCCCTTTTTTCTCCACTGGCTCTTTTATAACATTTCCACTATTTCCAATTTCCAACCCCACCATCTCTGACCTGGCTATTGGCTGCTAGTCTCAGCTCCTACTATACCAAGAAATTAAAGACCATCCAACAACAACTTTCTCAATCTCCAACCAGTATAACCTACACATTTACTCCCTCTCTAATTATTCTTTATGCTTCCTCTATTATTACCATGGACTCCTCAATGTCCAAGTCTATATTCCACCCACATTCTGGATTTCAGTCTCTATTTTATATTTCTTCTTTTTCTGGCCTTTTCTCTTTCTCCTCATCTAACAGCATCTGTCCCTGATGCATTCAAATACTCCTAATTCACTCTGATTTTGTAGAGAATATATAATGCAAAGGCTTACGAAATCAGCTCCCAATCCCAGCTCTGCCACTTGCTGCTGTATTATCATATTCAATCTCATTCATGTTTCTTTCTCATCTGTAAAAGCTATCCGTAGTAAGAGCTATCCGTAGTATAGTCGTGAACCCTGAATGAAGATTTTCCACAAAGAACTTAGCACTGTGCTCAGAGTATGGCAAACTCTTAGAAAATATCAATCATTTTCACTACTACTGCTAATTTTTAATTCTCCTTGGCCTCAGAGTCTATCCCCATCTCTTTTCTCCTGTTCAGAGCAAAACTTTTAAAACTTTTTTTTCTGAACTTCTTTTAGATTTACAGAAAAGTTGCAGGAAGAGTACAGAGTCCCACATATTCACCACCTAGTCTCCCCTAATGTTAACTACATTGCATAACCATAGCCCAGGGATCACAACCAGTAAATTATTATTAGTGCAACACTATTAAACTATAGTCTTGATGCAAGTTTCACCAATTTTTCCACTAATGGTATTTTTCAGTTTTAGGATCCAATCTGGGACCCAACCCCACAACTAGTTGTTATTATTTCTCCTTACTCTCCTATGACCTTAACACTTTTGAAGAGAATTAATAAGTTATTTTGTAGGATGTTCTTTGGTTTGGGTTTGTCTGATATTTTCTCATGTTACAATTTGAAGAAGTCTTGCATTTTTAGCAAAATTCCACATAAATGGTATTGTGTCCTTCTGAGGACATATCAGGAGATTCATGATATCAGTACATCAGAGGAAAACTTTTCATAAGAATTATCTCCTCTCGCTCATCCCACTTCATTTCTTCCCTCCTGCTTCTCAATCCACTGTTGGCTGACCTCAGTCCCCATCAGTCTGTTGAAACTGCTCTTATCAAGGATACTAAGAACTCTCTAGCTGTTTGATTAAAAAAAAAACCCAACAACCACCCATACAACTTCTTGATCCTCCACTCTTGGGCCACACAGTAGCCTCAAGATTGCAGTGTTCTCACTCAACACATGTACTCAACTGCACCAATGCCACACTTGCCTGATTTATCACTGAACTTTCTGAATGCTTTTCTCAGTCCCCTTTCCTGGCTCCTCTTCTGTTCCCATCTTCTCAATGTCAGAGTACATATCTATAACTAGGCACTCACCCTGGAAGAAGGTGTCTACGTCTCTGGTGTTACTTGCCATCCATATACAGGCGATTCCCACATCTATCTATACCTTCAACACATTTCTCCCTCCTAATTTTCATACCCATATATACAAGCATATTCTTAACATCTCCATAGAATATGCTATAGGAATCATAAACCGAACATATCCCCCAATCAATCCTCAAGTTTAGTCTGTGATATATGATTTATTTTACATTTCAGAAGCCCTCCCCCAAACCTATTAAGCCACTATAGATATAAACTCAACAAAGTAGAGAGTAGGTTGAGAATGCTATCTGTCCTTTGAAATAAATTTTTATTAATGCAGTCGAAGGTTGCATTAGATTTTGTGGCGGCCACATGGCATAATTGACACTTATTGCGCTGACTACAAAAGAAAAATCTCTGGTTTTTTTTTTTATAAATATATTGCTATAGCTGTCTTCCCACTTCTGTACTTGTACAGATAAAATTTAGGACACACTATGTCACTCTGTTGAATCTGGCCCATCACTCAAGTCTGATATATTCTGGGATCCAAACACAGTAATTCAATTATTCGTTAAATCAAGATACACTGAGCAAGCATTAAATGCTCAACATTTTGTGAGACACTAGAAGCACAGCAGTGAGACAGACTTTTAGTTGTAACGTCAATCTATTCTTCTCCTCTTCCATGGTATTACAGTTTAATCTGGGCTCCTGGCCATCAGCTAGATACAACAGTGCCCAACAGTAATACAATGAGGACCATATATGTGATTTAGATTTTTAGTAGCCATATTAAGTGAAGTAAAAGGAGGTGAAATTCATTTTTATGGCATATTTTATGTAGCCCAAATATCTAAAGTATTATTTTAACATGCAATTGATTTTAAAAGTGTTAATGAGATTTCAGGCAGCCTTTTTTCATTCTAGGTTCTTGAAGTCTATGCGTATATGACTCCCAGAAGACACCTCCATTCAGACCAGCCACATTTCATTTCAAGAGTTCACTAGCCTTATATGGCCCTGCTACCATACTGGATAGTTTAGAGGTAGAGCGGTGTAACCATGTTCTTATAAATGGAGTGTGACCACAAGCTTCACTTGCAATTTACTCTTCATTTGCTGAAAATAAAACTACCTGTATTTCAGAGTACAGCAGCCTGAAACTGGACCTAAAAAATATGAGATTTGAATAAACAACCACATCGTGGTCCTGAGTGAAAATTCAGTGAAAATGTCTTCCTTTTTTTTTTTTTTTTAGTTTTTATTTATTTATTTGAGGGGGGGGGTGAGAGAGGGAGAGAGAGCATGAGTGGAAAAAGGTTAGTGGGAGAAGCAGACTTCTGGCTGAGCAGGGAGCCCAATACGGGACTCGATCCCAAGACCCCAGGATCATGACCTGAGCCGAAAGCAGTCACTCAACCAACTGAGCCACCCAGGTGCCCCGAAAATGCCTTCTTAATCTTCATCTAAGACAAGGGATACAAATAAAATGAAAAAGTAGGAAGAAACAGGACAGAGCTTGGACACACACATTTAGAAACTTACATGTATGAACTATAAAGATCTATTAGCCAGCAGCCCTCCAGTACAGCCATTCAACTAATGACTCATCTTAATTGTTTTTGCATCCACCCTACAGTACAGTGTGTCCCATCATAATGACTGAGGAATTAGGAGACATTTCTATGGCCTCCACAGCCAGAACAAGATGTCTTATTATTCTCCTTATTTTCTTGGTTAGTGACCAAGGAATATTTTGAAATACTTCAGCCTTCATCAACTCTTAGCCATTCCATTATATTGGATCCTTCCTCCCTAAACCACATGTAGCTAAATTAAAGAAAACAGCAAAGTCAGCTAAATGTGCATTAGGAATAAAGATTCATAGAAACTTCTCTACTACAGAACCCTCTCCAAGAATCCCTTCTTCCTTGGGACAGTGGTTTAAAGATGGCATAATTTAGGATGACCATGTGTCTGTTGTTACATCAGAGTTTACAAAGTGATTGCCCAAACATGACCTTCTGTAAAATGTATGATAGATCAATGTATTTTCTTTATTACTATTATTATGCCTGACTAAGAAATAGGAAACCTAAGGTTTAGAGACATTAAACAAGGTGTTCAGAGTCAACCAGCTAATAAATAAGTGCAGGCTACCAGATTTCTCAATTCACATCCAGAGTCCTTGACGTAAAAGACCTTGAGAGATTGTGAAAAGGCTATGCTCTTAGAAGCATACTTAAATACACAGGACCTGGTAAGAAAAAAGAATGATGCCAAAAACAAACTATGTGTCTGATAGCCATTTGTATGTCCTCATTGGAGAAGTGTCTGTTCATATCTTCTGCCCATTTTTTGATATGATTGTCTGTTTTGTTTTGTGTGTGTTGAGTTTGAAGAGTTCTTTATAGATCCTGGATAACAACCTTTTGTCTGTACTGTCATTTGCAAATATCTTCTCCCATTCCGTGGGTTGTCTCTTTGTTTTCTTGACTGTTTCCTTTGCTGTGCAGAAGCTTTTGATTTTGATGAAGTCCCAAAAGTTTATTTTTGTTTTTGTTTCCTTTGCCTTTGGAGACTTATCTTGAAAGAAGTTGCTGTGGCTGATATCGAAGAGATTACTGCCTATGTTCTCCTCTAGGATTCTGATGGATTCCTGTCTCACATTAAGGTCTTTTATCCATTTTGACTTTATCTTTGTGTATGGTGTAAGAGAATGGTCGAGTTTCATTCTTCTACATAGAGCTGTCCAGTTTTCCCAGCACTGGGAAAGACAGTCTCTTCTTTCCCAGAAGAGACTTTTTTCCACTGTATATTTTTTCCTGTTTTCTCAAAGATTATTTGCCCATAGAGTTGAGGGTCCATATCTGGGCTCTCTACTCTGTTCCACTGGTCTATGTGTCTGTTTTTATGCCAGGACCATGCTGTTTGGTGATCACAGCATTATAGTAAAGCTTGAAATCAAGTAGCGTGATGCCCCCAGTTTTATTTTTGTTTTTCAATATTTCCTTAGCAATTTGGGGTCTCTTCTGATTCCATACAAATTTTTGGATTATTTGCTCTTTGAAGAATACTGGTGGAATTTTGATCAGAATGGCATTAAAAGTATAGATTTCTCTAGGCAGTATAGACATTTTAACAATGTTTATTCTTCCGATCCAAGAGCATGGAATGGTCTTCCATCTTTTTGTGTCTTCTTCAACTTCTTTCATGAGTGTTCTGTAGTTTCTCGAATGCAGATCCTTTACCTCTTTGATTAGGTTTATTCCCAGGTATCTTATGGTTCTTGGTGCTATAGTAAATGGAATCGATTCTCTAATTTCCCTTTCTGTATTTTCATTGTTAGTGTATAAGAAAGCCACTGATTTCTGTACATTGACTTTGTAACCTGCCACGTGATTTTATGAAGTTCAGGAATGTTCCCTCTATCCCTATACTTTGAAGTGTCTTAATCAGGAACAGATGCTGGATTTTGTCAAATGCTTTTTCTGCATCAATTGAGAGGACCATGTGGTTCTTCTCTCTTCTCTTATTAATTTGTTCTATCACATTGATTGATTTGCAAATGTTGAACCATCCTTGTAGCCCAGGAATGAATCCCACCTGGTCATGGGGGATAATCTTTTTAATGTGCTGTTGGATCCTGTTTGCTAGGATCTTGTTGAGAATCCTAGCATCCATATTCATCAGTGATATTGGTCTGAAATTCTCCTTTTTGGTAGGGTCTTTGAAAAAATGTTCATCATCACTAGCCCTCAGGGAGATTCAAATTAAAAACACATTGAGATATCACCTTATACTAGTTGGAATGGCCAAAATTAGCAAGACAGGAAACAACATGTGTTGGAGCAGATGTGGAGAAAGGGGAACCCTCTTACACTGTTGGTGGGAATGCAAGTTGGTGCAGCCTCTTTGGAGAACAGTGTGGAGATTCCTCAAGAAATTAAAAATAGAACTTCCTTATGACCCTGCAATTGCACTACTGGGTATTTACCCCAAAGATACAGATGTAGTGAAAAGAAGGGCCATCTGTACTCCAATGTTTATAGCAGCAATGGCCACGGTCGCCCAACTGTGGAAAGAACCAAGATGCCCTTCAACGGATGAATGGATAAGGAAGATGTTCCATATACACTATGGAGTATTATGCCTCCATCAGAAAGGACAAATACCCAACTTTTGTAGCAACATGGATAGGACTGGAAGAGATTATGCTGAGTGAAATAAGTCAAGCAGAGAGAGTTAATTATCATATGGTTTCACTTATTTGTGGAGCATAACAAATAGCATGGAGGACATGGGGAGTTAGAGAAGAGAAGGGAGTTGGGGGAAATTGGAAGGGGAGATGAACCATGAGAGACTATGGACTCTGAAAAGCAATCTGAGGGTTTTGAAGGGGTGGGGGGTGGGAGGTCGGGGTACCAGGTGGTGGGTATTATAGAGGGCACAGATTGCATGAAGCACTGGGTGTGGTGCAAAAATAATGAATACTGTTATGCTGAAAATAAATTTTAAAAAAAGAGGAAAGAAAAAAAACCTATGAATTTGTACCTTTAAATGGCAGCGTATAAATGCTGGTTTAAAAATTCAAAACTCTGACACTGTTACCCTCAAATGGGATGTTCCTAGATAAAATAACCCCTTGAGTACTATATATTGTGATGATTGAACTTATTTTCTATTTCATTTTGAGAGTCTACATTTCTGGAAGTTTAGTAGAATAGATGTTCTCTTTTCCTTTGCAGATGAGAAAGCCATCTCAGTAAGAGCAGATTTGCATAACTGCACAAATTTATGTTCAAGCATTTGTTGCATACCTCCTGTGTGCCAAAAGTCTAGTGAACATGAATTTTGGGGCACAGTCATGACTAGAACCCAGATCATTGCCTCACTTCTCCAGAGGCTGGTACACATACCGTCTTCCCAAAAATTACCATAGTGAGTGGATCAGATCCCTGGTCCATGCAGACCCATGTTCTGCGATGAAGATGGTACACATGGAAGAGAGCCTATAAACCTCATAACACTAGGAAGAGGCATCCAAACATTTTCCACTTATCTTAATAATTTGTAATGAATGCATTTTCTTTGGATTTCTGTAGGTCATTCTTTTTATTTTTTATTTTCAGCATAACAGTATTCATTATTTTTGCACTACACTCAGTGCTCCATGCAATCCATGCCCTCTATAATACCCACCACCTGGTACCCCAACCTCCCACCCCCGCCCCTTCAAAACCCTCAGAATGTTTTTCAGAGTCCATAGTCTCTCATGGTTCACCTCCCCTTCCAATTTCCCCCAACTCCCTTCTCTTCTCTAACTCCCCATGTCCTCCATGCTATTTGTTATGCTCCACAAATAAGTGAAACCATATGATAATTGACTCTTTCTGCCTGACTTATTTCACTCAGCCTGTTTGTATATTCAGTATCTAAACTCAATCTCTATTCAGTTAAATCAAAAAAAAAAAAAAAAAAACCAAAAACTAAAAAACAAAAACTGTATATACAGCTAAACATTATAAATCTCAGTTGAAATAGCTATTTTTTTCTTTACTCACATGTAAATAAGTTTTGCCTACATTTTAAAATTTTTAACCTAGATTTACATGTTATATAATTAGATATAACAATATTAACTAACAAGTTATTCAATAGGAAACCTTTTTATAATAAGAGATGTGAAAGTGGCTGTATACTTTGAATTTTTGAAACCACACAACTATCCTTCCCAAAATACTTGGGAAAAATATGGATTTTGGTACTTTCAATTTATAGAAAACCTTCTTCTTTCAATTCCTATTCTCAAGCATTTTGTAGCAACTCCCAGGCTAATGGTAATAACTAAAAATTAAAAGTTACAACATATGTTGAATGGCTGTATCACCTCATAAATCATATTTACTGCCATTTGTTAACATGCTGCTTTAATTTCAGAAAATTCAATGACCGTTCATGAATTTTGCAGGATCTCAAAAAACACATGCCATGATTTTATGCTGAAGACAAAAGGAATGTTGTTAATTTTAATGTATACTGGGAAGTCACATGATATCCTCAAATTTAATGGTAAAGTAAATTCAGTTAACTCTGCAGAAACTTAAGGAGTCTTACACGATCTGTCTCTTGGCTGGCCAAAGGCAGATTAGGAATCAGGAAGCATTTAGGAACTTAAATCCAATACCTGAGATGTGCTTTGAAAATGCTTCTACACCAAGTGCAGCTGGTAAAAGGAACAGTCTGAGAGGCAATGAAGGAGGAGTATGAACACACCTGATAACAGACAGCAGCTACCACAGTAGAAAAATGGAGACGACTACTATATGCAAAAAGTCATCTCTGAGCAATTATTATCTTTATTCTCATCCTAAAGGATAAAGCTACCTCTATGTCCAGACGTAGGGAATTTCCTCTAGGACAATGGTTGTCTTAGTTTGCTTGGGCTGCTATTACAAAATACCATAGACTGAATGGCTTAAACATTAGACATTTTTCACAGTTCTGGAGACAGGGAAGCTAGAGACAGGGTGTCAGCAGAGTCTTGTTCTGCTGAGGACCCTCTTCCTGGCTTGCAGATGGCTATCTTTTTGTTGGATCCTCAATGACAGTGAGAGGAAGCTCTGGTGCCCAGGCATCTTGCAAAGGTACTGACCCTGTTATGGGGACTCTACCCTCAAGAACTCATTTAAACTAATAACCTTCCAAGTAACCTCACCTCTACACCATCACACTGGGGTTTATGTCTACAATATAAGAATTTGGTTGTAACATAAATATTCAGTCCATAATACTAGTCATCAAATCTTGGTGTGCCTAAGAACCACTCTGGGATATATAGGAAAAATCCAGATCACTTGTCCTACAACACTTGGGATTCTGATTCATTCCATCTGGGAGGTGGCCAGGGAATTCTGATGCAAGGGTTCATTGGTCACATTGTGAGACATCTTGCCTTTGGTTACCTATAGGCAGAAGGGACTGCTGACAAGTCCCTGTGTTGTGCCTAAAGGAATGAGAGGAAATGTTCTGAGATCAGACTGTCTTATGGATGGCAAGAGCCAGAACCAGAAATTGCCAACATAGGCACATCTACATATGCTAATAAAATGGTGCTTGATTTGAGTGATGTGTATATACTCATTATCTAATTCCCACCCCCACCTATATCTCCATGACCTAGGAAAACTTTTTTTTTAAGACTTTATTTGTTCATTAGAAAGAGAGAGAGCATGACTGGGGTGAGGGGAGTGTAGGGGAGGGGGCAGAGTGAGAGGGAGAAGCAGACTCCCCACTGAGAAGGACACCTGATGCAAAGCTTGATCCCAGAACCTAGAGATGGTGACTTGAGCCAAAGACAGGCACTCAACCATCAGAGCCACCCAGGTGCCCCCTCGAAAACTATTTTTGAGCAAAGGGAAATAAAAAAGAATAAACTTAGATCATATCCTCATGTCTAATCTAAATATGAGTTTTTAAGCTGGATTTCAAGAGGAGCAGTAGATGGGAACTGACTGTCAATTGGGTAAATATAGCTGTGTGTGGGCTCACGGGATCAGTCTAGTCAAAAAGAGCTCACCCTGAGCAAGAAAGCATCTCCCTTACAATGTGAGGCTGAGAAAAATTCTCCTGAAAGAGAAACAATTGTGAAGATTATATTTAAGTACTCATGATATTTTTTATTTACTGGTTTGCCTTCTCTGTTAAACATGAAGGGAAATCTATGGTCATAAGTGGTTCAAACAAACAAACAAAAGATGACATTCAGAAAAAGTCACAAGGAGAATTGCTCATTCAACAAAGATAATGTAGTATGATCAGATAAAAACCCTGAATGGACAATGCTTAACAGAATTAATTGCTGCAGTTTAATTTTTAAAACATTGAAATCATAACCTTAACAGCCTCAAAGTATTTTGCAACACACATATTATGATGATTTTTAAAATGAATATTGTTCACAAGTATAAGATAGAAGCACCAAAAGAAACAGAATTACAATATTGAAAAAATTAAAATTACTTTTGGTTTGTTTCATATTTCCCTAAAAACTTTTAAGTTGTCCTTCAAATATATGAAACTATTGGTGTTTCATGTAAAAGGAAAATGAATGCCTCTGTAGTGCTGCTTATTGCTAAATTATTTATATATTAGATCTACTCAAAGTATGTCTAGTAAAATAATAAGCCAGTAAAAAAAAATGAAGTATAGTTCCTACAGACCAGGGACGCCTGGGTGGCTCAGTTGGATAATTCCTACAGACCACTTCTCTTCAGAAATAAAGACCCCTTTTAACATTCATTTGTGGGAAAAAAACTCCAAACAAATTAGACATAGAAGAAACATATCTCATCATAATACAAGTGATTATTGACAAGTTCATAAGTAACATTATACCTAATGGTGAGGGATTAATAACTTTCCTTTAAGATCAGGAACAAGACGAAGGTTCCCATTCTTACCACTTCTATTTAGTATAGTGCTGAAAGTCTTTGCTAAAGTGATCAGGCAAGAGAAAAAGAAAATAAGAATCAGAAAGGATGAAGTAAAATTGCACTTATTTGTAGATACG
The DNA here is from genome assembly GCF_022355385.1 of Mustela nigripes. Taxonomy (NCBI): domain Eukaryota; kingdom Metazoa; phylum Chordata; class Mammalia; order Carnivora; family Mustelidae; genus Mustela; species Mustela nigripes. The sequence goes on along the minus strand of NC_081560.1, from coordinate 24,570,910 downwards.
TATTTTATATGTAGAAAATCCTATAGACTGAACCAAAAAACTGTTAGATCTAATCAATGAATTCAGCAAAGTTGCAAGATACAAAATTAACATACAAAATTCAGTAGCACTTCTATAAACAACAAAATCTCTGGAAAAAAAAAAAAAGAAATCAATCCCATTTACAAGGGCATCAAAAATAAAAAAATATATAGAAATACACACAAATAGGGGTGCCTGAGTGGCTCAGTTGGTTAGGCGACTGCCTTCTGCTCAGGTCATGATCCTGCAGTCCCAGGATCGAGTCCCGCATTGGACTCCCTGCTCAGCAGAGAGTCTGCTTCTCCTGCTGACTTCTCTCCTCTCATACTCTCTCTCATGCTCTCTCTCTCTCTCAAATAAATAAGTGAAATCTTTAAATTAAAAAAAAAATTTTAAAAAAAGAAATACAAAGAAATAAATTTAATAGGGGAGGTGAAAGATATCTATACTAAAAACTACACTAAATTAATGAAGGAAATTGAAGAAGACATACAAGTAGAAAGGTATCTCATGTTTATGGACTAGAAAAATTAATATTGTTAAAATGTTAATACTACCAAAAGCCAAATATAAGTTCAGTGCATTCCCTATCAAGATTCCAATGGCATTTTTTATAAAACTAGGAAAAACACTTGTAAAATTATATGGAACTATAAAAGATCCTGAGAAAAAACAACAAAGCAGGAGGCATCACATTTCCTGATGTCAAGAGATGCTATTTTGATGGTATAGTTATCAAAACAGTATGATATGGGCATAAAACAGACAAATAGACCAATGGAACAGAATCAGGAGCCCAAAAATAAATCCATCTATATGCTGCCAACTAATAAGTCACAATGAGCCAAGAATAATCAATGGAGAAAAAACAATCTCTTCAATAAATGGTGGTGGGGTAGTTGGATATTCACAAGTAAAAGAACAAAAATTGGACCCATATCTTATACAACTCACAAAAATTCAATCAAAATTGAGTCTTACAGTTGAAGACTTAAATATAAGAATCTGAAATGATAAACCTCCTAGAAGAAAACACAGGGATAAAGCTCCTTGCCCTGAGTATTTGTAATGATTTTTTAGATACAACACCTAAACCTAAAGCAATAAAATAAAAAATAACAGGTGGGACTACATCAAACTAAAAAGCTTCTGCATAGCAAAAGAAACCAAAAAAAAGGGAAAAGACAACATATGGAATGAAAACAAATATTTGCAAACCATATATCTGGTAGGGTGTTAATACCCAAAATATACAAAAAATTCATATAATTCAATACCAAAAAACCAAATAACCCAACTTTAAAAAGAGGGAAAGAACACAATTAGACATTGCTTTAAAAAAGATGTATGAAAGACCAACAGGTACATGAAAAGACGCTCAACATCACTAATCAAAAGGGAAATACAAATTAAAACCACAACGATGTATGACTTCATACCTAATACAATGGTACTCATCAAAAAGACAAGAGATAACAAATGCTGGTATGGATGTGGAAAAAAGGAGACCCTTGTGCACTTTTGGTTAAGATTATAACTTGGTACAGCCACCGTGGAAAATACAGTATCCAGGATCCTCAAAAAATTAAAAATAGAACCACCATATAATCCAGCAATTCCACTCATAATAAGATATCCAAAGGAAACAAAAACACTAATTTGAATAGCTATCTGCACCCCATGTTCACAGAAACATTACTTACAAGAGCTAAAACATGGAAACAACATAAGTGTCCATCAATGGATGAATGGATAATGAAGTTGTGGTATATAAATACGATGGGACATTACTCAGCCATTAAAAAAATTAGGGAAATTTACCACTTTCAGAAACATGGATAGACCTTGAAGGAATCACACTAAGTAAAATAAGCTAGACAGAGAAAGACAAATACTGTATGATCTAATCTCACGTATATATGGAATTATTAAAAAAAAATCAAATTCATGAAAAAAGAGATCAGACTTGTGGTTACCAGAGTAAAGGGTGGGGGTAAGAGGAAACAGAGGAAGGTTATCAAAAGATACAAACTTCCAGTTTGAGGATAAATAAGGAATATAATATGCAACATGATGACTGTAGCTAACAGTGCTATACTATACACAGACAGGAAAGTGAAGAGAATAAATCCTGTGTGTCCTCATCACAAGAAGGTATTTTGTTTTCCTTTTTTCTTCTTCTTTTTTATTGTATCTATATGAGAAGACCAATGTTAGCTGAACGCCTTGTGTTTGTCATTTCATAGTAGATGGAAATCACGCCATTATGCTGTACGCTTTAAACTTACGCAGTGATATGTGTCCATGATTTTTCAATAACACTGGAAAACATAAGAACTCCCAGATATCAATTTAAACTGCTCCTCTTGCATGTTCTGGTAATATATTCCACGATAAAGGTAAGATTCAGATAATACAGTAAAAATTTATTAGCCAAGTTGTAGGTGCCTAGGAATGTGTTATCACTGATACATGGCGGAGCAGTTTCATAAACATTAAAAAAAAGTTTGTAATGTTAAATTATTGTTGAAATTAAACTGAATATTTATATCTTTAAAAAATACATATAATTTCTTTGAAAACATGAAGTTTTCCAAACATTTAAATTTATTATGGATTTTGGTCCCAGGTTATTTTTAAGTACTAGTCTCAAAATGCCGTTTGCCCAGAAACAGATTCTCTCAGGAAAAACAAAAATGAGGTGGATGATCCCATCCCTGTATCCTAAATGCCTCTCAAAAACTTTAGGAAATTGGGACGCCTGGGTGGCTCAGTTGGTTGGACGACTGCCTTCGGCTCAGGTCATGATCCCAGAGTCCCGGGATCGAGTCCCACATCGGGCTCCCAGCTGCATGGGGAGTTTGCTTCTCCCTCTGACCTTCTCCTCGCTCATGCTCTCTCTCACTGTCTCTCTCTCTCAAATAAATAAATAAAATCTTAAAAAAAAAAAAACTTTAGGAAATTAATTCAAAAGGGAGAGATTTGATTGCTTTAAAGCAAACAACTTCAAAGTGAACACAATGCCTATCTCTGCTTTAAAACACACACATAAACTCATTTCTAAAAGGACTGGGCCGTGTTCAAGGCAGGAATACTTGTTCAACATCTAGACAGAGGCTACTAAGGCTCACATGAGACTAGAGGCAAAAGAAAAAGCTGACAGCCATGCAAGGGCATCATCCCAGAGCTTTCAAAATACTCCTTCTTGGGTCAGCTTATTCCATTTGGAGCCAAAGCACTGTACAAAGACTTGTTTAATATAACAAAGAAATTATATCAAAATCTCAGCTGAATTCCACATTACTGAAGCTCAAAGAGAATGTAACACAGTCTTCCTAGAACCATGTATTAATTTCTTTGCCAGAATTACATCCCTGCAAAAGTTTTTTTTTTTTTTTCAAAAAATACAGGAGAAACCAGTTATGACAATCAGAAGATCAAATTCCAATATATTGATTGCATATGAGAAAAATAGTGTAAGCAATAGGCAAATAAATGAAGACAAGAAAACAAGAATTCCAAGGGGGCACTACTGAAAGAGAGATGTTGTACGGTGTAAACAACCATTTAACTTTGAAGCAGAACACCTGATTCGTTTGATCGTGGCATTTCCGCTACGTACTGTGTAACTTACAGTGAAATTAAAAGTCCATGACTTGGCCCACATGTCATGCTGCCTGTTGCTGCCTGCTGCCTTCTTCTCCAACCTCAAACTGGGGCCAGCCCCCTCCCCAAGCTGGACACCATTGCCTCCTCCTCAGTCACAGGACACAGCCCACACACATGTCGCTCCTTAAAGTTGGTCTTCCCTCAGTCCCAGAATTGGGCACCCATTTTCTTTCAAAGCATGCTTTACTTTTCCTTTGAAACATTTATCAGCATGTGTGACTCTACATTTGTGTAATTATTTTTCTCTTCCTGAGGGCTTGTGTACAGTGAGTAATATAAACACTCAATAAATGATGTTAAATTAATGACATCCCAGGTCTGACACTTAACTAATGTCATGTTATTTCAGACAAGTCAGCTAACTTCTCTGAGCTTCAGTTTTCTTATCCACAAATGAGGGTAATGACACCATAGCCTCCCCATATTTTATCTGGGTTATATTTACAAAAACATTTTGCAAAATTGGAAAGGGCCAATCAAATTTAAGGCATTATTACTGTTAGGACATTAAGGTTATAACTCAAAGCACTGCTTAATTACCATTATAATCTTCATTTATTTGCTATAACACTGTATAGACATATCCAGAAAGGCCTCATACTTGGTACTAATAAGCTTGGTATTTAAGGAATATTATAGACTATGAAAAACAATGATTCTTTTTCATTTATACCTAAGGCTGATATCCCATGAGGTATCTCAAAACCTTGATTAATGTTGTTTCCTTTTTTTTTTTTTTTAAGATTTTATTTATTTATTTGTCAGAGAGAGAGAGAGCAAGCACAGGCAGAGTGGCAGGCAGAGTCAGAGGGAGAGGCAGGCTCCCTGCGGGGCAAGGAGCCTGATGTGGGACTCTATCCCAGGATGCCGGGATCATGACCTGAGCCGAAAGCAGCTGCTTAACCAACTGAGCCACCCAGGCATCCCTAATGTTGTTTCCTTTAATACAGTTTATGCTAAGATGTCACAATAAAAAAAAAAAAAACTGGTATTACTTAATTGTTCTATTTATGTGGATTATTTCCCCAGCTTAGAAAACAATATAGGGCACATGCCACTTTATAATTCAAACACACCTTACATAGTTGTTTACAAACAACTGTGTAAATCAACATGAAACCTAGACATACTCTTTATACACCAAAATGATATGACTGGCCAATTATAAGCAGACTTCGTGTCTGAGCTAGTCTTCTAAGAGTGGAGACTCATCGACGCTGATCTATGCAAAACTCTCACCTCTCCCCCTCTTCAGATGGCAAGGTGAGAGGATCTATGGTCCTTGAGCACTTCTATCAGAGGGAAGGGAGCCAACAAGTGCCAGATGGAACACGACCATGGTCTCCTCTTTTCTATACCTTAACCCACTGGCCTAATAGCCCCAGACAGCAAAAGATTTGTGATGCTAAAAGAATTTACTCCTGTCTGGGTATTTTGGGGATTTGACTCCTGTCAGGTATTGCAACAAAGTCAAGTGATTTCAATTTACCAAGCAAGGACAAGAAATGGTTTCAGGAAAAACCAAGGTGATGAACTATTGAGCATTCAGTTCATTAGCTGTCATCCGTCTTGACATCTTCATCTTTCAAGCAGTACTGCAGAAAATCAAAGACTTGTAGCGCTTCCTTAAAAAAAAAAATCCAAGAAGGCAACCATATCCTCTTAAAGTTAAAGGGACCGTGAAGGCTATTTCAAATGGATTATGAAAGATAACCATTGCTGCAGAAGGGAAAACTTTGATAGATGCCCAACCATAAATACTACCTGTGCCCTTAAACAGACAATCTTAAAAATAATATCATTAAAAATATGTACTAAGTGAACTGCGGGAGTAATTTTTAGCTTATTCTAATTTGATGCATTCTGCATTTTAATATGCAGTAGTAGTGATATGCCAAATAACTGACCTTTTAGAAATAACATCTTGAAAAAAGAAAAGGCCCAAGAGGAAAAAAAAAAAAAAGTTTTCCTGAAAAATCAGCCAATAAAATGTGGACAGTAAGACTCCAGTGACACAGCCAAGTATTGGTAATATCACCTCTCTTCTTTTGTTTCTCTCCTCTGCTTATTCAGCACTGAGGTACTAAAAACTCCAGTTTTTCTGCACTTACAAGATTTTCCTGGAATTACAGAGTAATGGAAGCAACCAAAGACATTAAAGAAGTGGTTTGTAACCTTCCCAGCCACTATCACTTACCAAGGGGAAAAAAACAGCTCCATTTCAAGTTCTTAGAGATCCCTAGAGATAAAGGTGAGATGAGCACCGTGATGTCTTTCTGCTTCCCACATACAATTTTATTAATGCCGAGAGGCATTATAACATTGCACTTACATCTCTCTTTCCTTAGATATTCAAAGAAAAGTCCTCCCGACCTGTAGATACTAACAAACCAAATAAAACAAAAGCCCTCTTCCATGTCTCCCCCTTCTGAAATCTCCACTCAAAACATCTAAGTTGGGCTGTGAGAGAAAATGTTAATTCAGCTGGTATTTTGTATTGACTGGACCACAGAGCCTAAGACATGGACTCTCAGAAAACTCTGTTGTCTTGAGTTATTGGAGAACTGAGGGGCTACCCAGATGTTGCTCTGTCCCTTAGGAAAGTCCTAGGTGCAAGTGGTTTGGGCGGGTGGCCTCCAAAGATTTGTTCGGTATCCAAGTAAGTATCTACATCTGAAAATTATTTCCAAGGCTTTCAGCCTGAAATTCTCCAATATATTATTAAAACTCTTATTATCATCACAGTACTACCATCACTCCCGCCACTGTGGTATGCTGCATGATTCTTGGTCAGGGAACTGTATCAGGCACATTGCATAAAGAAATTCATATAACACCTGCAATAACTGTATACAGTTGGCATTATTTTCAATTGATAGGTGAGGAAATAGGCAAGTAACACCCTCCAGGTTTTTGCTACTTCAACCAGGGTCCATGGCATAGCAGGTAGAACACCACCCATGAACTTGTTGGAAAAGCAGAATCTCGGACCCAACCCCAGAGACTGAATGAGAAACAGCATTGTAATAAAATCTCCAGGTAATCTATATGCATAGGAGTATTGAGAAGAACTGCTCAAGTTAAATGGAACCTTAACCCGACTCAAAAATCCAGATATTAAAATAGTCTCCTCTTTTTGATGGTACAAATACAGCTAAAGGGTGAAAAGCATTGAGTACATTTACACTTAACGCATAATCTTTTCATTCGCTGACAAAACTTGATACTGAGAATTATAAATTCTGGAGGAGAAAAGGGTAACCTGGAAATCATAGAGACAGTAGATACTCCTGGTAGGGGAATACAAGAGAGCCACTGGGAAAGCTAATTGGGCTAAAAGCATACTTTGTCCATTTCACAGTTTGGCTAAGGACTAAGGGTAAAGCTGTTCCAGCTTACATAAAGTGCTCTCTGACATCAAATAACCCTAACAAGAAGCTGAAGCAGTCTTAACTGAATTATGCACAGGATCATTTTCTCATGGACCAAGGCCTTCCATAGCCTACGCGTAAAAATCCAGAGACAGACATTCCTCTGCTTAATGTACATATTTGCTGTTCAGATTGCACGTCAGACAATCAGCCCAACATTGAGCTTTCTAGAGATACCAACTATTTCAAGAAGTCTCATCAATGGAAATATCTGTATGAGTAGCAAATTCTTTTAAATGTAGTTTAGGGGCACCTGGGTAGCTCAGTTGGTTGAGGATCTGACTCCTAATTTTGGTTTGGGTCATGATGTCAGAGATTGTGAGATCCAGCTCTGCGTAGGGCTCCACGCTTAGCACGGAGTCTGCTTATCCCTTTCCCTTCCCTGCTTATATTCATGCTCTCTCTCTCAAATACAAATTTTAAAAAATCTTTAAAATGCAATTTTAGTTTTTCCACTATGTATAATAAATCAAACTATATTAACCAATCAAGCATCCATCTGGGATCTGCTGTGATGAAATTCAAGCCTAAGAAGTAAGCAAAATTTGTTATTTTTATGTGAATTAGCATCTACTCTTAAAAAATTTCCCTTAACCTTAAGTTGGTTACACATTTCTGCTATACTCTTATTTATACTATCACATTTTATAAGAAAATCTTTTTATTTCCCAGAATAGAAAGGTAAACGGCAGGCATCCACAATTCAAGTTATCATAATTAGATTACTTCTATGGCCTTTTCATTAAAAACTAACTGGACCGGATTGGGAGGGAGACAAACCATAAGTGACTCTTAATCTCACAAAACAAACTGAGGGTTGCTGGGGGGAGGGGGGTTGGGAGAAGGGGGTGGGATTATGGACATTGGGGAGGGTATGTGCTTTGGTGAGTGCTGTGAAGTGTGTAAACCTGGTGATTCACAGACCTGTACCCCTGGGGATAAAAATATATGTTTATAAAAAATAAAAAATTAATTAAAAAAAAAAACTAACTGGACCCTATTAATTTTCCTTCCTCTTGAACTAGAGTATTTTAGTAAGTGACTTTCATAGTACCTAATTTCTTTAACTCCTAAATTAGACAACATTTTCATTTTTTCTGGAGGAGAATTTGGTACTATTTTTAAGTGTATTTTTCTTGTTCATTATTGTGTTATTATAATCATGTGTCTCAAAGAGACACTTGTGTTGTATTAATATCTAAGACTTTGAGCTTCTTTATTTAAAAATGAAATTTTGGCCACACACGGTTTCACTAGGAAATTTTCCCAAATACCACGTATCTTAAAATGACTTGTTAATGAATATATTTCCAGAAGAAAAAAAGAGTTTTCTGTGTATTTTTATTATAAATGAGAGGGAATATAGGGCAACTCATTTTTGAAAGGAAGATTATAATTTTTCACCAAACTTTCATTCTCATAGTGGAAAGTATACACTAATTTTATGTCACAGATGAGATAAGAGCAGATGAGATTAGAGCTTCTGTTTTATAATCAATATTTGTTAGATTACTCCAGCCCCTATCAGGAAGATCTGAAAATTTAATAAAGAAGATATATTTCATTTTGGATAAGTAGCTGTGTATGTGAAGATTAAAGGCATTGGCAGTGCCTGCAAATGAAGTCCTTTATCTTCTGTAATAGAACAATGTAGCATTGGTATTGTGACTGCTGTAAAGTCTCATAGAACGAACCTTAATGTGTACTACATGGTTCACTTCCAGACCCAGAAAGCTACTGGGTACGATTCTGGTCATTTCTTGCGACATAACAAACTACCCCCCAAATTTCATGGCTTACCACAATCATTTTATCATCTATTATACTTTTATGGGTTGAGAGTTCAGGAAGGACCTGTCCAAGAAATTCTTCTGTGCCATGAGACATAGACAGAAGTCACTGCGTGGTATTCAGCTGCTGGCTGGGCTGCTCCAGACATGTCAAGCCAGCTTCATTTACATTTCTGGAATCTTGGTGGTAATGATCAGAAGAGTGGGCTGAATTGGACAGTTGGCTGAAGCATCCACATGTGGCTCTCCAGTGTGGTGGCAGTCTCAGAATAGTCAGGCATCTTACTTGGCAGGCTAAAGTTCTCCATGAAGAAATGTCCCCGAGCCCTGGACAGGAAGTATAAAGCTTCTTCTGACTTAGCCTTATGATTCCCAGGAGGTTACTTCCATTGGACTTATTGGTTAAACAGGTCAATAAAGCCACACCAGATTCAAGTGGAATGAATTTAAACACCACTTCTCAATAACACAAGTGGCAAAACTATATGAAGACATATTTAATCTACCACAGGTAACCACTTAGATCCCTATGTCATTCTTTGCCCAACCTAATAAGTGACTGAAGGTACTATATATATATATATATATATAGAGAGAGAGAGAGAGAGAGAGAGAGATACACATGTGTAACAAAGTAAATCTCCAAATTAGTATGATTTAAAGTACCACCCACTTTCCCAAACATAACTCCCTCATTGAGTCCAGGCCTGGAAAATAAGTTGAATTAAATAATAAAATATAGAAAACTTATCCCCAAACTAATCATCTGTGTTAAAAGCACATACATCATCTCCACCACCGCCGTCCATTTTTTTAAAATTTTCTCTTCTTTTGGCCTTCTATAGCTGCTTAGCATATCTGTTAGATGCCGCTAAGGAAGACAATGAGAAGATACTACAACCAATTTATTAGAATGGCTAAAATCCAAGAAAACTTACAATATCAATTGCTGGCAAGGATATGAAGCAACAGAAACTTTCATTCATTAGTGATGGAAATGTAAAATGGGAAAATCACTTTGGAAGACAGTTTGGTGCATTATTATAATGCTAAAATTAATCTAACCATATGCTTTGTCAATTGCTGGAATTAGCATGATGATTTGAAAACTATGTGTATAAAAAAATATATATGAATGTACGTTTATAGCTGTTTTATTTGTAATCACCAAAAACTGGAAGGACCCAAGATGTCTATATCTTTCAAAAGGTAATGGATAAACAAATAGTAGTGCATCCACACAATGAAATACTCTTCAGAGATTAAACAAAAATGAATTATCAGTCCACACAACAAATGGATGGATCTTAAATGTACATTGCTAAGTGAAAAAAACTATTCTGAAAAGTCTACATACTATAATGACTCAATTTACATGACACTTGGAAAAGAAAATCTGTGGTTGCCAATGGTTGAATAAACAAAACGCAGGAGATATTTTGGGTGCTGTGAAACTATTGTGTATAATATTGAGGTGATAAACATAATGATAAACATAATGGGTTTCTCAAAACCCACGGAACTTTATAGCACAAAAAGTAAAACTTAGTGTATGAGTTTAAAAAAAAAAAATTAGGAGGTCAGGGGATCCCGGTATGGAATACAGATCATGACAAGAGAATCTAATTGTGTTACAAATATATAACCTGAATTCAGGGGGTGGGGTTAAATGGTGGTAATCAAAGTAACTTTGGAAATTACCAAGGAAAAAAAGAATAGTATCTAAGCACTGTATTCTAGTTGATAAAGTTGTTTTTCATGGGGTACAGGTTAGTAATTCTGAAATTGTTATACATGGATAACAGATGGTGGGAGCTCATTGTAGAAGTAGAAAGTTATAGATAAGCAAGGAGGCTAGAATGATCCATGTGGAGATAGAGTCTGAGACATCAATATGAACTTGTGTTCAGTTTAATATAGATGCAGATGGATATAGAAATAATTATAGATACATGTGTGTACAGAGGTGAGCATCTATCTGTATATTTCCAAACTCTGTCCACTGGCTGAAAAGGTGAGAACACCACCCTGGTAGCAATGGGTACCCCCCTAATACCCAGAATGTAGCTACAAATTTCATTCTACAGTGAAAAGAACCAGAGCCCTTCAGAAAAATGACTGATTCTAGTGATGATGGGAATGGCACTTAACCTCCATGGTCTCACTATCAAAAACCCATAATCCCAGCCTAATCATAAGAAAACATCAGGCAAACCCAAATTGAAGGACGCTCTCCAAAATGGCTTACCAGTATTCATCAAATGATCAAGGTCATCAAAAATAAGTGAAGTCTGAGAAACTGTTACCATCTAGGGGAGGACATAATTAACTAAATTTAATGTAGAGCCCAGTACAGAAAATGGATACCATGTAAAATCAAAGAAAAATGAATGAAGTGTGCCTTTAGTTTAAAAAGAAATGTTGGAGGAAATAAAGAAGACAATTACTCTATAAAGGAAGTTCACACACCTACATTGACAGAAAAATTTAGGTATGGCCAGCAAATTGTTTAACCATTAAACATTTTTGTAACATATTGCTAAAATGAAAGAACACGATAATTTGAAGGAAAAATGTCTAAATATAGATTTATCTGCCTGTATTGAAATGAAATAGAGAAAAGAACACTCTCTGAAGAGGACAAAGGGTTCTAAAAGGCAAGGAGAGGACACAAAGGCACAGCGGCAGACTCAGGGAGAAAACCAGGACAACCTCATGCAGAAGGACACCAGAAGGAGAAATGAAGATGAGAGTCAACAAAAAGATGCTGAAGAGGTTATAGGTTACTCAAAACCTGGGTGGGCCTTAATATGACCTGTCTATCTGACCCCAGAAGCAGATGGTGTCTAAGTCACGAAGGGCTAAAAAGAGGCACGCCCACCCAAAACAATACAATAAAAGGAAAGAGACAGTAAATAATACTTAACCTCTGAAAGCAAAGAGAGAGAGAGAGATTGAGGCTGAAAGTAAAATACATATTGTGGTAAGAATAATGGCCCCCCAAAGATGTCCATGCCCCTACTCCTCAGAACCTGTAAATATGTTACAACATAGGAAAATTAGGTCATAGATGGAAATAAAATTGCTAGTCGTCTGAATTTTAAATAGGACATTCCTCTGTATTATCTGGGTTGACTCATATAATCACAAGGGTCCTTAAGTGGGGAAGAGGGAGGCAGAAGAACCCAAACAAGAGAGATGGTAAATTAGTCTACCCAGGCTACCATAACAGAATACCATGATCTGGGTGGCTTAAATAACAGTTCTGGAGGCCAAAGCTCAAGATCAAGATGCCAGCAGGACTGGTGTCTGGTGAGAACTCTCTCTCTGGGATGCAGATAGCTGGCTTCTTGCTGTCTACTCACATGGCCTTTCTCCTTGCATGTGAGTAGAGAGAGATTGAGAGAGGAAAGAGGAAGCAAGCTTTGTGATTTTTTTCTTTTTTGGGGGGGGGCATGGAGTGGGTACACTAATCCTACCAGATCAAGGACCTACCATTACAACCCCATTTAACCTTAATTACTTCCTTAGAGGCTCTATCCCTAAATACAGCCACATTGGAGGCTTGGTCTTCAATGTATGAATTTGGGGGTGAATAAACATTCATCCACAACAGATGAGACCATGGGAAAGACTTGATTGGTCTTGCCAGCTTTGAAGATGCAAGGGGGCATGAATGCAGGAATGCAAGCAGCCTATAAAAAGTAGGAAAAGACAAAAGAAAAAAGAAAAAAACTAGATTCTCCCTTGAAGCCTCCAAAAGGAAAGGCAGCCCTGCTGACTCCTTAGTTTCAGCCCAGTGAGACTGATTTCAGACTTCTGACCTACAGAACTGTAAGACAATGCTTTTGTGTTGTGCTAAGGCACTAAGTGATGGTTATTTGTTACAGCAGCAATAGGAAACTAATACAATTATGAAAAATGGAAGGGAGTCTTGAAAGAGAAAAATAAAAGCATTTAATTTGCAAACAGTTGTTCAAGGATGACAAAACCAATACTGAGACTTACAGATGTGTTCTAAAAGATGCTAACTGTCCATAACACATAATGCTTGATAACCCTTTCAAGTTCATAACAAACATGCTCCATGTATTGTTCAGAATATCAGCCCTCCTCCTGTTTTGTCACTGTTGATTTGGGCAGATGTGGACTTCAGTAACTAGCACAGCGCCTGATACAAAGTAGAAGCTCAACAAAGAATACAGCCATTATATAAACTAAAGGGGACTAGAAAATAACAAAGCTCACTATCACATATGGCTTGTGAGATGGGGCACATTAGCAAAGGAAGGAAGAGAGAAGGGAGCTAAAATTAATTGGAATAAAAATAGAAGTCAAATTGAAATCCAAGTGAAATGCTAATGCCTTCCTAGTGAGACATTTTTAACCATTGACAAAGCTTCTAAGTTTCAGTTGGGTCTTCACAACATCTTGCAAAAATGCATGGCAAAAAGACAACTGAACACCCACCAGCAAAAGCAGGGCTATGATTGTTCTGGCAAACACATAACCCAGAGTAAATATTGTCTTGCATGAAGATGTGAGGAGGTGGATTAGGCATTGTAATTACCACTTGCTGAGTATTCTTTTTAAAGATTTAATCATTTAGATGAGACTCAGCATCACTAAAAAAGAAGTCAATATTTCTGTGAGCCAGGGAGTGAACCATACTGATGTTTTTCTTCCGTTCAGCTGTTACGTGTACCTGCCAAAAGTCAACTTCACCTGCTAGTTATTTATTCAAGACAGTACAGATAACGAATCATGAGCAGTAACTTCTTTCAGTTCATTTTCTTGAACACACTGTGTTCTCATATATTATTGATCAAACAAGTGATATTTAAACAGGGTTACAATTTGTAAAATTACAGCGTAATCTTGCTGTATTATCTTAATTAATTTTATAACTAACACTCAACCACTGTCCTTTGTGGTATATCGGAAATATTCACGTGCAGAGACATAATAGCAGACTCTGAGAGCAGTTCATCTTCTCCTTGTCACCTGGCATCTACTGACATCAATTCTTTTAATCTGAGTTCCTGACATTAAGCATTTGTAGAACAACACCCTGAGACGTTGATGAACATATCCTGTCTTTGAGGTAGTACCCCTAAATTTCAGCATACAGAAGATCACCCAGAACTCTGGATGCTTGGGCTCCAGCAGAAAGACTCTTATTATTTAGGTCTAGTGTGGGGTCCAGGAACCTATATTTTTAACACGCATTATGGGAGACTGTAATCCACAGGATCTGCTCTGTGGAACCAGATCCATTTTGCAATCATAGAAAAGTCTGTACAATGATTTTTGTACTTTACAATTAATTTATATTTAAATTTTATAATTTACAGTATTATTGCTCAAATTCCCTTTTTCTTTTCTTCTTTTCCCTTATGTAGTTATCTCTTTTAGTCCTCACAACAATCTTGTGATTTAGGTATGATTATTATCCCCACTCTGATGAAGAGGCAAATGATTAAGTCACTTGCTATATTAGTCTATTTGGACTGCCATATCAAAATACCATAAACTGGGTGGCTTAATCAACAGAAATTTATTTTTTCAGAGTTTTGGAGGCTAGAAGCCTGTGATCAGGGTGCCAACGCGGTCAGGATCTGGGGAGAGCTCTCTCCTTGACTTGCTTTCTTACTATTACTATGTGCTCCTTCCCTATGGCCTTCTCTCAAGTGGGTTCAGAAAGAGAGAAAGATCTCTCTCCCTCTTCTAATAAGGTCACCCATCTTATCAGATAAGGACCCCGTCCTTATAATCTCATTTAACCTTAATTATCTCCTAAAAGTCCTATCCCCAAAGAAGTCATATAGGTCTTCACCATATGAATTTTCAAATTTTGGGGTGAGAAGGTGAGAAAGATTTTAGTCCAGAGCACTTGCCTATTACAACTAGTAAGTAGGATGCAGAGTTTTCATGCAAATTGGCCTGATTTCAGAACCCACACCATTTCTCCCTTATCTTACCACTCTTCCCCTCCATTCTGGGCCACTGGTAAGAAATCATGACTGACCTCTCAGTGATGGGGCATCGGGGCTGACCAGGATGAGCAGTCAGACCTCAATTACCCGAGAGTTGACTTTCATATACATTATTTCATTAAGCTTTGAAGACTACATTGTGTCTGTTGGTTATGACTGCTTTATTCCTGCTAATTTATCCCTAGTGAAGTATGTGTTCTCATGGAGATCACTTAGACTTCAAAATATCATGAAAGTGTAGGCATGCATTGGAGAAAGATTTATGCTGAGAGTTGAGGCCCATATAGGAAGGGAGATGAGAAGAAAAAGTGCTGAGGGATACAGGGGAGGGAGATTATTGACTCTACTATTCCGCCTATAGAAAATAAAATAAAATAATAATTATTAATTTTATCTCCTAATATATGGCCGGCACTCTATAATATTTATTTATTCATTCATTCATTCATTCATTCATTTAAGAGAGAGAGAAAGCATGGGCATGGAGATGGAGTAGACACCCCACTGAAGAGAGAGCCAGGCACAGGGTTCAATCTCAGGACCCAGGTATCATGACCTGAGCAGAAACCAAAAGTCAGAGACTCAAACAACTGAGCCACCCATGTGTTTTGTGTGTGTGTGTGTGTGTATGAATGATATCCTTCATAAACATCTTGAATATTGTGTAGATAATTAGGGCTCAGGAAGATCAGTTAAATTGTCCAAGTCATAAGATATTAAATGTGGTAACAGGAATTACAGCAAACTATATAGAAGTAAGGCATGATATTCCACATTTAGGAATTTATCAAGGGAATTTTGGAAATTTAAAACTCAAACTTCACATGGAGTCCCTTCACTCAAAAACTTAACTATGTAAGAGGTAACTCAGAGGCAAGGCATTTACCAATAAATCAAATGCAGAAAAGGTATTCTCCTTGTATTTCACTGAAAATTCTGTGAGTGACAAAAATTATTTCCTCCCCCAAAATAAGCACATAGTATGAATTTAAGTATGACACCTTATCCTCTAAAAAGTATGTCTAAGCAACATTACAGAAGGAAAATTTTGGTTACTGAAATAAATAGTCTAATGGGAGAAAATTATCTTCTTCAAAGAAAATGACAAAAATTTTCTATAATAAATTTTCTGATAAGCATAGACCTTTATAGTCCTGAGGTTGAATAGTCTCATTTTTACATATCTGACATTCATAAATTCAACAAGAGCTCATACTTTCTCAACATCAACCCCACGACATTTGACTTCCCAATTATTTATTAATCAGAAATATCGAAAGCATAACTGTGCTATTCCGAGGAAGAAAGAGGGGAGAGGGGATAAAAAAAAGAAAGGAGGAAGGAAAAATAAAAAAGAGTAGAATAAGAAAAGGGCCATAGTAGTTTTAGTTCATAAAGGGAGGCAGAACTGTATATATTGCTGAGTCCATTTTCTCAAGGGCCCAGCATAGCCATAAAGCCAGGACCAGACACAAATCGACAACCAAATTCCTATTCTGGTGTGTTTTTTCCCCCAGAGCACCACCTCTATTTATTAAATATAAACATAAGAAACAAATGCATGGCTTGTATCTATTCCCAAAATGATCCTTATATAATTAGCATTCATTTTTAAAAATGATTTTATTTAGGATAGAAGGTTGGTTAAAGTCAATAATAAAACTGATAGTATCTTTCACACTTGGCATTCACAGGAGAATCTTGCTCTGTGTAATACATCCCAACCCTCATTTTCTATGCAACATAAATAAAGGAATAAAATGGTGTGACAGACAACTGTTAAGGCAGGTTTGGTAATACAGAAAGGTTGAAAGTGAGAAGTGACAGGAGAAGTGTTCCAGATATGTAATTCCAAACTTAGTAGTTAAAAGCCAACAGCAAGATTTATTCTGCTTGAGTCTGCAATTGTGCAGAACTTGAAGGGGACAGCTCACCTCCATTTCACTTGGCACCAACTAGGACACTATCAGGTGCAGGGGTTGGGGTTATTTGAAGCCTCAAACAGGAAGGACTAGAACAGTTGGAATCCTTGAGCATCTCTACTCTGTGTAGTTTCTCCCCACGGTCTCTCCTGGATTGTTGCTTCGGCATAGCTGGACTTCTTAAATGTTGGCGCAGCACTCTCAAGGCATGTGTCCCATAGAGCGAGCAGGTGGAAGCCATATCACTTTTTATTACTTAGTAGGTCACATCGATGCTCTGCTTCTGTTGTGTTTATAAGCCTTCCCAGTTTCAAGGGAGAGAATATGGACCTCACCTCTATATGGAGAAGCATGGAATTTACATTGTAGGAAGAACATGTGGGCTAGGTGTATCGGTGGCCCCATCTTTGGAAACTATAACCTGCACATATAACCCTTCAGCAACTCCTAGGAAACTAGGACAAAGGCACCGTGAGAGGTTGTCAAACTGGAGAACTGCTCATTTCCTGCTCACGAAAAGGAATTAAAGCAGACATAATGCTTCACAGTTCCTTTCTTGAGAAGCATTCACACCCCTTTCTCCAATTCTCTCACCAGTTTCCACTGCTCCGTCAGCTCCCTCTTGACAGCTCTGAGCCCCTGACAGCACCGTTTGTGGGCCCAGTGAAGCCACAGCCCCAGATAATGGTCGAGCATGGGTGCCTGCTCAGTCAGAGCCAGTAAAAGTCCACTCCTTCATTCTACAGTGGGGAGAAGCATCTCATAATTGGGAGAAAGCAAAGAAGAGGAAGGCAAGGAGGAAAGGCACCTGACAGAGGAGCAAAGGCAAATAAGAGAGAGCAGATGAAGAGAAGGGAGTAAGAGGGCACACTGCCTCCGGCTCTTGCCCACTCCTGAGCCCCAGGCCCTCCTGAAGCTCAGTATACCACCACTGTGTTCTTACACTACATTTTCTTTTTTGTTTAAGCTACTAGACACTTGGCAAGACACAGCAATTTCAAATATATACAATCTTGTGTCAAAGATGAGTTGGGGAGACGGACCATGCCTGAAAGGGGCTGGTCACCTTCTAAGTTTCTCTAGATCCAGAAGGAGGTCTGATTTATACACAGATCAAGTCAGTAATAGGCTTTCTTTCTTTAGAATGTGGGACTCCCTCCAACAAACCTGGCCCATCAGAGGCTCACATGTGCCCTGGGGCCTCTTAAAGGACAAACCAGACAGGTAAACACTGACCACAGAAAGTGAAGGGGTCAGAGTTTTTAAGAAATCCATCTGTTATTACATATCACAGATCAAACAAGGCACTGATAACTGTTGAGGAAGAGGAAAGCTGATGCCAAATCCAGTTCGCACTGTCTACAGTGATCTGATTCTTTCATCCTCTAAGACCAGTCGAGAAACATCACTGTTCACCTAAAGAAGCTGAAGGAAGCCGAGGTGAAAGGTAGCATTGGTATTACGCCAGGAGATTCATCCTTTACAAAAACCTCAACTGGAGGCCTGTATTTATAAAACGTTCCATCTATTGGAATTGTTTTCTTGTAATATTTTGCCTTGGGGGAAAAAAATGCAGACACTAGCAAAGTCAATCTGGTTACTTCTAAGCTGTTCAGAGGAACCTTTGGGCATTTGAACTAAATTTAAAATGTTGATCCATCATTATCGGGGTCAATCCAAAACTTAAAAATACTCAACAAGGTAGAATTTTGACTAAATTTTGTAAATGTAAATATTTAAATATACAAATTCATAAATATAAACATATAAAATAAATCTAGAGATACATGGAAGTATAATCATACAACATACATATAGCCTGATTCCCAGATTAGTTAAGCAAGTTGGACTGTGTGAGGGAAAAATCACATGGCCCTAGATTTTGCAAACAAGACAACTGAACATTCTTTCACAGAAAATAGACTCAGTACATTTTGAGATCTCTAAAAAGGCTTATTAGATGTCACAATCTTATATGAAAGCAAGGCCTCATCTTTCTAGTTTGATTTTTCCATCCGTTTACTTTAAGCTCTTCCCATTTGTTTTTCCTTTTGTTCATGAGAAACTAGGATAATTTATGTAGGGAATAATAAATAATGTGGGGAAAAAGACATCAGTGGTGCTTACTCACCACTGTCCTGTCCCGGTGGCCCTTTAAGCTACTGACAGAGGAATTACTACCCTCTTAGATGCACCCCACACCACCCATACTCTCAGGTACACTCTGTCATTTACAGAGCTAAACCTCTGTCTGATGATATCTGGAAAGGAAAAACAAAACGCCAAGTTGCTGATGTCCAGCTCAAAGAAAAACAGTTGTGGGTCACACAAAGTAATGCTGCCTAAGGGTCTGTGATGGTCACAAACAAGCACATAGAATGGCCAGAGCAGGGCACTCTCGGGGGCAGGGAGGGGTGGCTCAGAAGGGTAAGGCTCCCTTGGCCTGAGCATACAGGAGAGGTAGGCAACTCCATCCACAAGCAAGGACGAAACAGCCGCAGCATCACACCTGAGTGTTTAACATCAATACCTCCAGCCCACGGAGGGGTGGCTCAGCCTAATCTTCCAGTGTGCCATCCCCCTCTGACTCCCAGTTACTCCCAGTGCTCCCAGTGCCCATGTCCCAGGCACATCAATACAGCAGTTATGCAACAAATGTTGAGCATTCTCTATACAGTAGCAATCAAAACAAAACAAAAAATGCTGCCCTTAGGGAAGTTATATACCAGTAAGGAAAGAAACGATAAAAGCAGGTACTAGGAAAGTCAGAACAAACCATACTGCATTGTGGTCAGGGCATAAATTAACCTCCAAGGGACAGATAACGCCCATGGAGGCCATTGTGCAGACAGGAAACAAGATGGAGGGTCAAAGATGGAGTCTCTATTGTCAGCACTGCTACCCTTTATCTTCCCCACTTCCCACTATTGTCACTTGAGTAGTTTGATCCAATGGTTCTCAATTTTAGCACGCACCAGAATCATCTGAAAGACTTATTAAAACACAGATCATGGGAACCACTCCCAGAATTTCTAATTTAGGAGGTCTAGGGTACAGCCCAAAATTTTACATGGATAACAAATTCCCCGGTGCTGCTGATGCTGCTGGTCCTGGGCTCCCACTTGGAGAATCACTAGTTTAATCTCTCAAGAATGTTCTGCTACTCATTCATTTATACTGATGCAAATGCCACACTTCATTCTTTCTTTTTTTTTTTAAAGCTTTTATTTATTTATTTATCTATCTATCTATTTATTTATTTATTTGTCAGAGAGAGAGAGAGAGCGAGCACAAGCAGGCCAAGTGGCAGGCAGAGGCAAAGAGAGAAGCAGGCTCCCTGCCCAGCAAGGAGCAGGAGCCTGGGATCATGACTGAAGCCAAAGGCAGCGGCTTAACTGACTGAGCTACCCAGGCTTCCTGCCACACTTCATTCTTAAGTGCTGTGTCTTTCATGAAGTCTTCCCTTAAACCAAAACTAATTTCTCTCTCCTCTGGACTTCTGTAGCTAGCCGGAGATCTCTGAGACCAACACCTCCTTTTGCATTAGAGCTAATCTGTAAATGAATATTCCTTAAGAGTAATGATCGTGAGTCACTTATGGTTGCATCTCCCATAGTGCATGTCAAAGATATTTAGTAAATATCTTAATTGAATTAAAGATGCATACCATGACCTCAAGAAATTTAAAACATTTCAGAACAAGAGAATGGAGAACCTTCCTTCAAATTAGAAAAATGGTCTGAATGATGAAGGAACATGGACTTTCTCCAATATTTTTTTTCATTTGCTCCCAAATATTGCTAAAATCTACTTTATTCCAAAAGTAAATTCCCTCTGTTTTTTTTTTTTTTTCCCCCTGAACTCAAATAATTACTGAGAGATCAGGCTAATATACAGAATGTAACAGCTATGGGCCTTACTTGTTTGAGTAATTACTTCAAGAAATATCATATCTTAAAATATTTCCAGCCAGTGCATCCTTTTTATTAGCACTCTATAAATTTGCTGTCACTGTGATATCTTCAGGGAATGCCTGTAAATTAAAAAATCAAATAACGAAAATAACATTGCCACAATTTTTTTTTCTAGCAATCTGTTCTGAAGGATCTGAGTAGATGCAGTTGAAATATGGAGTTGGAGCACAAGTGATTAGAACTTGGAGGGAAAACACTGTTATTTCTACTTGTTTTCTTTTGCATTTATTTGTTATTCTCCTAATCTTGTCTGAGGTAACTTCAGGGATGAGTTTTGTTACGTGGTGAGATCTTCCTTTATACAACAAAGTTTAGAAATCAATCAGACCAGTAAATAAACAAGTAAGTAATAAATAACAAGTAAGTAAATAAATACCTAGCCCAGTGATATAGATGAACCAAGAAACGTTTTAGCTACCTCATTTGGGGGTGATTTCTTTATGTGAAAATTCAGAAATGGGAGCAAATATAAACACTCACCACCAAAACTAGGCAATGATGCAATTTTAAAGCCCTCAGACTGGGGCACTTGGGTGGCTCAGTGGGTTAAGCCTCTGCCTTCTACTCAGGTCATGATCTCAGGGTCCTGAGATCCAGACCTGCATCAGGGTCTCTGCTCAACAGGGAGCCTCCTTCCTCCCCTACCACAGCTCTCTCTCTGCCTACCTCTCTGCCTACATGCCTTCTCTGCCTGTCAAATAAATAAATTTTAAAAATCTAAAAAAAAAAAAAAAACCAAAAAACCAAACCATAAAAATAAAGTATAAAGCCCTCAGATCAGGGAGAAGTTGTAAAGTTCCACACTGCTGTGTAATTCTTGTTATGGGGAACACCCACTGACCATGACATATTATCTACCATAAGATTCTTACATTCTTTTATCCCGTCCTATAGGAGGCATTCTTCTTGGTTGGGTCAGTTAGCTCTTGTCTTATGGTGTTTGGGGGAATAAGCATGCTTTTCTTCCTCTCCTTTGGGAAAGTTCTGACTACATTCCTGATGCACAGGTCTTAATGATAAGCAAGTCCTTTGTAATTGCATGGCCCATATACTCTGTGGTGGAAGCAAAGTAAACTTTCTTTCTTGATCAGGGAGATCTTTACTCAAAGGACCTGGATTTTTTTACCTAACCATTCATCAAAGAGAAATAATGTCTTTTCTAGAAGAAGACACGAGGGAGAAATACAAATAATAGGAAAAATTCTGTGCACTACCACAACCCAGTTCCAGGGATGCTATCTGCTCCTATGGGTGCCTAGAGAAGTCTTCAAAAGTTTAGAAAGCCTCTGAACTGAATGGTGCTATTGCCTATGATTCTACAGGAAGAGGTGCCAGCTGTATTTATAAGCAACCATTTCTACTCAGTTACCCAGGTAAAGAGAGTCCAGATGTTGAGTTTATAAAATAATCAATGGGGGGCAGAAGGTGCAATGTGAGACCCACTGATAAAGGAAATGCCTCAATTCTGACAAGAGCAATGAGCCATCTTCCCTTAGCACCATTATTTACTCCTGAGAAACTGGTCGTTTTCTTCCTCATACAAAAATGTTCTAGTACTGTATTAGAGGTTTAAAAAACAAAAAATTCCAGGCTTGACCCTACAGCTACTTCTACCCACACCATTTCTATTCTTTCCTTCAGATTAAAACTCATCAGGTGAGTGGTACGACCTAGGTCCTCTTAGTTTTTCTGCCTTATTTGTCCCAGGTTTAGATAAAATCGTGTATTACTGACTCTCAGTTTTCATCTCCAGGCCACACATTTCCTCCG
This sequence comes from Mustela nigripes, assembly GCF_022355385.1. Classification (NCBI taxonomy): domain Eukaryota; kingdom Metazoa; phylum Chordata; class Mammalia; order Carnivora; family Mustelidae; genus Mustela; species Mustela nigripes. The sequence goes on along the minus strand of NC_081560.1, from coordinate 24,548,337 downwards.
CACCTTAGTTCTCCAGAGGCAACATTATCACTACATGAATGCTGGGTAGGTATCTACAACTTAACTGGCTCAAAATAGAATTTCCCACCCTGTGTACACTTAAGTCTGAGTTTCCTGGTCTTTTCCACTAAAGAAAAATTGTACTCCCAATCTCCCAGTTATTAAAGTCAAGCACTTGGTAATTAACCCATTCCCCAGCCCTCACTGCCAAAGAAGAAGCTGGCTCTTTCTCATATTTGGCAGTGACAGAACTTGCATGGTATCTTGGTGGTTTAGATATGGGGGTCTCCCTGAATCTACAACTCGACTAGTTTATTTCCTACAGAGCATAAGGCATCATAGTTTCAACACTTAAATCAGGCCACTCCTCTATTCAGAATTCTTTAAAATCATTTTTTTAAAAGATTTATTTATTTATTTATTTATTTGACAGGCAGAGATCACAAGTAGGCAGAGAGGCAGGCAGAGAGAGAGGGGGGAGGAAGCAGGCTCCCTGCTGAGCAGAGAGCCCAATGCAGGGCTCGATCCCAGAATCCTGGGATCATGACCTGAGCCGAAGGAAGAGGCTTTAACCCACTGAGCCACCCAGGCGGCCCTCAGAATTCTTTAATTCGTTCCTATTAGTCTTACAGCAAAACCCAAATTCCTAATCACAGCCTACATGTATTTACATGCTCTGACTCTCGCTTTCCTCTCAGACTTTCCTCTTACCTGTCTCCCTCTTACTCAGGATGCTTAAGACACAATGGCTCCTTTCTGTTCTTTGAATGCCCGTGCCATAAACTTTCTCCTTAGTGAAGGCCTCTGTCATGTCCTCCGCCTCGGGTGCCCTTCCCTATTCTTCACATGGTAGACAGTCTACTGTCCCGCTCTCTCTGATACCACATCATAAGTGGCCTCTTCTACAGCAGCTCAGCTGGTTTTCATCAGGGCACACACAGTACTCTCAATGCTGTTCCATCTCCCACAACCACCCACACCTATGATTTAAAATCTTTGTGAATCTTCTCGTTGCTTTGTTGGCTTACATCTCTCTCTGGTACACAGCAGCTCCAGTGCCCAGTACAGGTTCTGGTATATAGTGCGACTTTAATTAAAATTTACTACAAAAATGAATAAAAGCTGGGCTTGTCCTGACAAAATATGAAAAAATGAAGCCAGCTCCACCTCATACGCCCTGTATTAGACTACCACACGTTCCCAGTGAATTAACTCATTTTTAAGACTAATTGACCAACATAAGTCATTCTTGCACTTTAATGGTGGGGAAGGACAGGGAAGATTTTTTTATGTATGTGCAATTAACATTTTGGAGTTGGAAACTTAGTTTATCCTGATGTGAAAGGTATTACAGATGATCCCCAAGAGCACATTTTTAAAAAATTTTTTAAAGGATATGCCACTCATGTTTAAGAGCCAGTGCATATTAATATTTTAGGAGATCATGGGTTCTTTGACAGTCTGAAGCAAGTTTGGATGGAAACATCTGGAAAAAATTCATATACAGAAAATATTTACGGACAGTTCGAGTAAAATCTATCCATTATGCACCCTGAAGACTCAGAGTCCTAAATAAGTACATCTTCTATTTACTACACGAAAAACAAGGTTCCATTGTCTCCCATGTAAATCTTGAATCATTGTTGGTTTTGTTTATAATTCCTCCCTAAGCAATCTAAACTTCCCCATTGCCTTACAAACTAAGGAGAAAGAGTAAGTAAATTGGGAGGAGTGAAAGGAAGTTAATAGATTTACTGGACACTAATGCATGTCCAGCTGTGGTGTAAAGCCCTGACAGATGGGTTTTCTGTCTTATTTGTAATGGAAGTACCTGACTTAGGATTCAATTGCCAGGCATCCACTTCAAAAACAGTTCCCTCTCAAATAAACACATCGCCAGCCACACAGCAGAGAAAGAACCAGCACACCATTTCCCTCCTTCCCAGGCTCCTTTGTTTTAGGGATCTTGGTTGGTTTCAATAACTGACCTGTTTGGGCCTTGGGGTTGGTTTTTGTATTGTTTTGTTTTTTTCCCCTCTTCTGGAGCATTAAATTCCTACTCTCACGCTGTAAATTCACTAATGAGAAGTGAACACAACAAACCCTAGGCCCCACCTTTGACCACAACAAAAGCACAGACGCAGGCCCCTCCCTCTCTGACCTCTCACCACACTGTGTGGTCGCAGATGTGTATTTCCAGGGCTTGTAAGTAATAAACCTTTTGTTTTTTCCATTTTTCCTGAGGGTGATTACTAAAAGGCATCTTAGATTCATAATAAGAACCACAAGGGCTGGTCCAGCCTCAACACTGGGTATGGACAGGCATCTAGCATTAGCACTCTGAAATATATTTTCCATGGATTACTGCCTTTAATTCTCAAAACAACCTGTGAGGTCAATGAGTCCCATTGCTGCAGTCTGGAAACTGAGGAAAAGTGAGGGTAAGTTACTTCCATGTAAGAAGTCCATGATGGAGCCTAGATTCATATCCAAATGATAAACTCCGGTCTCTATCATGCCATGTATTCATATATTTTTTAATGACTCATTCATTATTACATTTAACTAATGACCTGCACACTCCCCCTTAACTCTCTGTCCTCATCTTCTGTTACTCTTACCTGGGCTCACTTCTTGCAAGGCCCACGAGAATTCTTGCTACTCTTTAAACTGACTTCCTTAAACAAAAAGCAGCTATGAAAGCAATTAATAGACTTGGTAGTACTACTGTGAAATATAATTTATATGTATAATTGGGAATCTAGGGCTTCTTAAGAAATGTATTTTGGTTAAAGTTTTATTTAGGTGATGATGACCTCAACTAAGATACTTGGCAATACAGTTATATTTGTGAAATTAAAGTATATTTTCAATTATGGAGAAATAATTACAAATTAAAATGACTATAGAACAAATAATGTTACAATAGAAGCATAAATATAACCTCATTAAAAATGTGCTAATATTTTTCCAGTTTGTAAATATTAATTCCAATTCTTTCAAACTGTAAAAGATTTATTTATGGAAATAGCAAGTGTGTGGAGTACAAACATTCTACTCCACTCTACATGACACCCTTACCTGCCGAAACATGTATGTCAAATTGGGAATAGTAGGGAAATGCTGCACTTTTTAAAATATATTTGTGCCCTTTTGCTTTTTTCAAGTGTATTTTTTATATATTGAGATCCTTTTGCTTTTTTGCAAACAAAATCACTTTTAGACTTCATGACCTGTGAATATTAGTACATAACTGAAAAGACTTATAAATAATGAAGAAGCCTTTTGATATGGTAGACATGTTAAGATTGCTCTATGGCTTGTGACTGCGGCAATTATTATAAATCTTTTATTGGTGAATTTTCGTCTATGGCCTTCAGCCATGCTCAGACATGTCTTTCTCATTCTATACCAGCCAGTTCTTTTCCTGCTGTTTGATCTTAGCAGCTCAGAAAGACACCATGCTGGCTGGGACTTTGTAAATGTGAAATATTTTTAACATGCAAAAATACACAGAGAAGGTTATATGAAAAGTCACATACCCACCACCAAGCACTTATAATCCCCATCTTTCCTCCCCAGAGATAACCACAATATTGAAGTTGCTGTATATCTTTCCCCATCTGTATTTGTATTTTCCCTCATATGTATCTATTCATAAAGAATACAAATATCATACATTTACTTTTTCTATCACCATATGCTTTCAAGATTTGGCTAATGTTGATATATTAAGATCTACTTCATTTATTGAAGTCTTATGTAATATACCACAAATTATTTATCCTTTCCCCTATAAGTAGTCATTTATGTTGTTTCTAATTTTTCACTATTAAAATCAATGCAGCAATGAAAACCCATGGGCCCTTATATGAGAATTTCCCTATAGTGTATACCTAGAAGAATTACTGGCACTAGTGTAGAATGTGAATTTTCAACATTACTGGGTATTGTTAAACTGCCTTCTAATGTGGTTTTACCAATGTATTCTCCCACGAATAGTGTGTGAGAGTTTCAAATTTCCTACAACCTCTCCTGTATTTGGTACCACCAATATTAAAAACAATAACAACAACAACAACTAAAACCTTATTTGATGGGTATAGAAGTAGATGTCCTGATTTTTTAAAAAAATCTGTTATCTTCATTACTGGTGAGCTTAAGAACTTTCATGTTTATTGGCCACTTACTCATCCACACTAATAACCTTCTTGTTCCTGTTCTTGGTTTTTTTTTTAAATTTTATTCAGTGAGTTGTTGTTCATTTCTCACTGATTTCTGGAGTTATTTTATCTTGTACTTTATTGTATAAAAAGACATAAAATGCAACTATCATTTCTTGGTATATAGCTCACCTTTTCATTGTTTTTAAGTAGTTTTGGTGTTGTCAAATTGATCTCTTTTTTTGGTGGGAGTGGGGAGTTCAAATAAATTTATTAAATAAAAATTTTTTAAAGATTTTATTTATTTGACAAACAGGTATCACAAGCAGGAAGAGAGAGAGGGGGAAGCAGGCTCCCCATCAAGCAGAGAGCCTGATGCAGGGCTCAATCCCAGGACCCTAGGATCATGACCCAAGCTGAAGGCAGAGGCTTTAACCCACTGAGCCACCCAGGCTCCCCTAAATACATTTTTTTAAAAAGGGTTCAAATAAATCACTTGCTACTCCAAGGCAGGAATGTATATATAAAATGTTTCCTAAAAAATTTAAGTGTTGTTTCCAAATGTATGTTTAAATCTGTCTGGATTTTATTTTGCTTTAAAATGTGAGGTATGAGGGTACCTGGGTGGCTCAGTGGGTTAAAGCCTCTGCCATCAGCTCAGGTCATGATCCCAGGGTCCTGGGATGAGCCCTGCATTGGCTCCCTGCTCAGCAGGGAGCCTGCTTCCTCCTCTCTCTCTTCCTGCTTCTCTGCCTACTTGTGATCTCCCTCCCTGTCAAAAAAAAAAAAAAAAAAAAAAAAAAATCTTAAAATGTGAGGTATGAATCTAATTAATTTTATTTGTCCATTTATATAGCAAATTACTTTAAAATAATCAATAATCTATTTTCTCCTCACTGATATTTAATACCATTCTGTTCATTTGATCTCCCATATGACCTATTCATGAGATCTCTATTCTGTTTTGCAATAAAGGTAAAAAATAAGTTAATAATTAGGTATCTTATAGGCATCTTATAGCTATTATTGCCATTTTGAATTTTTTAGTGTAATGGCATTGTTTCTGTAGTATGAAAAAGTTCTTAAATAATTCTTATACCCAACAAAATTACTACTTCTAAAATCTGTCAGTAAATGCTCTTGGATAGTCTTACACATACACTTATATTCTGCAAACAATAACCTTATTATTTTTTAATCTTTATATGATCTTTTTTATTCTAATCTCTATATGCTTCTCTTGTCTTACTGTATAGGCTAGGACGCAGCTATAATAACTGATGGCATGCACACTTAAAGAAGAGGGAAGCATATTTACTGTCAATGTTTTAAACTGTTATGAGTATATTCAGATTTTCTCTTTCCTCCTCTGTTGATATTGGAAATTTACATTGTCTTAGAAAAGCAATCAGTTAATCTAAGATAGCACGCTGTTTATCTGGCATAACATGTTCAGAATATTGTCTCAAGATTTTAAAAAATCTTCACTGGATCAGAAATTAGATCATTTTTATTGCTCATTGCTCTGTATATGTTTATGTGTCCCCTTTTTTATTGATAAATTTTGCCACGGGCTCACCTATTTTTTTAACCTCTTTTTCAAAAAACCATCCTTCGTGTTTTGTTAGTAATTTCCGTGCTGTTTTTGTTTGCTATTTTATTACTTTGTGCTCCTTTTCATATGATTTCCCTCTTCCCATTTCTTTGTGGCTTTTCTGCTGTTCCTTTTCTAACTGCTTATGTTAAATCCTCATTTGTTTATTTCCAAGTGACTTATTTTCTAATATATACATCTATAACTAGAAACCTTCCTTTAAGAGATTACCACATCTGATGAGTTATTATACGTTCTATGTTTACTGTCACTCAATTATAAATATTGTATGATATCTACTTTACTTTCTTCATTAGCTCTTGAATTATTCAGAAGTCTATTTTTCAGTTTCCAGCTAGATGAGAGAGTTTGAGCTATTTTTTTATAATTCATGCCTAATTTTGTTGAATTTATTTCATGGAATTTAGTGCTAACATTTTTTGGAGACCTGCATAATGATAATACCAACACACATAAGTCAAATATTGACCACGTGTTAGGCACTATTCTAAACAGTTCACCATGTTTTAACTTGTTAAAACTCACAAAAGTCCCAGGTATTACTACTACTATAATTTATCAGTGAGAAATCTGATCCATAGCAAGGCAGAGCAAGACTTAACCACCTTGCACACCTAGCATACTGTGGTGCTAAGACTCAGACTTGGTCAAATTCCAGAGTCTGTGCTTATACCCTCCGAAACAGACTGGCTGGATGTAGCATGCTCAAAGAGAACAGATGTTCACATTTGCTGAATGCACAACTGGATATACATCTATGAGATCTGTTTTGCTAATTGAGTTATTCAAATCTAAGTCCTTGATCATTTTGATTACTTTTTCAAATGATATAAGCACAGTAGTATTTTCTTTTTTTTTTTTAAGATTTTGTTTATTTATTTGACAGACAGCGATCACAAGTAGGCAGAGAGGCAGGCAGAGAGAGAGAGGGAAGCTGGCTCCCCGCTGAGCAGAGAGCCCGTTGCGGGGCTCAATCCCAGGACTCTGGGATCATGATCCGAGCTGAAGGCAAAGGCTTTAACCCACTGAGCCACCCAGGTGCCCGCACAGCAGTATTTTCTTAAGGTGCTACCACTTAGAAAGTTCTCTAATCATTAATGATCTGACCAAAAAAAAAAAAAAAAAAGAAAGAAAAAAGACAGATTTGGGATTATTACACATAATTGTTATCATAGCAATATTAGATGGTTTTATTAGATATTAGGTGTTATTAGAAATTTTGATCTCTCTAAAAAACATGGAATTATAAAATCTTAGTACAGAGATAGTGATTTTTTTACAAATTTCGGGGTATGTATGTTTCTCTATGGTCCACAGAACTAAAAAGAGCCATCATTACTCCAATTTTGATAAAGAGGGAGTACTGAAGCACTAGGATCTACAAAGTTCAGTGAACTGTAACAACGTGAATCACTAGTAGGATGGGTTCTAAGGAAATAAAAAACTCATTTACATAGGCTGATTTCTTACATTGTCCTGATGCAGCCTTGTTCCAAACTCTCACTGCTGTGATTTATAAGAAATGAAGGAAAGTAATAAATTGGACATTTTCTTACCAAAACCACTGGAGGTTTATTTTGAAATTTAGAGGTATTGACTGGAGACAGTTATGAATTTCTGGAAATTGATGTCAATATTTTCAAGTAATGAATCACCAGCAAAGGAGAAAGAATAGGAATTCTTTATAATATGGTAAAGCCTCGTAAGTAATTCTTCTCTGCATTTCTCTCTTTATTATCGTATCAGGGGAAAAAAGAGAGCGAGAGAGATGTAAAGGGTGAGAAAAAAGATCCTATCTAAAGCTTTGGTCAGTGGGAGAAAAACAAAACAAAACAAAATGAACAAACAAAAGACTAGTAAGAATGTTCCCAGAGAAAGGAGAGGAGCAAAAGGTAGAGCAGAAAGCTAGAGAAGAGCAGAGATGAGAGAACCTGGAAACTAAGGTGAAAGGAGAAGCAAAGACAAGAAACGGGAAGGAGGGGAACCACCCGTGACAAAAACTATTATTGTCCACCTGTATTTAAAAAGGATGCAGTTTAAGAATCAGGCACAAGATCCTAAATGGAATTCAAGAATAGTAATCAATCAGCAATACATCTGGAAGTATTTCTAAAATGACTCAATCTTACTAACAGTGTGCAGCACAAAATCATTCGAGAAGGATTTAAGGTATTTATCCATTTGAAAATGTTCATCGGAAAATAATGAAATACGGGAATAAAAGTGTTCTACCAGAGTGTGGCAATCAGTGGGATGCAACTGGAGGGCAGGCCCAATCCCTGAGGCAGCAGCACCCCACCCACCCCCTGGGAAATGCCTGTGACCTCCTCACCCTTTCCCCCTTATGAGTCTGAGGCTACCTTAGGCACCCAAGGCCCCACCTGGCTGAGAGGAATATATATATATATATTCATATATATATATATATACATATATATATATATATGTCGTGTATATATATATATATATATATATATATATATATATATGTCGTGTATAACTAAGAGATTAGAACTTAAGTGTTCCCACCCATAAGTATGTGTATGTATACATGCATGTGTGTATAGTGACGGATGCATTAACTCAACGGGGGGATCCCTTTCACAATGTACAGATACACCAGATCATCATTATGTACACTTTAAATATCTTGCAATTTTGTCTATTATACCTCTACAAAGCTAGGTTGCTTTCTTTCTCTTTCTTTCTTCCTTCCTTCCTTCCTTTTTTTTTTTTTTTTTTAATAGATCCTTATTTTGCTACACCTGGGCCTTTAGGTGTAAAGAAGGTCTGATGTATGGTAGATCCCACATCTTGAAAATGGCCTTTTGAAAGAATAAGGAAGAAAAAAATCATAGACAAGAAATGTCTTCTGAAAGTGACTTTGGGAAATGGAACTTTTAGACCACCTCTAGAAGAGATACCAGGAGCCACGCAGGTCCACATATGCTTAGGATGTTAGAGGTGCTGAAGCCAAAGACAATGAAGAGGAACAATACGGTTCCCTAGGGCTCTATGTGCCATATTAGGAGACATTTTCATGCTTTTCCCATCATACTGTGTGCCTCTAATTCTTCACAACTCTATAGTTAACAACACTAAGTACTTATTTGAAATAGCTAACCTCTCTAGATGTTCTGAAGTACCTGACTTATGTTTAAAGTAGAGATAGTAAAATAACACATTTTATGAATTTCCTTCTGTTAAAATTCATATGAAATTTGTCTTTTGGAAATTGAATGATCAAACCACCTCTTTGAGCAGTATGATTGCTTGTGTACACTCACTCAGGGGACAGGGAGAGGGAGTGAAAAGGGCTCCAGGCCAATGATCTTATAGTAAGACAAGAGTAACTAGTGTTCTGTATGCCCTGTCCATTTTGTTTTACTTTGCTGAGTGTACAATGGACAAACAAGGCCCAATATTGCAACATTTAGTCTTTCTAGAGTTACACATGTCGCCAGTGTATGGTAAAAGAAGAGTCACTAAATTATTTTGCACAGGGCTCCTGGGTGGCTCAACTGGTTAAGTGTTTGCCTTCTGTTCAGGTCATGATCTCAGGATCCTGGGGTTTGAGTCCAGCTGCTCAGCGGGGAATCTGCTTCTCTCTCTGCCCCTCTGCCTTGCTTGTATTCTCTCCCTCCCCCTACCTCCCTATATCTCTCTCTCAAAAATAAATAAATATTTTAAATTAATAAATTATTTTGCACACTTTGTGTTACAATTTACAGAAATATAGCTCTAAAAATGACTTGCAAAATTCATTTTTTAATATTATAGATACTTATATTTGTCCATGAAGTGAACATTAGAAGTCTTAAATAAAAGGGTAAGTTTTAAATAGAAGAGACAATTTTGCAGTTGATCTTGATAAACTAAAATACTCATACATATGCTTCATAAGATATGTTTGTGGATCCAAATCATCCTTTGTGCTTTATTCTTCACATGAAGCCTTTACCAACATTCTCAGCTCACACCAAAGAACACTCAGAGTAAATGTGCATATGTCCTAAATGACCTGGGTGCTTGGTCTGTGACTTGCCACGAAAACCTGCTTCTGCTCATAGTCTTTGTGTTTGCATAGGATGGAGGGAAGGAAAGCGGTGCTGCTGTTTGGGGAAATTGCAACTCTCTGTCCTTAGGCTTGAAGATGAGCAAACTCTTCTTAGGGTTGTCCTGCCCTATTTCTATTTTTCTACTTTTCTTTTTTTCCCCTTTATTCCTCTCCATTCTGAAATGCCAAAGAGGTTTGGGAAGGAAGATATCACATGGTTAGGATACTAAAGGACACAATCCTTCCCATTCCATTGCTTCTTTAGCCAAGATCTGCCTTACCTTCCAAGGAGGCCATTTCCCAGCACCACAGGAAATATTAGGAGCCTAAACTCTTTTCACTGCTCAAATTCTGTTTAGGTCACCCTAATCAACAGTACTCAAATGGCCCCTCTGTTTTGAAATCAAGGTGGTAGTAGTATTTTAACCTGTTCTATACAGTGTTATTAAAGTTGCATGGTAAGAAAAATAAAGAACTTCACCTTCTCTTGGAATGTTAACATTTTTGAAATTGTGCATTATTCTTCTCAGTGGATAAAACACTTAAGGTCAGAACTATACTAGAATATCCAGATTCCCTGCAGTTGGTTTTCTGCCACTGAAACCTCAAAACTAGATATTCTCAGCAGTGTCCTGCATATATTACACAGGTGCATCAAACATTTATAACTCCTCTTGGTCCACCTCCGGGGAGCATTTCATCATCGAAGAAAATAACTAAACTCATTCGAGCCCTTCTTTAATTTTTAAAATGAAAATCTATATCCATCAGGCATATGTCAGAGTTTTCAGAGAGAAAAAAGTGAGATAACTTCTGCAAATTTCCTTTTTTAACACAATTACAAAGTACTCAGATTATTTAAAAAAAAAAAAACTTTTACATTAATAGAAAGAATCTACCAAGTAATTACCAAGTCCCTACTATTATGCTCTATATTTAGACTCTCTATTATAGTTTAAAACACACACAGGAGCATGCATGCACACACACACATACACACAGTTTTAGGTATTATTTTTCCTCTTATGACATTTTTACTATTGTTTCACCTTTGATCAGTTTCACTGAGGAGCACTTCTCCCCCTCATAGTGTACTCAGTTTGGCTTTTCAATGAAAATGACAAGTCAAAAACAACCCCATTTACTGTACTTTTTATCCCATACACGAGCAAATTTATTGAGCATATTAGTTTCCTTTAAGACAGAGAAACTTCTTTTAAATTTTAGCTTAATAAGAGCAAAACTTACTGGAATAAATGAGGGGGAAAACCAGCTGATGCTTATAAACTGGTTTTTAGGTATTAGCCAAAGTGTTTTGTATGTATTGTTTACATGTCAAAGCCTTTAGAAATTAGTACTGTTATTACCTCCATTTCCCATGTGGGAAACATTCAAACTTTCAAAGAGGGAAATAATGTTTTCAAAGTTACAGAGCTAAGATCTGAACGTAGTAAGTCTAGAGCCAGAGTCGAAAGCCCAGCCACTGTAATGTACACCCTAGCCGCTAAGACACACACACAGGAGTATAAGCAGAGAACTATCATTAATTCACACTAACTAGTTGTAACTAAGCCAAATATGTGAATATGTCATTTCCTGACCTCACCTTTCCCAGAGCTTTGCTTTGTCTTAAGCAGTTGTCCATATGTCCAGGCTCTCAACAGAGCCACCTCTTTGAGACATAAAAAATTTCTTCCATGCTCTCAAAAAATAATTGGTTTCACCTATTCCAAATATGTCAAACATCTGCTAACTATTGTGACAAATATGTGGAAATTCAAATAGTTTTCAAGACTATAGATTTCCTCTAAGTCAATATTTTGGGATAAAAAATTGCAATTAATAAACAGCCCTACTTGAGCATTGATTATTTAATGGGTTATCCCTTTTAGGATCATTAGAAAATAAATAAATAAACAGAAATTTGCCTGCAAACTTTGTTGATTGGTTTCTAAGGAGGTGTTAATCATTGTTCCTTGAGCATCATTTGCGTTGTTAAATTCTCATGTTTTTTAAGCTCTGACCTCTTCTCTGAGTTTCATCTCTGATTGCCACATGGAATTCTTCATCTGAAGACCTATCAGGCTTTGCAAATCAACGGGTCACCATTCTTGACGCTTCTAAATCTGTTTAGATTAAATATATTGCACTGCTCATATAGGAGTGCATGACTCGGGGTAAAATAAATCTTTTAAGTGGTACATTTTCTGACAAAAATTCAGACGTCACTCATATTATAGTCATCAAATCCTAGAAATTTAGAAATCACCCAATCCACCTGCATCATTTTATAGTTGAGGAGGCTCAGACCCTGAGAGAAAATGTGACTTGTCCAAGATCATCCTGAGCTGTAGCTAAAGCTACAACTAGAATCTTGAATCCTGATTTTTTTGTGTAATTGCTGTTATTTTTATACTGAGCATACCAAAGGGACTGTTTTACTTGTATTATCTCATTTAATCATCAAAACAATCATATAAGGGCAGCATTATCCTGCAAATGAGGCAAGTGAAGCCCAGGGTGCTAAAACCATTCATCTAGCTTTATGGACTGACAGCATCAGAATCCCAAGATATGCCTTTTTTGCTCTTAATTCCCTAGTTTTAGTCAGTTTCTCTAGACCAATGCTCCTTCTGTGTCACTCACTTTCCTCCAATGAATGCAAATTGTATAAATAGAGATACATTTGACCATTTAACCGTTAACCATTAACACTTCATGTTATAGTGTTTTTCACAATAGAATTAACGTATTAAAATGTGTTAACAACCACATATTTTGCATAAATGCTTTGAATCCTTAATTCCAACTTGTAGGATATGACTACAAATCATAAGGTAACCATGCATTTTATAATGCTTCATATTCTATTAGTCAGCAATTGGATGCCATGTGTTTGGATTCTATTAAACTGTGTATTAAGAAGTCTAGTGCCTCATTTCCTGAGTCACCACAGATATTATCACTCTAAATCAGCACCTTTCAAATTTTGTTTCAATGATAACTCAAGATACATTAAAATATTTTAGTGGGTGTCAAAAAAAATTTCAAAAATATTTCATTTATTTCACTTATATTTTGGAAATCTACATGTTCTATTATATTAATTTAAATTCAGAATGAATTAAAAAGAGATCTAAAGTAAGTCGTAAAATGGAATAATATTGAGGCACCTTGGTGGCTCAGTTAGTTAAATGTCTGCCTTCAGCTCAGGTCATGATCCCAGCGTCCTGGGATCAAGCCCCATGTCCAGCTCTATGCTCAGCATGGAGCCTGCCTCTGCCTGTTGCTCCCCCTGCTTATGTTCTCTCTCTCTGTCAAATAAATAAATAATCTTAAAAAAAAAATAGTGTTTTAACTATAAGTAGCCACAGAGGGAAAAACAAACAGGAGAAAGTAGTAAAGAGTAAGAATGCTAGGAAGAATTTAAATAAGTAGTAAGCAATATGAGCTTCTTCAACTATATAAAATCAAAGAATTTGAGATATCCACAGAGGCAGCTGTGTAAACCTCTATAACTCCTCTAGATTGGTATGGTTCCAATACTGGAAATCTTGCCCAAGAACCGTCCAATTTAAACAGTGACTGTAACATGTTCCTCATCATGGCCAAAAATGCATCATGGGCACGATCAGTTGTTCAGCAATTCAACTCGTCTCAAGAAGACAACATTAATAAAGAATTAGGTAAACTAATATCTGGTTATATCTGCATAATAAATCACTGACTAGTTCTCAAAATTGTCCTCTCCATTCTTTCTCTGTGGATACTGACCTAGGTCAGACAATGTCACCTCTCACCTCGATTATTGCATTAAGTGTTTAATGGATCTCCCTATATCCAATCTCATCAATCCCACGCTACACTTTAATGACTTTTCATCACCTGAAAAGAACTAGATACTCCTTTTTGTGCTTGGCCATTGCCTTTATCTCCAGCCACAACCGGTCACTCTCTCATGGGAAGCCTTTTTTCCAGCCATGTGACTTGAGTGCTATTCCTAGACCCAATAGACTCTCTCTCTTCCCTCATGACATGTCCCCTGAATAGAATTTTTCTCTTTCCTTCTACATTTGGATGACTTCTCCTTTTATACCCTACTCATTCTTTATCTCTCCCAAGTAAAGCTTTCCATGACCTTCCCCAGGCCGGGCTGATTTTCTTCTGTGCCCCCTTCACATCATCCATCAAACCACTTCATCTTCAACAGCATTTACTGTCTCCCCAACAGGGCAATTTCTTGATGGCAGAAACTGTCTTACTCATCTTTATGTCCCAATATCTAGATGAAGGCCTAGCACATGGAAAATACTTAACGGATATTTGTTGAAATGGTAAATAAATGAAATAGATTAGTATTTCCCCATGGTGCCTGATCTTAAGAATCACTTTGGTCCTAATTAAAAATGTACTTCCCAGGGTGCCTGGGTGGCTCAGTGGGTTAAAGCCTCTGCCTTTGGCTCAGGTCATGATCCCAAGGTCCTGGGATTAAGTCCCACAATGGGCTCTCCGCTTAGTGGGGAGCCTGCTTCCTCCTCCCTCTCTCTCTCTCTCTACCTGCCCCTCTGCCTACTTGCAATCTCTGTCTGTTGAATAAATAAATAAAACCTTTTTTTTAAAAAATGCACTTCCCCAAACTAATCCTTTAGAGATTCATATTGACCAATGTGGAATGGGGCAAAAGATTTTGAATGTTTATCAAGTATTCTAACTGATTTTCATGAAGATGAAGAAGCAAATGGGAGAATCATTACAGTCATTTAATCATAAGAATTAAGAACATCTGTGTCTTTCACAAAATAGCTCTGTCCTTGGGTTGCCACCTCTTTGAAATATCCATGAGGACATGCTTCCTCATTTACCTGGTACCTAACTATGTTGTAAAAATTAAAAAAAAAAAAAAAAGTTTTCATCATGTAAAAATAAGGGCATGAGAATAATCTATCCTTAGTTCAGAATATAAACTCAGCAAGGGGCTTGGTTATGATTTCAACATTGTTTGTATTCTCTCAGCCAGTGTTTTGGATGTGGCCTAAAAATGTCATGACTCGGAGTAGTTATTTGTAGAATTGCTTTAAAATTTTATCTAAACCACTGTAATTTTACACCTGGCATTGAAGCTACCTAGTTTGCTTGCATGAATTCCACTTACTTGATGATTACACAGTACTTGTGAAACTACCTTAGTATGTAATGTTTTATTCTTTAACTCACAGACTTGTTCAAAGAGAAGACTTTGGTCCATATTGCCACCTACTCAATATACCTCATTCCTTAATCCTGGCTATAATCTTTTCACCTCCACCACTCAACGGAAACTTTCTCTTTTGAAGATCTCTAACAATCTCTGAGTTGTCAAATGTAACAAAATTTAGCAGCACCGGTGGGCTTCTGGACGAACAGTACAAGGCAAGCCTTTCTTCAACCCTCATTCCATACTGGCTTCCTGGTTTTCCCACTCTGCTACTTTTGGGTTTCCTTTGCTAATTTTTTCTTCTTCTCTTGCTTCTAGATATGTTTGATTCCATTTTGGAATCTAAACTTGTTCATCTGGTAATTCTTCCAAATTTGGCAAGCTGTTTGCGTGTTACAACACAACACTTCTCTCCATGTATCCTATGGTCTAGGCCAGCAACAGTCACATGTGGCTTTTACATTAATAAAAATTTAAAGAAATTAAAAATTCTGTTCCTTTGTCACATGATGCACATGTCAAGTGCCCAAAAGCCACATGTAGCTAGTGGCTACCACAGTGCACAGCACATTTTTAGAACATTTCCATCATAACAAAAAATTTTGTTGGGCAGTGCTAATGTAGATGGCTGGACTACTGGTCTATCTCTCTAAGTTCTAGCCCAGTCCTCTCCCTTTTTGGGGAATGCTATCCACCAACCATATCTCTTCCTATGAAATGACCCCCTTCTTTAAGATTCACCCTAAATATTTACCTGTCTCCAAAATCTTTACCAATCACTCCAGCTAAAAGTGTTTACAGTTCTACTATGAAGTCCCAAAGTTCTTTGTGCTACCCTTTCCCATGTTCCTTTGCTCTATCATTATTGGTGTGAACGTCTGCTCTCCCTGATTATGATGAAAACCTCTGAAGAGTTGATATTTGCCAGTTGTCACAGAGTACTTTCCATGTGCTAAGCTAAATGCTTAATATTTCTCAGATCCTCCCCTGTGAAATATATGGTGTTTTACTATCTTAATGTTAAGGAAATGGTTGTAAGATGATGAAGTAATGGGCCAAATGAAAGTTTGAGATGGGAGGTGATTGTCCAGGGTCACAGAGTGGTGAGCCCTGAATTACTCTAACTTCAGTCTAACTTCAAAGTCCATACCCTCTAATCATGGGGACACACTGCTTCCTCTATCTCATTTACCTTATCAATGCCCACTCCATATGCCTAATACTATGCACAGCTCCACTGGCAAATGAGTGAATAAATGAATAAATGCCTCAAATATATAAGGTAATTTACAACTCATAAAACTTGTTGACAGCTATATTTCATTTCCACATGATTTCCCCCAATAACTCTGAGGCTGCTGTGCAGGAAACATTATCTCCATTTCACAGAAGTTGAGCGAGTTCAGAAGAGTTCAGAGTTCACACCACTATTTAGTGACAGGGATAGGACTTCAGCCCAGGTCTTCTGCCTCTAAGTTCTATCAGTCTTTCTTTCAAATACCCTGAGGGTTCAAAACTCATCAATACACCAAAGACTTAAAGTGACATATCTCAATATACTCTGTTCTATTTGCCCTTCCTTATTCTTTAAAAAACATGATAATGAAGCTTAATTGTTTATGTCTACGGGAGGGAGAGAGGCAGTGTAGTCAAGTTTTCAGTGTTGGTTAAATAGCCACATATTTAGATCTTTATCATTTTGCTTTTGCCCTAACCCCATTAAAATAATTTGCTTGTATTAAACAAAAATTCTCGGAGTGTTAATTAACAATTTAGCTATGAATATGCATGATTATTTTTAAGTCTTCTAATAATATGCATGGGTCTTATCTGTAATTATATCTGCAAGTTCTTTTTTTTTTTTTCCCACTCTCTCTCCTTCAGGAAAGCAATTTAAAACACATTTGTGAAATATCTGAAAAAATTAATTCTATTACTCTTATTTTCCAAAATTTTCTTAAATGTTTTATGGCTATAATTATTTTTTCCTTCTCAAGGCAAAGCAGTATATCACAACATAAATTATCATATTTATTGACAAAATACAAGATTCAAGAAATTAATTTTATACCAGTTAAATAACAGAAGAAAAAGTTATACTGTATTATCTTCTTTATTATATTAATTTTCTCATATACTTAAACAGTTTTGTATTTTGTCTTATACCTACAGTTACACTTAAGAGTGGATATCACTCTATTTATTAACTTCCATTTATTTATTAACTTATTCATCTTGGAGCCTTCTGTATTTATGTATATATATAAAGTTAGTTGAGAATATAAAGTTAGAAGGATTAAACTCCTATTTTGAGTACTCTTCTCTGTCATGATGCAGATTCTTTACAAAAATTATCTTACACAACCCAAAAAGGAGTTTAAAAAAGGATTTGCCCAGACAGCCCTACCAGAAATTGGTAAAGGTCAGTTTGAACCCAACCCTGCCTAATTCCAAAATCTATAAACTTTTCAGTATAAGTGACCAACGATTGAATGGATGAATATTAATTTAAAGGCGACTTGGGTAAAACATAAATATGCCTGATACCTATTTACTAAAATCTTTATTAGATGAATGAATGAATGAACAAACAAATAAATAGTGGTTAAAGCTCACTAACCTCCCTACCAAAAGAGAACATTATCAAATAAACACTCAGAAGGAATACAGAATTAGGAAAACCTTTCAGCAATGATGGGGCTTTTATAGGATTACTCTTCCTAGGTTCAATAGTCTTAATGCATAAGCAATTTCCTTGAAGCCTATAATGCCCTTGGATTTCAAGTTGAGGAGCCTGATCATCTGGAAACAGAAAATTAAGTTATCTAAAATATTGTTAAATAAATAGATTGAACTGAAATTAGCCTCTTAGGACTTTAAGTGCTTCCACATAAAGTCCAAGAGCTAGAAAGGGGAATGATGTTCACTACAACCAAATACTGCCTAATTCCAAATTTAACTTCTGCAATTTGATCTGATGTTACATCAAGGCATATGGGCCCTCCACATGTGAAGAGCTTATACCAACCTAAAGCAAATGCATCACAGGGGCAAGAATGCAAACTCAAGTAGTAGTGACATATATATATTTTTTGCTACATTTCATTCTTTATTTCCCATACCGGCAAGCCCATCTCCATCACTTTACCACTGGCTTATTTTAAAAAGCTTTGTAGCTCTGCTCCCTGCCATCAACTTTTCTTCCCACTTCCACTCTTCCTGCAAATGGCTGCTCGAAAAATCTTCCCCAAAGACAGCTTTTATCACAAGTTCAAAACCTATCACAATTCTCTAGTGCTTGCATATAACAGTCTCTTAAAGTCTTTCCCCTCTCAGCATCTTAGTCTCTTATGTCTCCTTGAAGCAGATTCTACATTAGTTAAAAAAAAAAAAAAAATCAACTTTCTTATCTGTGCCTTTTGGCATGCTGGCAATCCTAATATAGAGCTTCTAAACCTGCTCTGCAAATTATCTTTGACATATTTTCATCTGGGTATACTATTAGTCTCTATATTAATCAGGTCCCAGAAGGAAACAGAACTCATCCCAGATGGTTCAAATAAAGAGATTCTAATGAAGGAGTTATTTACCAAATTGTAGACAGAATTAAGGAACAAACAAGATGGTGAACCATCCCAAGACTAGCAACAGTGAGAAGACAATACTACTGTAGGGATGAGAAGCAAAGAAAGGCAGCAGCATTTCCCCAGGACCCCAGTTAAAGCAGGAGGCATGGAAGAGGGCAGGCTGGAGGGAATGACAGCCTAAAATGACACCACCACAGCCAGGGCACAGGGTCAAAGCAGGACGGAGAGAGGAAACATGCCACCTCTATCTCCTCTCACCATCCGATATCCTTCTAGTGCCTTCCATTGGCAAAGCCCAAGATGAAGAGAAAGGGAAGAGATTCCTGGTTGTGCAGTCTTCAAAGGTGAGCTTTCTAGGACTCAGGGAAGACACAGAAAGGTGGAAGCATGGCAAGTGGAGAACCTGCATGGTCCCCAGTTAAGCTGTAGCCTTCCAGAGGGTAGTAATTTCAGAGTGAGAGAACAGCTACAAACCTCACTGAAATTGCAGCTGTGTTGCTTTGAGCAACTTCATTTACTTAGAGGCTAAGCTTCCTTATCTTTAATATAGGAATAATGCTCCATTTATAGAATAATTCTGAATATTAAAATAAAAATGTATATAAAATATCTGGCACAATAAGCAATAAATAAATGGTAACTACTTACTGACTAAATGAAAATTACTCGGTATCATAAAACTGACTCATAAAACCTCTTATCATAAAAGAATGGGCCATCAAAGATAAGAATCAACGCATCCAAGTGGTCACCTTTGTAGCTCACCTCCCCCCATATCCCTTTTCCTTAAAAAATATGGCAGAACATCTTTAGAACTTGGCAGACAGACTATTTTATTTTACACTAGTGACTTGGATGCCATTTCTCTTCCTCCACTCAGTAACAGACGGTGCCCTGGACAGCAGTGACATCTGCAGCCCCAAGGGAGAAGGGTCAGCACAAATTTTAATTTTGCTTTTGGTTTGGGGCTTGAAGTACACAAACAGATTTTTTTTCTTCCCTGTCAGTTTGCATTTAGGTTTGTGTCTCACATTTTTAATGCTTTATGTATTTGGATTAACCCAGAAATTTATAGCTCCAAGTGTTTGCTTGCTTTGCTTTATGTCTCTAAATTAAACCTCCTTGATTTGAAAAAAAAGGCAAAGGAAAAGGTGAAAAAGTATTCTGGCTGTCATTTCTATATTGTTAAACATGTTAGAAGGGGTCATTCTGCTTTTTGAGCTTCTTCTCATTACAGATTCTTAACATTTGAATATCTTAAATAATAAGAAACAAGAATACTAGGGAGAGCCTATCAAAATCTGCGGTCAGTTTGACTCCACTAGAAAAAGGAACTTAAAAGCTGAGAGGAGAACAATTATAAAGATTATATGTCATGTTCACTGGAAAGGAATGAGATTCTGTACTGATTTCTGTTATGAGAGGGGTATAAATTTAAAAAAATAGGGGCACCTGGGTGGCTCAGTGGGTTAAAGCCTCTGCCTTCGGCTCAGGTCATGATCTCAGGGTCCTGGGATCGAGCCCCGCATCGGGCTCTCTGCTCAGCGGGGAGCCTGCTTCCTCCTCTCTCTGCCTGCCTCTCTGCCTACTTGTGGTTTCTGTCTGTCAAATAAATAAATTTAAAAAAAAAAACTTTAAAATTTAAAAAAAATAAATATGTAGAGAACTAAAGAAAAACTAAAGAAAAAGGGGGGAGAGAGAGGAAGGAAGGGAAGAAGGAAGGGAGGGAGACAAAGAGAGAAAGGAGGAAGGAAGGAGGAAAGGAAAGAAAGAAGAAAAAAAGGAAGTCTTTTCTTTTTTTTTTTTTTAAGATTTTATTTATTTATTTGACAGAGATCACAAGTAGGTAGAGGGGTAGAGGGTGGTAGGGGAAAAGGAGGAAGCAGGCTCCCTGCCTAGCAGAGGCTGGAGCCCAGAACCCTGAGATCATGACCCAGATCATGACCAGAGCTAAAGGCAGAGGCTTGACGCACTGAGCCACCCAGGCGCCCCAAGGTCAAGTGTCTGTAGTGGGAACGTTTGATCCTCCTGAGTGCAATTTTCAGGAGAATTTCTGTAATAGGAGACTTTCCTGATGTTTGAATGTTGTGGGTACATTTGGGACCATAAAAATTTCCTACTCTGGCATCCCACCGAGAAAAAGCATCTATCCCCAAGAATGCAAAATAGAATCCTCGTGACTGCAACACTATTCAACCTCAGTGGCATCTGTAGCTTCCCTGTGTCCTGGGGAGTCTTCAAAAGTCAAGGAGAACACGAAAGCCATGTCTGTAGGATAATTAGATCAAAAGAGACCTGAAGGCTGGCCTCAGGTAGCTATGTCTAATGGGAAATCAGTCACAGGACAGAAAAACTACAGTTAATGTCCAAATGTTCTCCTTGGTCAGGTAGGAACTGACTAGATAGAATCACGGACTCAAGGGTCATTCCAGATTGGCCTGAATCCAGAACACCACAACAAAACTAAAGAGGCTTCACAGACAAATAATTACACAGCTAATTTAGGTGTTTGGATTAGATAGATGATTCATAGTCCCCTTCATATTCTTAGACTTGATTATTCTAAGCTAGATCAACATTCTGAACTCACAATAGAATACTGAGCCTCACTTCAACGTGCAATGGGTAGAAGAAAATAAAACCATCTGGGCCTCCTCTTATTTTGATGTCAGAAAGACAAATAGAATAGTGTGCCTAAATCATTCAAACTACTAGGTCGCATTCGCAGCAATTCACTGTAAGATAAGGAGGTAAGTGGGATTTCGGGTCCTGAGTCCCTTCTCTGAGACAAATTACTTATTTCCATTGATTCGAGTTTCCTAATCTGAAAAAAAAAAAAGGATACCAGATAAATAATCTCTACTATTTCTTCCATCTCTACCAAAACAGTTGTTGCTTTTATACCGAGAAGGATAATTGCAGACCTGTATTCTGATGAGGTTGCATTTCAGGTGGATTTGCAGTAGCCAAATGAGTAGAAAAAACTCTAACACCAGCGAGAAGGAGGACTCAGCCAGAATCATACCAAGTTGAAGAAGCCAAGTCACAGAGACAAAAGAAATCCTTTAACCAAAAATAGCTCATGTCTGAAATTATGTTGATGTATTCCACACCTATTTGTTGGATATAGATCCAAAAACTTGTTTTAGAGATAGAAAGATTGATCTATAGAGAGATAATCAATAGAGAGATAGAAAGAGAAGACATTTTCCAACCATATTTTCTAAAAATAACCCCAGTAGTACAATATACATATACATATATATAAAATTATATATATACACAATACATATATTGCATGTATATATTTAATATTATATATATAAATATATAATGTTAATTTATATATATAAATATAATGAAAACATAAAATCAGATTAGAGACAATACAGATAGTTTAGTAAGAAAGAATCAAGGGTGAAAAAGAGTACTCAAATATATCTGCCATAAGATCCTACACAACAAGAAAGTAAGTGGTGATTTTTACTTTTAGCTCCCTAGAATTTAGTTAAAAATCATCATCCTCATGAGCACTAGTTACCAATATGATAGAAATCATTTACATATTAGGAATAAAACAAAAATACAAAATTGTGTTCAAACTGACTAAGTCAGGACATCTGGGTGGCTTAGTGGGTTAAACAACAGCCTTCAGCTCAGGTCATGATTCCAGGGTCCTGGGATTGAGCCCCAAGTCAGATTCCCTCCTCAGTGGGGAGCCTGGTTCTCCATCTCCCTCTGCCCCTACTCACCCCCCTAGCCCCACTCAGGTTCATTTATTCCAAAGAAATATAATCTTTAAAAAAAATTGTGTCATTTGGTAACATTTCCTTAAAAGATAGAGACATGGGGTCACTGTGCACAACCAAACACTGTTCCTTATCCTCATGGAGCTTACAGCTTAACAGGGAATGAATCAAACAAATAATCTATAAATAAAGAATAATAAAGTAATTATGCAAAAGTGAGTACCGTTCTCTATTAGCATCTAGTAAGGAGTTCTGACCTAATCAGACAGGTAAGACAAGTTAGGGGTCTTTGTGTCCTGATCCTGGAGTCTCACTCATCAGCAAACAGGTGAGAAAAGTATTTCTAAGAACAGAATGTCCTTCTGAATACCCAAAGTCCTGTACTATGGGCAGCTACTGACTATATACCTCTGTATCCAAAGCTCACTCTTGCTTTTCAACTGTCCTTCCTGAGAGTGAGCTCAAGATGTCATAAGCGATGAACCAACACCTCTGCACAAACCCCACATTATCCAACTCCTCCTTCAAATACAGCATCCCAGGGCGCCTGGGTGGCTCAGTGGGTTAAGCTGCTGCCTTTGGCTCAGGTCATGATCTCAGGATCCTGGGATCGAGTCCCGCATCGGGCTCTCTGCTCAACAGGGAGCCTGCTTCCCTCTCTCTCTCTCTGCCTGCCTCTCCATCTACTTGTGATCTCTCTCTGTCAAATAAATAAATAAAATCTTTAAAAACAAAACAAACAAACAAACAAAAAAACAAATACAGCATCCCAGTTTGAGTCCTTATCTATTAGTGATGATTATTGCAGCACAATTGGCTTTGCAGGGACCCCAGTGGGATTCATCACTCCTCCCCAGCATGTTCCTACAGTGACACGCTAGGTAGTTTAAAAGCCTAGTGAAGAACTGGATAAACTCAGAATTTCCTCGAGTTGAGATGCACACACAACATCCAACCACAAACTCAGTCCTAACTTCTAAAAATAGATGTTCCTCAAGAGGCAACCATCAACATGTAAAGGAGTACAAAATCAATCCAAGATTAGCCCCCCAATCTGACCCTGCTCCTTCCTGTTCTCTGTACCCTTAGAATGGCCAGGGGAATAGCCTAGCCATAACTATCTTAATCAGCACCTAAATGTCTTTGATAGACCTAGGAGATAGGGAGCAGAAGGAAAAGCCCAGGGGAGTCTTGCTATTTTCTGTAGCAGAGGATCACAGGACATTTAAGGATAGGAAACAGAATGAACCTAGCTTTAATAGAGAGATTCAGTTGAGATCATTTCATAAATACATCTGATTTAATTTTTCTTTTTTTTTTGTAAAATCTGTTTTTTTTTAAAGATTTTATTTATTTACTTGAGAGAGAGACAGTGAGAAAGAGCATGAACGAGGAGAAGGTCAGAGGGAGAAGCAGACTCCCCATGGAGCTGGGAGCCCAATGCGGGACTCGATCCCGGGACTCCAGGATCATGACCTGAGCCGAAGGCAGTCGTCCAACCAACTGAGCCACCCAGGCGTACCCTGATTTAATTTTTGATTTTTGAATACATTCACTAATTCAAGAATGATTTTAAACCCTCAGGAAGCAGGAGTGACATGGGGATGTTTGGGCATTTCTAGCCCATCTCTACCTTCAAATAAAACTTTTCTGAAATAAAATGAGGAAGCCCAATTTGTGTAATAACAAAGGCTCTTATCTGCACGTGAAGGCAGGTTTGGTTTTTTCCTTGGAAATATAAGCTTCTAAAGGGCAGGGGACTGCATTTTCTTATCCTTTGTGGCACTTGGCACAATATCATTTCTTTCAAGATGCCTTATAAATAGGGTGGGGTGATGATAATGGTACAATTTTCATCCTACCCTTTATAACCACAATTAACTCAGGTAACCCTGTGCAGGTACAATGATGTTCTGCTTTAGTTAAGCTGGTTAATTCCAAAGCAAGGTCTCTATCTTGAAGGCACAGCAGGTGTTGTAACACAGAGACATTGATGATAGGGTCATTCTGCTTATTCATATAAACTGAAAAGTTAAATCTAAGCTTTTGCACATTATTGACAAGAATTACATATACCCTTGTCATACCCATTGACTCATCTTGAGATCAACCAGTTAAGTGCTTAAACCAGCAAATGAAGAAAACAGGGAAGCAAAATTCCAGATAATTTTAGACCCCTTCTACCATTTTATACCTCTTTTTATACTACCTCTACAGTACAAATAGATTTCATTAATTTCTGAGCAGGCCACATGAATCCATTAATGCCTACAGAGTAAAAGCACAGTAACATAAATGAAAAGCCACTGAATTCAAACTTTTCAAAAAAATCTTCATAGTTCATTTATCTTATAGAGTCAAAATTTTGTTGCCCAAAATATGTATGTATGGAGAGTTCTTGAATATTCTTGAATAAGACCCCCGTCCTTAAGTTACTATAGTTCCTATGTAGCCAGCTTTCCAGGTAATAAAATATATAAAACATGAAGTTAAACGTGGATGTTTTCCTCGTGTTTCTTCTGAGTGGCAATGAATGAGTGTCCTAGAGCAGCAGAGAAAAGGGCCAAAAGAAGGGTAGGCGATATTTTCAAAGGATAGAGAAGCATCATTCTAGAATTGTGTCTCATTAAGGTGGACTCACTCAAGAGATGTGATGCTAAGAACCTGACGGATTAAGATGTGGTCCATCTGGGGGTGCCTGGGTGGCTCAGTGGGTTAAAGCCTCTGCCTTCAGCTCAGATCATGATCTCAGGGTCCTGGGATCGAGCCCCACATGGGGCTCTCTGCTCAGCGGGGAGCCCGCTTCATCCTCTCTCTCTGCCTGCCTCTCTGCCTACTTGTGATCTCTGTCTGTCAAATAAATAAATAAAATCTTAAAAAAAAATAAACAAACAAAAAAAGATGTGGTCCATCTGGGTCTCTTGAAAAGGAAGCTTTCACTCCAGACCCCGAAAGGAGGATGGGATATAACTGAAAATCAAACCAAGAAAGGCGGCTTTCTCAAGGAAAAAAAGTCAACTGAAGATAGATACCTAAGACTTAAGAAGTAAAACCTGTAACCAATTTATAACATTTTATAAGGACAGACTGAATAATGAGATTATGTGTTTGCCTAGAGATTTCCTTGATGTAAACCTACTCTTGAATTATACTTGCCGTGTGAAAGATAGTACTGAGCTGCCCAGAGAATCAACGGGCAAAGTTGCCTGAGTAAAGGGCTGTGGTCCTTGAGGAACACTGGAGCTCCTGTGTCATAATCAAGTTCACCAGTGACAGAACACACCATGTGTGTCTGCCTTTGAGAGGGAGAGGAGGGGCTGGTCATGAGGAAGAGTGTTGAATTTTTCCCCTCTTTTCACAAGTTGTAGTCACTGGTTATTTATATCAAAGGATTATCCTCCTCATGATCCTCACCTCTAATGATATCTGGGTCTTCCCAACTCTGTCTATACTTACCCCAAACACACACCAAAGTTATTAAGAGCTGGAAGAACAAATTGTTTGCCCATGCCCATAATCATCTGTCCTAAAAGGTCATTTAAACATTTAATCAAACCCAAGGCCCTTTGGGGAAGAATGTGAGTCATACGGCCAGCACAGCAGTCTGTAGTCCATTTTGTGTGTGTCTTAGGGAGGATGTAGATGGATCCCACAAAAAAATCAGTAGCAGGGACATTTTCTGCCAGTAGGCAGGGGAGAAAAAGCAAAGGAGTTTTCTGGAATATACAGAATTAAACCTTCGTACCAATTAATAAAAATCCTCAGGGAAGAATCCAGCCAGAATTCCCAGAATGTTGGCCATGTACTGACATGTAAACTAATGCTCCTAAAAAGAGGGCGTAGGTGGTCATCCTAAACTAATACGAATTATTTGTTTTTCTGCTACTGCAAATCAGCTACACCACTGCTCCCTTTCATTAGGTACAAATCCACAAAGGAGGGCTTTTGTTTCACAAAAGTAGCTCAGACAAATGACACTCCTCAGGGTGCTGAACCCAAAGCTGGCGACCAGCCCATTCTCTGCACTCCAGTCCGCTGGTACCTTTCACTTTCACAGCTATCAGCCTGCTTCAGACCTACACCCTCGCTCTGACTAGGGACAAAGAGAAGATCACGATGGAAATCCTTCTATGTGCTGCTAATAAGCCTATTTAGAGTCAATGAGAAAGCCTCATTTTCCACCAATAAAAGCCTTCACAAGTTCTACTGAATCAGTAAAACTGAAGTGTTTCTGTGCACTCCCTGTCCTCATTTTACATCAGTCAGAGAGGTGAAGCTCAGCAAAACATTGGATAAATGACCTCTAAGTTTCCTTCCTTCTCTAATGTCCCCTGATAATCTGTTGGCCAGTGGGATTTGAATTTTATTTAAAATTAACATGTATTCCGATGGATTCCCAAACCTTTCTTCAGTTTTAGATGATCTCAGTGTGGTCTGCTGAGTTGGCGTATTTGGAATCCTAGAACTCTCTTGGCAAAGAACTGAATATTGCTCCCATCTAACTGCTTAGCTAACATTGCCTATATCCTTTCTGAAAAAGATCTGGGTAGGAGACAGATGTAGAGCATATTCTCATCTCCCATCACAAGGCTAGGAAAAGCTTTGGCATTTCATGAGTCTGAACAAAAGGGAAATTCAAACCAGCATTTTAATGTCCTTAGTGAAAGATATTAATCATTTTCCCCAATGAAAATCTACAGTTCTAATCATTGATTACAGTGATGTAAGCAAATGAAACTTCGGCCAAAAGGTTCTGTACGGGTCAATGGTTTAATGGAAAGTAACACAGGGGTGAAATGATATCACTGTTGGTTAGAATACTATCTCCCTTCCCAGCAAATAGTCAACTATTTGGGACAACCATTGGGACAGTGGAAAGGTGCATAAAGACAAGAGTTTTCTAAAAACAGTACCAGTTACACAGGTAAGCTCAATGTTTTTGCTATCGAGCATTTGCTAACATAAGAAAGAACTAGAACAATAGGAATGGCCTTCGTAAAAGGCAGGTCCACTAATAACAGCCACCACTAGAGACAAGGATAGTCCTACCTAGAGACAAGAAAAATTCCTATCTAGAGACAGGAAAAATTACCATTAGCAATAATTTGAAGAGGTTAAATTACTTGTCCAAGATCACATAGCTAAGATGTAGTATTTGAGTGTCTACCAATGAAGCTGAGAATTCTACTAGACACAGACAATGTATTAAGAGAAACATCTACTTCCTCTTAGGTCTTATGATTTGGTTGATAAACTTGCAAGCACTTTGAACAGGTTTTCACTTACACTGCAAAGAAAAATGCTTAGCTAAATTACTGTCTGTCTGGGTGGTAAGCAGCACACCACCACCATCTGTAAAATAATATTTTTGTAGACAAGATGGCATGTTGCTTAAAGGAACTCAGAGGTGAATTATTTTGATAAATTAAGGAGCATTCTCATAGAAATATTAGTGAAATAGGGCTGAAAAGCTATATATCATTTTAATTTTAATAAATCAAATCATATTTTATAGTCACTGACTGGGAAGTCAGTATTTAAAAAACCTGTGGTGAATCCATTTAATATAAACAATTTGTCTGTATTACAAATATTAACCTCCTTATTTTAGAATTTTAATTTTTTTCATATCTTCTTAAAATGAGGCATGTTCATGTCATGTTAAATAAATCATTTTCACTTATTGATAATGCATTATATTTGTTAGGATGCTTTCAGCTGCAAATAATAGAAGATGCAATACAAAACGGCTTTGAAATTGCGAGGATTTATTATTATCTCATATATCTCATATCCACAAGAGTGGAAGGGCATTCCAGGGCTGGTTAATTTAGAAGTTCACAGATGTCAGCAGTGACTGAGTTTCTTTCTATTTTTCTATATTGCTATCGTCAACGTGATTTTCCTGCTGCAGGTCCAGGCACCAATTGTAGATATAACAATAACCACAACAAAAAGACTTCCCTCCCTACACTTCCTTAAAGGTCCTGGAAGACTTTCCCCGCTATCTCCTTATCAGAACTGTATTACAAGTTACCCTTTCAACCAAACACTGACAAGCAGCATAGGATCACCATAACAGGAGCAGACCAATCAAAATTAACTGGGCTACATGGAGTATATATTAAAACAAAATTGTTGCTCTATAGGTCTGTCAGCCTAGACCTCTACTCTCTGATGTTACAGAGACTAGCTACAGGAGGCTATTTACATTTAAATGTAAACCAAATAAAATTAAATGAAATGTAAAATTCAGTATTTTAGTTGGATGAGCCACATTTCAAGTGACCAATAGCCATATGTGGCCAGTAGTTGCCCCACTAGACAACACAGATAGAGAAAACTGTTCCCATCACAGAAAGATCTACTGGATAGTGCTGGCCTACAAGAAGGGGAAAGTGCTCTTGTATAAGCAAGCAACAGTACCTGCTGTACTCCCTATGCAGCAAGCAATAAAATTTATGCATACTATCTCCTCTCATCTTCCCCAGTATTATTATCAGATGCCTGTCTGCATGCTGGGTTGCTAGCTAAGGATGGAGAAACTGACTTAATTAGAAGCACCTTGAACTCACTCACACACCTGCAGGAATGGCATGGGTAAAGTCGGGATCACAGAACTCTTTCCATTTGTCATCTCTGTTCTGTCTGCATGTCAATATCAGAACAACACCAATTCCTCAGGGGGAAAAATTTGACCATCTCCCCAGCTTCACATCTCACAGCACTGCCTCCTCTCACCCCCAAGAGGGACTGATCTTCCTCCTTCAGTTCCAGCTCCAAATAACCATTGGAAGGACTCTGATGGTCCAGCTTGGGTCAAGCACCAAGACTTAAACCAATCAGTTGTAGCTCCAGAGACACTGGGGAAAGAATTAGGGTTGTAGATCAGAGGTAGTTCCTTAGCGGGTCCACCCATAGAGATAGAGGACAATTCCCAGAAAAACTGGCATTTCAGGGTCATCTCTTTTAGCATTCCCTAAAAGCCAAGTCCTTTGACCTCTGTCTTGGGCTTCTCCAATTTGCTTTCCACTTAACTTTCTGTGTGTATTCCACCCATTTTTATTTATAGGCTACTGAGTCCCAACTGTCTCACTATAGCAACGTCTCTTTTCTCAGCTTTGGACTCACATAATCAACTATTTCAATATCTTTTATGTTGTCTACTTCTCTCTATCCCCAGTGCAGTGTGGCCATCATAACCTGGGCCATTCTCATTTCTGGAGGAATTACTGTAATATCTAACTGGTCTCCTTTCCTTTCCCTATGCCACACCAGCATTATGCTATAACAAGAATAATATTTCTGAAATGGAAATCCAATTATGTCACTGATCTGCTTAAAACCTTTTAGTGGCTGTTCACTGCCTTTCAAAACAAACTTCAACTCCCTCATGAACCATATAAAATCTTGCTTGGTTGGTCCCTTGCCTATCCTTCTCTCTTACAGTTTTCTCACTCTCCATTCTACCACAGCCATATTGAACTTGTCAGTTCTTCAAGCCACCATCCTTTCTTTTGTCTGCTGGCCTTTGTGCTTCCTATATTTGAAATAACCTTCCTACTGATCACCTCCTCATCTTGTCTAAATTCCACTTATGTTCTAATCTCAAATTAATGACACCACTCTTCTCCTTTACCCTACATTAGGTCTCCCTGATAGACACTCCCATTCACGAACAACAACACGGGTCATTGCAGAGTCATGACTCAATTATTTCTCTTCTCAATTAAACTATAAGCCCCATGAGGGCAAAGACCATTTCTGTTATTCACTAACATGTCCTTGACATCTAATAGACAGTGCCTGACAAAAAGAAGATAATAAATAAGCTAAACTGAATTCATTCTTCATTCCACAAATACCTCAAGGATGCCCTATTTGTGGCAGATACCATCTTCTGCACCGGGATGCAAAAGAGAAAAAAACAAAGTCCTTGCCTTCATGGAGCCTGTGTTCTTGTGGGGAAAGAAAACCAACAATATACTAACAAATTAATAAGCATGATTAAATTGAATAAATGAAGATATTCTCAACTGGTATTTTCCATCATGTTTTCCAAATTATCTTTTCAATATTCTTTTACCTTATTGGTAGTAATATGGATATACAATACTTTCCTACACCCAGATAATATAAATGTAGCTTTTGTAAATACACTATAGAGTTATGGCATTTATAATCAGAAAACCAAATATTCTAATTAGAATTTGAATGATGGATACAAGCCTATATGTGTTTCTAGAACCTTATTCTCATCTCTCTATTAGCAGCATAGTCTGGAATTTAGAGAGATAACCTACCAGAAGAGTTAATTTTATTCTTATATTATGACAAAGACCTTTTTTAAATATAGCCATTTGTATTGAGCTTTTCGTTTCATCAAAAATACATAAAAATTAATTCTAACAATTAAAATATTCGTCAGCTAAATGTGTGCCAAACTAGCCCCATGCATCTTGTCTGAATGATCAGAATGGAGAGCAAGACCATCGCTTTTGACAAATTAACTAATTTAACAAATGTTTGATGCTAAGCATATTCTAAGTGCTGAGGATACAGGCCCTGCGTACTAAAGAGTCACAAACCAATCACTTAATGTTTGTATTGTCTTTTTTTATAACATATAAGCTCCTTGAGGAGAGGGAGGGAGAAGTTTGGTATGACACAGTTTCAACAAACGACACAAGTAACCAAAAATAAGACTCTCCAGGAAGTTTTCTCAATGAGCCTTAGTAAACTCTGATCACACCTCATTTTATGCCTCTTTTGTCTTAATGTATCCAATTCATTATTCAACTACATAGTTCTTCTTGTTTGGATGTGTTCTTAAGAGTTTATGGTAAATCTCTTTTATTTCAACAAGTCACAGTAGCCACAAGATTCCCTCAAATCCCATGGGTTTAAAGGAATCCCAAGATAAAGCTTTTTTTTTTTTTTAAGATTTTATTTATTTATTTGACAGAGAGAGAGACAGTAAGAGAGGGAACAGAAGCAGGGGGAGTGGGAGAGGGAGTAATAGGCTTCCTGCGCTAACCCAGCACCCTGGGATCATGACCTGAGCCTAAGGCAGATGCTTAACTACTGAGCACCCAGGCGCTCTCCCAAGATAAAGTTTCTTAGAAAATATTCCTTTTGTAATACAAATAATCAGTCCCTTGTATGCCTTGTATGTAACTGTTTTGTACTCTTTTTGGGGAGTAGGGGGAGAGAAACCAAATTCTCCTAATGTTGAGCCATTTGTATATTCTTTCTTTCTTTTTTTGTTTTGATGAATTGGTTCCTTCAGTTGAGGTTAATAATCATTGAGAGAAAGACAGCTTCTTCTAATATTTTCTGAGCTTTTTCTCCCCCTCACCATCTTCACTGACCCAAGTCTTACTGTAACATTTCAAATCATGGGTTCTCGAAAGTGCTTAACTGTCACTCGAATGTCTATATTTCCTTTTCTATTCTTAGCCCTTCAGTGTAATATTCCAGAGACTGTGTTCACCCATATTTGTGTGACTCCCAAACAATCAAGCTCATGTCAGAGTCCACTGTATGCTTTGCAGAAAGGGTTTCCTAGACTTCTAAATTCATTTTGTCTCTGTAGCATAGGTGTTTCTCTGTTTTTAAGTTATTCCTTGAAAAATGGAGAGTTTATGGATCCTTGAAGTTCATTCTAATCAGAGGGTATTTCTTCTGCTTCTACAGTTGTAGCAGTATTAGTGCTTCCCAGACCACAAGCATCCATATGACCTCCTTAGTAGTCAAGGAGGGTCAGAAAGAGGGGATACTTAAAATTCGGTGGCCATTGGGGAAACATTTAAGATACTCTACCAGGAAAATATAGTGGAATGGATCTGTACAACTCAGATCCTTGCTGGCAAAGGCCTTCTGAGCAGGAAAAGACCAAGTGCCAAATGATTTCAGTCCTACCATCACCTTCAGGCGGCTATAAGGCTTTGAACGACACACTTAAACCACTTAAGCCACCTCAGTTTCCTTTTCTGTAAAATGAAAGAATGAAGCCAAATGATCTCTAGGAACCTTTGCAACTCCTTTACTCTATGTACACTTATGGCTGATGGTATAATTTCTAAGTTTTCAGAGTACTCTTGGTTACTGACATGGCAAACTTTGTAATCTATTTTGCAGATTTTGAAGATACAGGTGCATCTGTGTACATTTCTTTAAATTTAGTAATTAAGCTCCCCACTTCCAAATTTCCTAATGAGGGCACACACACACCCCTGTAACTTTATACTTTATAACTGATCTAAAAACTTATTGAAGATTGTATATACAACATAGACTTTTGATTATAAATTTTTACACTTGACAATTTAAAACCTTATTTAAATGATCTTTTGTAAAATACCTTGGGTTTATCAGTAATCTTCAGCATATTTGAATATTTATTCTGCTAATTGAACATCAGGTGCTTTTGCTACCTCTATAAACTAAATGTAATATCACCTGTTACTCAAAGTGTGGCCCAGAGCCCACTGGTATCCACATCACCCGAGACTTGTTAGAAATGCAGAATGCCTCACCCCAGACCTATGAATTTTAACCAGATGCTCAGGTAATTCATCTGCATACAAAAGTTCTAGAAGTGTTATTATACTTTATAGTGCTTCTTGAACTGATTTAAAATAAGTGAGTTTTTTCTATAAGGGAATGAATAAATGAGAAAATTAATTTAGCAAAGTGAATTGCTATAACTCAGTATGCTACTGAACTTAGATTTATAAAAACTTACAGTTGATAAGCTCTCCTATTTTTTAAAAATACAGTTTTAGGTCTACTTTTATAAAGAGCAGGAGGGTGGGAAATAGGTAAAAAGTATATTCTGTCTAAGACCCACTCACAAATGCGACATGTATAGTTGAAAATCAATATGAAGAATATTAAAATGCCTATTTTCTATAGGATTAGGTAACAACCCAACATGTTACTTGTTTTATTTCATAGCTGATTTTAAAATGCCATAATGCTTCGCTCTTATACGGTAAGCATTATGAAGAGAAAAAAGTATTTTCCAACTATGTGGTAACACTCTGAAATAAGTAAATAATAAAATAAAATGAGGATATAAAAGTCAAGGATAAATTTAAATAAAACAGACCGAGAGATCCTAGTTGCTTCTCTGAGACTATGTGAATTTTCAACAATTCACTTAATCTTCCTGGGTTCCTGTTTCTTCATCTAGAAAATGAGAGAATGATCTTGATTTTACATCCAAGCTCTGAAATTCTGAAATCTAGTATTTCTGAAATCAATGTCTATTTTGCCATCTATTGAAATTCAATATGGAATCTCAGAAGTGGCATAAATAAGTCATTCTGGGGTTGCTGCTATTTTACTCACTAAGAACAGCAGCATCTGGGCTAACAACCACCCACGGTGCTAATATAAGGACACCGTCCCCCAGAGGTTTACTCTAGGCAAGGGGCAAGGAGCATTTAAGAATGGCAGAACATATTTTAGCATTTTCCCGTATTTTAGCACAGGGAAAGTTATCTTAGTTTCCCTTCATCCTGAGTCACCAAATCAAATTGTCTAAATCTATCCCTATTGCTAACTACCCAACTCACTCACGTGGTCTCCATGAGTCCTGGGTGAATGGGTAAAAGCTTCCACCTTCCACAGCCTCCCAAACCAAGAGAGGACTGTGGAGAGGTAGTTACACCTGAAAAGTCACCTAGTTAGTTATTCTGGCCCTAGATAATAAATTGGCAGGCCTTTCAGGGAGCTAATTATTGAGCCTGCTATTTGGTTCACTGACAAAATTGCTTGTTTGTGGGAAGAAACATATCTGTGCATTGCTTTTTCCATTACCACTATTTCTATCATCATAAATAAGAATCAATAGGCCATTTCAAGTAGCATATGCTCACCACCATTTAGCATCAGAGTGTCAGCCATATGCAGGCTAAGCAGCAGTGCTCTAACCTCCTGGCTAAGGATTAAAACCCAACAGACAAGGAAGGCACTTCAAATGCTGTAGGTAAGACAGGGCACATGCGTGTGAGCAAAGGGCAAGAGTGGTCGGTTCTTTGTCTCTGTATCTGTAGCACAGTGTTTGGCATAAGGGAGGTCATCCAAAACGAATAAACAAGTAAATCATGATGAATGCATGGATGACTGAGGCAAGGGGAGGTTTTAAGATGCTCTATGGGGCCGACTGAATCCATTGGGTTGGTCAGGGATGTTGTTTTGATAAGGGCACAGAGAGCTCTTCACAATTCACAATGAAGAAATGAAGTCCAGGACACAGCATGAGCCGAGAGGGAGTCTGCCTCTGGGGAGCATAGACCTAGGATGACTTCCCACATACTCCAGGCCTGTAATACTCACTATCAGGTCTCACCACAGAAGGTGAGAAATCAGAATGACAGCCATAAAAAAGTCAAGCAAGACCTCAAAAGAAAAGCTCTCCACCACCGATGATATTCTTCCTGGACAAAACAACGGCAGATTAGGGACTGATGGGACAAAGTATAGGAAAAAGACACAACAAGGCAGTGAAGAGGAGCTCAGGCAGAAGCCCGAGTGGGGAAAGGGGTCTGTGAAAAATGTGCAAGGAGAGGGAGAGGTGATAAAAATCCACCATTCTCGGGGAGGGGCTGCTGTGGGTGTCTGGGTTGTGAGGAGTGGAGAGGCATGAAGACTGGGAGTGGAACAAGGGAGGGACGGTGAAAAGAGAGAGGGGTCAGATAAATGTCTAAAAAATAACACCCATCACCACTGATAACAAGCACAAAAGAATCCTTTTTTCTTCTGGAGAGAGACAAAGGGAATTTTAAGTAGGATTAAGTAGTAGTAGCTTTCAGAACTCAGCAGCTCTCAGAAGCAATAATAACTACATAAATAGCTAAGTGGATGGTAGGAATTGTTTCACTTTGGAATTTGGCCAGCATATCAAAGTTAACAGTAATATCACATCTTTTTGAAAGCTTTCCTGAGATTCTAGGGGGGAAAATCATCTCAGAAAACTGTTAGCACCAAGTTAATTTTAGGAAGAGGGTGCTCCTCACTGCTTGAAGACATTTCTACCTCCGGAAAATGGGTAAGACAGAAGCCCTCCCCTGCTGGGAAACACTCTATTATCCATGTAAATACATTGCCAGTATTGCTCCCAATGGAAGCAAATAATTATGTTCACAGATTATCATTGCCCAGTGTAAGATTTTACTCAGAACATAACTCACAAATGATACCCTAAATGCAGCAAAAAGGCCCCTGTTGATATCCTTTCTCACACAGTTCCCTAACTTTTTGACACACTGTGGATGGTTAAACATGAACTCTGTAAGGGCCCAATTTTGAAACATGCATATCTGTATGCATTCATTTCTGCATTGGATGGAATTAGACAAATTGGAAATATAAATAATTTTCAGAGGCGCCCAGTTGGTTCAGTGGGTTGAGCCTCTGCCTCATGCTCAGGTCATGATCTCAGGGTCCTGGAATCGAGCCCCGCATCGGGCTCTCTGCTCAGCGGGGAGCCTGCTCCCCGCCACCACCTCCTACTTGTGATATATATCTCTCTCTGTCAAATAAATAAATAAAATCTTAAAAAAGATAATTTTCAAACCCTGGACACCCCTACTCATGAATATCCATAGGTTTTCCTTCTTAAGTACATTGACCACTCATGTGATAAGATCACGTTTCCTCCCCAAAAACAGAGATGAAGACTGAGCGTTGATGGTAACACACATCTTCTCTCAACATCTGGAAATATTCATGTGTTACTGTTGAAAAAAAAATAAGTTTTGGGGTGTCCAGGTGGCTCAGTCAGTTGAATGTCCGACTCTTGTTTTGCCTCAGGTCATGATCTCAGGGTTGTGAGATGGAACCCCCAAAGCAGGCTCTGCACTCATTGGGGAATCTGCTTCTTTCTCCCTTTCCCTCCTCCCTCTACTCCTCCCCCTGCTTGCATGCATGCACACCCCCCCCCCCTTCTCAAAGAAATAAATATATCTAAAAACAAATTAAGCTAGAACATTGCCTCATTTATTTCTTTTCTACCCAGACACAAGTTATTTCAGTATCACTCACAATGGAATTTGCCTAAAAATCTGTTTACTAATCCCATTCCCTAAGGGTGCACTTGCCCTAGCACTTAGAGTAAACACCATTTTCATCACACTAGAAATAGTTCTAACTGGAGAGACTTTTCTATTTGTTAGCAACACCCAAATCAATTGAAGGACCCTGCAGCAGACATGCCACCAACTCTGGACTGTACCATAACCCAGGTCAGAACTACGCTCGAAATAAGTATCAGCATACACCATCCACAGACGCTGAAAGGACATCGACATATATCAACATTTTTTTTAAAAAAAACAGGAGTTTAGAGAAAATAAGAGTTTAGATTCCAAAAACAGTCTATTAAAAATTATGATTATTTAATAACTAATTTCCTACCAACTTTATATAGACATAGAGAGAATGGTAGACTCTCATTCTTACGGTCTAAACAACAGTGGGCCGTGAACATGAGTACACAATCAAATAGTAACTCTCAGAAGTCAGAACTAAGTCCAATGTAAAATATATCTGAGTGAAAGCATGGAAGTTATTCCATAAACTCCCCTTTCACATCCTTCTATAAACCGGACCCTCTTTATTTTCCATTATTCCTTAACATGCACCCTTTTTCCAATATGTTCACCCCTTTCCTGTGCTTCCCATGTCTCCATGCCATGTCCTACTCTGTGCCTTTGCCCTGCTGGCCTACCTTTTCCTTCATCTTGGATGCTCTTTCTCAAATCTTTCTTATCAAACACTTATCTCTTCCATGAAGTTTTGAATTTCATAACTGGAACTTACAGTTATATATTTCTGAAGAAATATCTATGCCCAAATCAAGCTTTTAATTATAGGATTTTCCCCCCTCTACTTCTGTACAGTTCTGTGTGTATCTTTTTCCCCCAACTGAATCATATTATTTCAAGGTAACATCTCCCTTTTAATGCCTCTCCCTAAAGTATCTGTCAAGATCCTAACCCACAGCTAATTTCTCTTTCTCTATCTACTCCTTCTGCATATTATATTTCTCTGAAAACATGCTCAAGTGTGCCCTATTCTGAAGAAAATTTCTGTAACCTGGCTTCTTTCTCAAGTTTCTCACCAGACCTTTTTTTTTTTCTTTGCCAGACTTTTTAAAAAGCATTCTTTCCCCCATTTCCTCTCTTCTGGCTGTATCTCAGCCCCTCACAATCTGAGTGTGTCACACTTCACATCGGTCAGCCAGGCCTCTCAGCAGCACTAACATGCATGACATTTTTTCTTCGACTCACTGAGATGGCACTCCTCACCATGCTCACTGGCTTTTCCTGGATCCTCCCCTAGAATCTTCCCTCAGCTCTGCTCCAACTCCTTTGGCAATTGCATCTCTGCCCTGGTCCTTAATTTCCAGGACTCCATCTGACAAGCAAGAGCTCGTATTTTTAGTGCTGGATTCTCTGTGGGGTCCCAGACCTTATGCTGCCACCTGCTGGGCAGTTTCATGGGGCCACCTCAAAACCAAATTCAAGTCTCTCCCTTCCGTATCTACCCTTCATTCTGTCTTCTCTGCTAACTAATGACATCACCCTTTTCCTAGGCCTAGCTGGTAGAGAGTTCACGTTCGGAGCCTCCATCTCTTAACCCCACACCAGTGTTCGTCACCATGCACTATCAATGCAACTTCCCAGGACTTCTTTCCTCTGTGTTCTGTCCGGACCTGCGCATCCTTCTACAGGCTACGACTGTCCATCACCAGGACTAGCAGAAGGGCTGACTGACCTTTCTCCTTTTTTCTCTCCTGACCTCCAGCCCTTCTCACACCTCTGCCAGGGGAATCTGCTTGAAAACAGGTACCTGAGCAATGTCCTAGATCCAAAGCCTTGAGGTAGGATAAAGCCTAACCCCCAGCCCTGCCCTAGCACTCAAGTTTCTAGACATAACTTGAAGACCTTGCATGATGTGACCCCATCCTATCTCTTTAGCCTCGTTGGCCATCACTCTTCCTCTCACTTACTACCCTCCCTCCCTCACTCCAGCCACCTTGTTCCTCCCCACCCCCCATCACCAGTGGCTTCAACAATGGAGACTTGCCCTAGATCCTGGGATAGTTTGCCATCATATCTTCATGTGGCTGATAACATCTTACCATTCAGGTCTCATCTCAAACATCACCTGCTTGGAGAAGCATTCTGTGACTACACAACCTACTGGTCACCCTCCGGGCCAATACCACCTGCTCAGCTTTTCACATTCATCCCCTTGTATTTCCCGGAAGCACACCTTAGCATCTGGAAGTCTCTGTTCATTTATCTACTTCCTTATTTAGTGCCTGTCTCCTCACACTGGAGTGTAAGGCCCGTGAGCACAGACTTCCTCTCCGTTCCAGTTCCTGGAAGGGTGCCTGGCACACAGGAAGCCTGAAGTTAGACCCCTCCACAGTATGTTACCCATTTTTCACACCCCCTCCTTACTCTGTGTATATGTCTGCTCTAGAATTGATCATATTATACCTTCTATTGAGCAGCTATTTCCAAAGGGAGTGATTAGAGGGATTACAGGGAAAGGAGAATCTATCAAAATATGGGTCTGAGGGGTAGACAAGAGAGGGGTATATGGTTATAAAAGGCTCATTCAAGTTTTGTAGTATTCAGTATAGAAGATTTATGTCTCTTTGTTAAAATTATCCCTGGTGTTTTATGTTTGTTGATCTTGCTATTAACAGGATTCTTTAAATTTCATTTTCCACATGTTAGTTTCTATAAAAGAAACCATAGAGAGAGAGATACATAGAGATATATATAGTTAAAAATGTTTTTTATATTGACCTTTGTCTATGCTTTTGCTAAAGTGAGTACTTAACTCTAATTTTTAAAATTCCATACATGGTTTTATGTACATCATCATGTTATCTGAAAATTTAAAAATGTTTCATTCTTACATTCAAAATATGTACATTTAATATCACTATTATTTTTAAGCACATGATATAGAAGATAAAGCATCAAAAAATCATAGCTGCAAGAGCTATGCAGGACATGGGGGATAATTGTACTATAGGGGCCATGGGTTGATAGAGTGAAAAAAAGAGACTCTCACTTATCATGTA
This sequence comes from Mustela nigripes, assembly GCF_022355385.1. NCBI lineage: Eukaryota > Metazoa > Chordata > Mammalia > Carnivora > Mustelidae > Mustela > Mustela nigripes. The sequence continues at coordinate 24,508,859 of NC_081560.1, read as the reverse complement.
TTACGATCATCAACCTCACTACATGTTAGGTACCTGGAGACCAGTATCATTTTTTGCTGGTTTGTCTATATCTAACCAAACCTATTAAGGTTTTCTATACATAGCAGAAACTCAAAAAATGTTTTTAAATAGAATTCAAATAGCCCAGTGTTGGGCACATTGCATGGGGTCAAGAAATACATGTCAACTCTAAGAACCAATGAGTACACACAGGTTTGCTGAATGATCAGCGTATGCTCAACCCTGATGAGAAACTAGTAAGAGAGGTAAAGAAATAGATCATTATCCATCCCAAAAAACTTCATTTCTCAGGTAATAATAAAACAAATGCACCAAGGAAAACATTTCAGTGGTTACCTGTGCATTTCTTTATATGACTGTTCCTCTTTCCATGTGATCCTAACTTGCATCCAAAATTCTCCTCCCAAAATTCTGCAAACCACACATTTCTTCGATTATTGGCAAGAGTTCGGCTTCTAAAATAGCGATCAAACCCTATTTTAGGGAAGAAAGTTATGATTTTAGTATTCTTTCAAAAGTAAAACCAAATACTGTCAAAGCTTTTGAATGGAAATTAAGTTATGTTGTGATCATTGCATGAGGGAAAAGAAAAGAAAAAAAAGTATTAACAAATGGGAGGAACCAGTAGCCCAGAAATCAGTCTTCCCATATGGTAAAGGCCAAGGGTAATCAGTGGACAATATTATCACCCTTGCTGTTCACCATTTTGGCACCTGGCTCAACAGATGAACGGAAGAGGAGAGCCTGTTGTTATCCTCGAAACTCCCCCACTCCTCTACATCACAGCCGCCAGCAACCTTCTGCTATATATTCAGAACCAACTCACACTTTTCTCATTCTTCTCTCTGTCTCCTGGTGGAATCAATTCTCCAGGTTTCTATGCTTCTACTTCACTCAAAATGTATCTGTCCTATCTTTTCCATTTTCAGCTAATCCAATAAACTAATCAGTGTTAATGTAATATTATGGGGTCAGGGGTAATGGGCCAAAGTATCAGCCTGCTCAGGGGACCACCTCATGGAAGGGAGACCAGCTAGAACTAATGCCTTCTCCAGAAGACAATGGGGAAGGTAGGCATTTCAGTTACTGCTAAGACCATTGGAAAGGCTATCTGCGAGACAGTCTTCCTTTCAGGGAGGCTCTGTATCTTTGCTCTTGCATTAATATACCCATAAGATCAGCCCAGCAGGTCTCCATTTTTTATAAAGCAGCTCTCTCACAATGACAGCACTGTACCCATCATCTGTGCCGTAGAAATATTCAAGGTTAGGAGGCAACATCGTGGAAATGGCTAAAAACAACACTAACTCCCTTTTTTTAAGAAAAAAATTCTAATGGGTACTCTTTTTTAATGAAAAGTAATGCTTGGTTAAAGAGTTACTGTCTTGGTAATTCTACCATCAGAATTAAAAATTCTATCCAGAGTCATCAACAATGGGTGCATTTCATCCTATGGTGATACACTGGTTTTGCCTTTGAGCTTTGATTCAGTTGGAATGAAACAAAGTTTCTATGGCTTGTACTTACCATCAATTGATGCTCTTTTGGGCAAAATCGTCACAGCCCCTTCTGCAATCTCCTCTTGTTGATAAACAGGTGCTATTTTGGATCCCCAACTATCTGAGCCAATCCAGAGAAAATGACCACTTTGGTTTAATTTCTTTGCTGCTTCCAGTATCCTCCTGCAGGAATAAAAAGAAATAAAACATACCATATTTATCAAGAAACACTATACTTAGGAATGATACAAGACCTGTTATATCAAATTATATGCACTCAGTAAGTCACTGTTAAACTAACTAGTCAATCACTAACTGCTTGAATTTCATCATTTCTAAAGGAAACATCCTGGAGACTTTAACTCCAGCACCTGTTAATCAGCCTCATCCTTAACCTCATTCACATCATTCTGGCTATCATCCTTATTTGTCTCATTTCTTTCACTCCTCAGGTTTTACTCTCTAGCCATTTCAGACTTAGAAACTAGAAGGCTGTTGTGTCTCTGCAGCAGAAGGAAGGTAGTCTGTAATTGCATGAATGTTGCAGTTCCTGTGAAATTTCATAAGATTGTACATTGAATATGACATATGTTTTTTTAAAAAAAATGTGTGTTGCAAATGTGATCCTACACCAGGAAGAAAGTTAATCAGCACCTGATGTCATCTTCATTGGCAAACATAATCACTGCCCGTGCATTAGGTGTTTCTAGCAGGCGTTTGATAATTTTTTCAAATTCTCCAGGTCTTGGTTCACGTGGGATTTTCTGTGATTGAGCAATGCAAACACCACCTATTTAAAAAAGAAAGAGAGAGAGTGTGACTCAGAAAAGGCACTTATTTAATTAACCAACTTAATGAGGTTAGCTGCTTTATAAAAACATATGATTCAAAGTATATTGAATTTCAAAACATGTCATTCTCATCTATTGAAAGTAATCCTGTTTGTTCACATTAAATATATATCAAATAAATGACATCAATCATTTAATCATACATCAGAGTTGTTGTTTTATTTTCCAAGTTTCAATACTAGTTTTGTGGATAACTATAATAAAAACCAAAGGATACAAAATGTGTAATGAGAGTCAAGGGAGTACAAAAAAGAATGGCAATTTTGATTCATTTGATGTACATGGAAAAACAAGTGCCTGGATTAATAAAATGAGTATGTCTTAGAGATGAGACCACTTATTAAGTAAAAAGATCCTTTTCCTACTTTTATTAGTAGACCTCCTTTAAAGTTAATTTCATTTTATAGCTCATAGTATTTATTACAGAAAGATTTTTATGTATCAGCAAAATGGTGTGTTATGAGACAAGTGGTATTTGAGACTATCTAAGACACAGGCAAGTCCCAAAGATTTGAACCCTCCGCTGATATTATGTCTCCATTGAGTAAACCAAAATGGCAGAAACCCCATCCCATTATCATACCAAAAAAAAAAAAAAAAAAAGAAAGAAAAGAAACAAAGGGAGAGAGAAAGAAGAAAGGCAGGAAGGAAGGTAGGTAGGTAGGTAGGTAGGAAGGAAGGAAGAGAGAGCTAGAAAGAAAGAAATGAACTCTTTCTTTGGCTTCTCCTTCTAAGGCCATGAGAAAACAAAGAGAAAGTTTAGAAAAGATCTCTGCCACCTATCAAGGTTCCTCAATCTCAGTGGAATAGAAAGAGAACATATTCTAATATTAGAATAAAAAGGAATATTAGCAATATGTTTCAGTTCCATTATGGCTTAAATGGGTTTTTTTTTTTTGAGTCAGATGAAAATTACATCACCATTTATAAATTGCCGCAGTGAGCAAAGGCTTTTTACTTCCAACCAATTGCCAAATACATTCAGTCACCCAAATATTACTAGGTTCCATTATATGTTATATATTGGGCTGGACACTGGGAATACACAGTCTAATTCAGGAGTTACCATCTAGTCTGGGAGACAGGCATCCCAATAAATTATAATAGAATATGTGGTAAATTTTAGAATAAAGAGGATATACCTACACAATGGGAACACAAAGGAAGGAGTAACTCAGGTGCTTAAGAGCGCCAAATTTTAAAGAGCAAATATGCATCCATCTAGGGACAAAAATGGGACATTTCTGGTAGAGGCCAAGGTATGAATCATGTTTGATTATGGCCTATGGTTAAGACTGGTTGGGGCTGAAGTTGAAAAGAATGGCCAGGCCCAGCTTGAGAAGGACTTTGTTAGACATGCCAAACAATTTGTACCTTATCTTGAAAACAATGGGAATACATTAAAAGTTTGTACGTAGGAGAATTACATGAGTTTTATGAAATAGGAAGAAACCTCAGGTAGCCAAATAAAGAAGAAATGTCTGGTAGCCAAACAATGGGTGTCCAATGTGTTGTGATCAGACTTGCCACGTGTGGCAATAATGTACAATAACAGTGCTAGCATACTGAAGGTCATATCTTTCATAAGTTAGAGCATCGTCAAAGTTATTCCTACAATAAGCAATATTCTTACTAACCATTTTAGGGGGTGGGAATTGCCCATAATCCACAGACAGAGCCTACAAATATGCCACTAGTAGTTGTGATGATTGATTCATTCTTTCATTAAATATGTATTACATGCCCACTATCTGCCAGATACTGCACAGGGGCTGTGGATGCAATGGTGAATAAAACAGACACTGACTCCACCTTCAGAGTTCAGAAATGTTGTAGGTGAAATAGGCTTAACACAGAACAAAACACCAAATATAAGTATATAATTTTAAATTATGGCAAGTCCCATGAGGAAGAGCAAGGGCATTCAATTTACATGGAGGAGTGTTCAAGAAAAGTCTCCCTAAAGTGGTGTTGGGGTCAGAAAGAAGAGAGAATGGGTGAAGGCAGCATGAGAAAGGGCAGGAAAGAGCAGGGCAGGAACAAGTCAGCAGAGCTAATGAGTGAGAGGGAGAGAAGTGTGAGACAAAGATGAGAGGCAGATGGGGGCCAGATCAAGCACGGCGTGTGCAGGTCCTGTGGAAGATTATGAATAATTAAAGTGCTTAACTGCCTCACTCAATGTTTCTATCTCCTCACTCTTTCAAGGAGCCCACAGAAAGACGTTTCATCTGTGAACGTCTGTGAAAGAAAAATGGAGGCGGGTGCCTGTTGCACAGGACAACCTGGAGTGAAAGGACGGAAGGCACTGAGGTCCATGAGGAGGTTATTGGAAGAGGCACTAAGGATGCCTGAGACAATGTGACTAGGGCTGGTTCCAGTGAAGGAACCACTGGAGCTGTTAGAATTTGAGTTAGAATCAGAGAAGCTTCGTACTATTTTCTTCTGGCTTTATTGAGGTAGGAGTTACAAATAAAAATTCTGTATATTTAGGCTGCACTGATTTCATCCAAGTAGTAAGGTAACGGGAAACCACTAAGCATGTCACTAAGATTTTGGCTTTTGTGACCAGGTTGTGTGACGTCACCGTTACACAAGTAAGCACCACAGGTGGGTGCACAGGCATGTAGAGGAGAAAAGAAGGATTTTTGATTCAGGACAAGTTGTCCTTGAAGAACCCATGCAACATCAAACTGAAGAAGCTGATCTGGAGCTAAAGAAAGAGACAGAAAATGTAATAACAGTTCTGTCAGGTGCTGATGTAGTCGGTAGTTGAAGGGTTGGGAGTGAACAAATCACTCAGAGGGAAAATCACACACACACACACACACACACACACACACACACACACACATATACACATATATAAATATAAAATTAAATTAACATATAATTATATATATATATATATATATTTAAATTTTATTTCTTTGTGAGAGGAGAGGGACAAGCAGACTCCCCACTGAGCAGAGAGCCCAACATGGGCCTCCGTCCCAGGACCCTGGAATCATGACGTAAGCTGAAGTCAGATGCTTAACTGACTGAGCCACCCAGGTGCCCCCACCAAAGAGAAGAAAAGGTGAATGACGGAGCTCTGAAAAACTACAAGCTTTGGAGAGGGGGCTTACAAATGCGAACAGAAAGAAACAACACATATTTTGAAAAGAAAACATTTGAGACAAAGACTAGTGGTAAGTTGAGAACTACATAATGTTTTTAAAAATCAAAAAACTGATGAGTAGAAGCATTAGGTAACTGTAGAAATGTGAGAACAAAACCGTAACACTCTCGGGAACAATAGCTATTTTAAAATATGACTGCCCTTTTAATTAAATTGCTGTGATTACTTAAGCATCCAATTAAAGATATGTAATATCCTAAGTATCATTCAGAGATTACTACTGACTCCATAGCTGAAAGAAATGAAGGCTGAAAAAATTTTATTATGATTATTTCAGATGAGATAAACAGGCAATCCAGACATAGTGTAGTCTGAATTCACTGATTTATTCATTCACTACAGATCTATCAAACTTTAAGCTGAGTTAGTTAGGTTGGATTATCACAGGCTCTAAATCCATTTCATATCTTTTATGCCTATGCCTCATACTTGTCAGCTTGGTCAATTTGTGTTTTCCTGGAAAAAGGGACTACACAATTAATTTATTTCAGCTGAACAAATATGGAGATCCTGTTCCTTATGGCATCTTGTTGTTTGATGCCTTATGGATAGTTTGTTAAACTGTGGACTGTATTACTTCTCAAATGATTAGAACTAGAAGATTTAGCCCTGAAACTCATTCACACTTTGTATCTTCACATCCGTCAAAAAGTCCAACAGTTAATCCATTCCCAAGCACTCATGGTCTACTATGTTTCAGGAGCTATAGACATTCAAAGATTGCCTATCTTCAGCATCTTGTAATATAATTGAATGCCAAGATGTACACATAAGAATAGCCAGATGATAATGCAAAATTATCTAATGATGAAAGATGATTGCATAGGAAATATCAAAATGCAGTAATAAATGTCATCACCCCACCCCCGAAATGGTCTTATGATTTCAAAAGAAGTCATTATATACTGTTAGGGTTTGGTAAAAACATCAGTGAAATTTAGTCAAACATTCATTTTTCATCAAAGATACTTATACCTACAATGCCTATAGTACCTTTCCTACATTATATAATGTTTTCAATTTTAAATATCTCTGACTTGATTTAGACTCCTGGCATGAGCAGGAGGAAGAGGAGTTGCCCTCCATCACAGAATATGTCTATTGTTCTATTGTCCACATCTCAACCTGAGTGTTGACTGTATGCAATTCAAGGGACACCGACTTTCCTGTTCTGTCAGCTTCCCAGTTCTGTAAGAAATAATTTCTAAAGCTTAGCACTTTCCTAAAGTGTAGGAAAAGAATGTTACATGGAGGAATTTATAACTGGCTGCTTTCTGGAATTTGCTGTCTGATCTCCTTGCTTGTATAAGTTTTTTTTTCTTTTGATTATTTAATAATAATTGGAAGATCATTCACAGAACTGAACACTTTATGTACATTCCACAACACAGAAGACCACTCATTTTCAGTCTCATTCACTGATACCTCACTGGTCCTAATGGGAGCAATCTAAGACTGGTATTATCACATATATCTGATGAGGACACTGGGAAACAGGGGTATCACAGCTACCAAGAGTCTGGAGCCAAGGTTCAGAGCCATGTCTGTTTGACTCCAAGTCTAAACTTTTTCTGTCATCTTGCTTATCCACAATCGACCATACCTGTTGCTTAATGGTTAAGTAGGTACAAATGATTGAGGAATAAAATAAAGCAAACTTACAGATTCATTAAAAAAAACCTAGCAGGTTTCCCCTTATAAATCAATTGACGGCTGTAAAAATACAATACTACATACTTTGAATCTGTGCGGATTTCTTAGAACTGACTTAAACTTCTTCAGTTTAAACTTTAAGGTCTACCCTTAAAACACTCCCATTATCCCTGCAAATGCATGTCTTCAGACTTTCCTCAAGTCCTTGATATTCTATGTGTCCTTTGCATTACAGCAACCACGATACTTATATTCTTCTATTTTTTTTTTCTCACCTTAGAGTATAGACTGTATGACTACTGGGACCTTGTCTTTCACATTTACCACCATACCCCATATTGCCTATCACTGTGTTTGGCACAAAAAGACTTCAACAAACCTTTGTTGGGTGAAAAGATGGAAGACTTATTAAGGCACTGCTGGCACAGAGAAATAGATATGAGACAGTTCCACCTTGAAACACCTCTCAGTCAAGTAGAGAAACAAAAGGATACACGTAATTACATGTTAAAAAATAAGTGATGTAGGGTGCCTGAGTGGCTCAGTGGGTTAAGCAACTGCCTTCAGCTCAGGTCATGATCCCAGGGTCCTGGGATGGAGCCCCACGTTGGGCTCTCTGCTCAGCAGGGGGCCTGCTTCCTCGTCTCTCTCTGCTTACCTCTCTGCCTACTTGTGATCTCTGTCTGTCAAATAAATAAATAAAATCTTTAAAAAAAATAAGTGATGTAAAAGAAATAAACAAATGTGGACCTGATATTTCAGAGGAAGTTGTCACTGAAATGGGTCTGCCTCCCAAAACAGTTTTTATCAGCGTTCCAGGAATTAGAATACCACCTTAGCCTTAGTTCATCCATCTGTAGGGTGACACAATAATTTGCTCTCCTTGATTCAAGAGCAAATTTTATAAATAATCCCATTTTGCAAGGTTTATCTCTTATTTCATGGGTGAGTAGCCTGATGTCTCAGGTCTGAGAGGTGAAATGTATGTTCACACGTGTTGATTTGCCAGTGCAAAACGGTACTGGAGTGAAGAAGAAAACAGACCTGACATCATCAGAAGACCTGAGAGTTGATTCTGTGTGACCTGAGACTAATCTCTCACCTCTCAGTTTCCTCCTTTCTGTAACAAGGACCAGAATAACCATCTCCCAGCGATGTCAAGAGAATCAAATTGAAAAGGGTATTATGATAAAGGTATATACAAATGTGCTACATTATTATTGTTGTTAATCATCATCATCACCACCATGACCAGATAAGCACTATCGCTAAAACTGACAGGGGAAATAGTTGCATTCAGACTTAAAACATGGGATTGTCAACCGATCATATTCTTGAATCCTTCGCCACTCTTTGTATAATATTACCAAATATCCAAAATTCTGAGAAGTGATACTTGTCCATTTGTCTACACCATAAATAAGATGACTAGGTGTCACTTTAAACCTATCATTGGTCAACACAATCTGATTAGGGCAACTTCAATGTAAGAAAAGGGGAAAAGTTACTTACATTCTTTTCTTCAACCCCCCAATTCCTACCCTAAAAATCCAAGTCTCTTTTTAAGGGGAGTCCATAAATATTTTGAAGATCTGGCTTGAAAATTAGAATTTAACCCTTTAAAAGAATAACACAATAGTAAAAACTACGAAACTATTAATGGTGCCATCTATTAAGAAGCAATAGTTGCTGTGAAAACAACCATACATTCTGTTTCACTTAACATTTTCCTATAGATCCATGAAAAGCTGGAGTCTTGAGTGTCCGAGAGAAGGTTATCACAGGTTGGGCTCCCCAGGAAGCACCCTTAGGAGGAATTTGAAACGCATATTTTTCCTTGGCCTCCATCTTCTGGAGGGTCAAGAAAGGAAGCGGTTCAGAGCAGAGAAGTCCAGTTGGCTGTGGCCCAATGACAACCTCCCAACACCACAGGGAGCACTGAAACTAGAATGGCTCCCAGACTTGTTTTGAACTAGATCACTATAGATTCCCCAACAATTGAATGTGGGCCCCATCCTGAGGTAGGAGGGAAGGGGTGGGGTTAGAGATTGGGCTTGGCAGCTCTCTGCAGCCAAACAACCCTTCAAGGGCCAGTAGAGCAGCCCTAATGGCAAAGCCAATGGGTCCTACGTTGAATGGGGATCTGAAGGGGCACTTACCATTTATACAAATTAAAACTCATAGAGAAACGAATCTCTAAAATGACAGAATACGTCAAATAATTAGTGAAATTTTATTGCTTAATTTCAAAGCTCCTCTTCAGAGAGAATTTATTGCACAAAGAAAGGCAACCTCCATAAACAGCACAAAACTGGAATCAGGCCAGCTCAGACAACAGAACTAGGATTACAAAACTCCCCAGTATTTCAAAAGATAAGTTTTGTTAAAGCAATCTGAAAGGATAAAGTATCACATTTTCAGTTGTTGCTTATTTTTAAGAACAAAATCTCTATTAATAATGTGGAAGGAGGAAAATAAAACAAGAAACAATGTCACAGCACTAAGTTCCAACTGTGCTGAAAATCGAGAAGGATTAAATTATTAGGAATGAAATTACTTACAAAGCTGTGTATAGAATATTAAATACGATTTTCTTAAGCAACATGATTATTACCAGTGTTGGTTGGTTCACAATTTCTGTCAAGTTAAGTTCTAAGTTAATCAGGTCAAGTCTCTGGTTGTATAACCTGTATAACCTGTTAGATCTGCATGACAAGCTTCAGTTTGGTGCATAAACAAATCAACAAAATTACCATTTATCAATTGTCAGAGAGAATAACTAGACTACTGGTGAAAACTGGTCACAATTTTTGATTGACCACAAAAAATTGCCTACAATTAACCACTTTTGGCCAAATAAAGATGAAACTTAATCAACCATTATTCATTTCTTATGAATGTGCCTTCAGAAAATAGCAATGAACAAAAACCAAACAGCCAGTTTTTGTTTTTTTCTTAATGACAGTAAAAACACATAAACACTCCAAAGTGTCCAGATCCCAGTTCTGGAGGAGAGGAGTTTCTCCACCACCACCAACCCATTCTCCTGACACCAACAAGATAACCTACAATTCAATTCAATTCTGACACTATCTCCCTAGAAATGGCATCAGGTCCCAGAGGTTTGGGGGTCCGGTCCTACAAGACTGCCCACCACCCTACTTAGGCATGAGTCACAATCCCAATTTTAACTCTACTTCAGACCAACTGGCTATAAATCAGTGGTTCCCAAATTCCTCCTTGGGTTCAATTAATTGGCTTGAGCAACTCAGAGAACTCAGAGAAACATTTCACTTACTAGATCACCAGTTCATTATAAGACTATATAACTCAGGAATAGCCAGATGGAAGAGATGCAGAGGGCAAGATGTAGAAAAAGAGCACAGAGCTTCCATGTCCTCTTTGAGTGCTTCACTCTCCCCCAATCTCCAGGTGTCCACCAATCCAGAAGCTCTCCTAATCCTCACCTTTTGGGGTTTTATGGAGGCTTCATTACATAGGCCTGCTGGATTAAATCATCAGCCATTGGTGACTGAACTCAATCTCCAGACCCTCACCCTTCCTAGAGGTTGGGGGGGGGGGGGGACAGGAAGCTCCAGCTGTATAATCAATCCCAGTGTTGGTTCTCCCAGTAACCAGCCCTAATCCTCAGAATACCTAAGGGCCTCCCCAGTCACCTTATTAATATAACAAAAGATACCTTCATTATTTCTATCACTTAGAAGATTCCAACAATTTTTAGGAATTCTGTCCCCAAAAGAGGAGAAAAGACAAATACATACTTATTATAAATCATAATATCACAACTCTCCACCCTAAATATCCCTGACATCATTTCTTTCTACCTTTCTAGAGATAGAAGCAAAACAGCAACTTGGTCTAATGTAATTGGTCCTTTAGTGATAGTTAAATAAAATTTGTTCTAAGGTTCAAATAAGTGTAATCACGCCTTTTGTAACAATATTTTCATCTCCATATGTGGTGTACAACTGGGACTTAGCAGAAAAGTGCACAACATGATCAAAGTGTGTACGTTTGTCAGCTTGTAGTGCACTTTGCGAAAGAGAAGATTTATCTCGCACATCACAGGGAAGAAAAGTGTTATCTTTAACAACATGGATTAAAACAGCAAAATTGCACTTAAATCTGTGCTCATTCTCTCTCTCTTTTTCTCTCTCTGTAAAGTATTTTATCCTTTTTTCTATATCAAATGCCATGCAGACTTTTAAAGGGACTCTGAAAAGCAAATAAAGGAATGATACTCTTGGTACAGAAAAGACATGAGCCAAATGCTACTCCTTTATGTGTCCCGTGAAGAGCAGCAATGGGGACAAGCCACTATGAAAAGGACTGGCACAGAGAGTCATCTCCTGCTCCCCACCTGCAAGTCTCTGGGATCTCAGAGAGATGCTTATGCTCTGGAGGAAGAGTGGGTTGGAAGAGTCTGACAGGGTCAGTGTCCATAGCATAGGAAGCTTTCTAATTCAACACAACTTAGCACAGTTCTAAATATTTGCTCAGAGGAACAGCATGCTATGGTGGTTATGAATCTCTTCTCTGGGGCTTGACTTCCTGTCTAAATCCTGGACCTTCTCCTACTGACTAGCGATGCTGGGTAAGTTATGTGACTTTTCTGTGCCTCTGTTCTTCATCTGAACACCAAGGGGATGCAAATATCTTCCAAATGCATTACTATGAATAAATAAGGGATTAAATAAGCACTCAAAAGATTAATTTTTGTCACAGAAAATATATTAGTTGTACATTTTTAAAAATCAAACTTGAGAAACCCCAAATAGAAATGGCAATTCATTTTCATCAAGCAATATTCACTTATAACACTATTTCAAAACACCTCAAACTTCATTCTCCAAAGATACACAAAATAATAACTCTTAATAGAGATCCCAGTCAATGAGGCATTAGCCATAGAAAGTCCTACAGTCAGAAGGGAAACTCATGCCCACCACAAGCTAGACCAAAATTTATGATGTGTTGCCTCTTCCCACTCCTGAAAATTGTAAATATCTAAGGAAATACGGGTAGGTACACTATGTGGGAAAGATCAGGTAAAGAAAGAAAAAGGGGGGAAAAAAGAGGAAACCAGGAGAGCAGTGAGAAGGAAAATGACATTGGGGGGTGCGGGGGGGAGGGAAGGGAAGAAAGAGCAGGAGTAGAACTCAGGGAGCCCAGACAGCATACCAATCCGAATCAGGACTATCTGGAGCTGGGCAAAAAAAAGGATTCTCTGTAGGGTCAGGACAGCAAATGCAGGGTTAGGAGAAGAAGGAGGACTTGACCAGTTTTAAATAAGTTTTACTAATGTGCTGTACGCATTTGTATTTCTTTGGATTATTCTCCAAGTACCATTTTTGGAGTGTTTGGCGATTTTTATTTTGCTTCGTCCGTTTGTTTGTTTTTGCCTTTTAAAGTAGGTTACCAGATACTGGAGCCAACAATACGACAAGAAGGTTTCAGAAGATAAAACTAACTCCCTGTAAATGCTCAAAGGCCCAATATGAACAGACTCACTGAGAGAAGAGAGTTTCATATTTTCCAGCCCATTGCCCGGAAAAACATTTATGCCAAAACTAGTGGAATCAAAGTGAGCACTGATTAAATTTCTTACCCATTCTGGACTAAGGAAAAAAATATTAGTATTGGGCTGTGAATTAAACCCATCCCAGTTAGATTAGAAACTCGTCATTCAGTTACAGATTAGGAATTCATTACAGAATTACAGCCATTAAGTTTAATTACCAAGACGGAGGGAGGATATCCAGGGGATCTACTGTTCTTTGATTACTCAACGAGTATTGATTGAATACTTGTTACTTGTCAGATGCTTTTTAGACATAGAGTATACAGCAGTGAACAAGACAGAGAAAGCCCCTGACTTCATAGAGCTTACTTTTCAGGAGGTCTCTAGGGTCTGATAAAGCCTGCTACCGATGGGCATTCACTGGATGTGCGGTGAATAAGTGAGTGAACAAGGAGCTCCTATTTACGATATAGTAAAATGATCTAATAAAGAGATAATAAGCATGGCTACATATTGAAAATGCCATCATTCAGAAAAAGGCATAGCACTTCTGGATCTATGTTATATGCATATATAACATAAAATCATTTCCAAAGAGCTTCTGCCAACAGTACACTCTCAGCAGGCTCGCAACAGCAGCTTTCACAGCTGGCAAAACAAGAGCATTCTTCTATCAAGCACCCAAGAAATATCCTATTCTACTTGTCAGCATAACTTGAATTCCATTATGTATTGGCTTTCAATCAGTGGCCTTGACTCTAAGCAGCATTTTCAACAAATATTCAAAGGGGATGACATTTTCTCTACTTAAGGAAGAAGGAACCAATAGCTAAAATGTCATTTTTATTTTAGCTAAATAACTCCTTAGAGCTAGAGTTTCCCCACAACCAATGTACAGTCGTGACTGAAGTAAGAAACGGACTTCTGAGAATAAACATAAGCAGCAAATGCTTTTAAAAACTCCCTCTTTAAAGAAATGCAAAAACTTGTGTTTCTCTGGTAATGCAAGATCATTTTCCACAGCAGGATTTGATCTATGTGTTTGAGAGATTAAAAGGTTAAAAATGTAGCTATATACTTAACTTCCTGGATTCAGATAGGACTAAAAAGAGAGGAAACTGAATACACGTTTTTGATAGCAAGCTATTTTACATTTTAATTATTTAAAAAACCCTTTCTTTAAAAAAAAAAAGTTTAACAGCATCATTGAAGTGTGGCTGAGATACAAAGGAACTGTATATGTTGAATGTACACAATTTAAAGAGTCTGGACATAGGCATGTAACTGTGATGCTATCACCAAAATCAGGGAAATAAACTTACCCATCATCTCCAAAAGTTTCTTTGTGTCCCTGCCACTGCCCTTTTTTTTTTTTTTTTTTTTTTTTTAGTGTGAATACTTAACATGAGATCTACCCCCTCAAGAAGTTTTTAAGTGCATAATACCATACTTTTAACTACAAGCCCTGCATGGTGTAGGAGATCTCTAGAATGTATTTATCTTTTATAACTGAAACTTTAAACCCATTGAACAACTCCTTATTTCTCCTTCCTCCCAGCCCCTGGTAATCACCATTCTGTAAGTCTGACACCTCTTTTGAGCAAAATCATCAGGATTTTCCCTTCTAAGACTGATTTATTTCACTTAAAAGGATGTTCTCCCAGTTAGTCCACATTGTCACACATAGTAGGATTTCCTTCTTCGTTACGATTGCATAATATTCCCTTGTATGTATATTCCACACATATCTGTCCATAGATATTTGGGTTTTTCCATAGCTTGATTATTGTGAATAATGCCGCAATGAACATGGGAGTATAGATATCTCAACATTTTTGGATTGCTTATGTGGTAGTTCCAGCTTTAATTTTTTTTTAAAGAAATTACACACTGTTTACAATAACAGCTGTACCACTTTACATTCCCACTAATAATATACAAGGGTCCCAATTTCTCTACATTCTCTCCAGCACTTGCTATGATTTGATGTTTGATTGTTTTGTTTTGTGATAATTGCCATACTAACAGGTGTGATGTGTTATTTCATTGTAGTTGTGATTTGCATTTTTCTGATGATCAGTGATGTTGAGCTTCTTTTAATATACATGGTAGCCATTTGTATGTTTCCTTTGGAGGAATACCTTTTCAAGTTCTTTGACTTTTTAAATTGGGTGATTTGCTTTTTTCCCTATTGCGTTGTAAAAGTTTAAAGGACTCCTGTTATAATAAATTTTGGACTAGATTTTACTAAAATAGAGGGCCATTAATAACTTGAGATGCAAGACTCCCCCACACAGAAATGGAATCAATTATTATCTTTTCCTTAATGAAAAATCTATTTTAGAATAGAAAATAATAATAATGATTCAGCTCACCATGTTTTAATATCTCATTTCACCTTCATAATATCCCAGTGCCATCAAATAAGGTAAACATTATAAAATTATTTTTATATTGAAGAAACTGTCTCCAAGATCACAGAGCTAGTAAGCAGTCAAGTGACAGTCTCATGAACCTTATCCTAATAGCTAAGTATACTACTGTACTTTGCTACTGTCTCTCAATAATTATCTTCTACATTATTAAATCTCAATATATGTAATTAAACATAGCACCAACAGGCAAGGTCAGATAATTAAAATAAAAACTCCAAAGTTTTATACTAACAGGAATAAATTATTTGGAAAAATGGTTTTTAATCTGGTTGAGGTTAGGCAGAAATTTCATTCATTAACATCCTCTCAAAAAAAGTGTCCTTCAGGCATCTATTCCCCATAAGCCCAGCCGTGTCTGCCTTCACTCACAGAGCATTAACTGAGGCCTTACTACATGATGGATGCTCTGTTGGAATCTATAGTTACAAAAATGAGGAAGACATGGTCCCTGATCTTAACATACTTATACTACATAGCACAATATATAAGTAAATATTACAATTTGATGTGAGAAATGTTATATAATTCAGGGTAGCCTAGGGACACAGGGCCAAGAAAATGGAATCAGGAACTGTGAATAAGATTCACTGCCTCCTGCCAATGACCATGGGAATATGTGGTCAGAGAAGCATAAAAAAGAGCTCTATAGTACATCAATATGCACCAGGATCAACAAATCCGAAAGCATTTCAGAAGTGAACTTGGGATTTATTTTTAGCTAACCAGAAAACAATAAAATCTACTTTAATGGATACTACAAACCAGCAGAGAAGTTTGGTATTTCCCATGGAAATGTAATTGTCATTAATAATTTAGATATGATGTAATAAACACCCCCTTATGTATAAAAAGGGATTTAATTTCACCTTTCCACAATAAGAAACAGACAACCCACCTTTGGGTGGAAGGAACACAGAGAAGAAAATAAATAACCATTGAAATGGCCACTCGAAGTAGAGAATAGCAAAGCATCAATCCTAAGAACAAAGGATTTCAGTTGGGTTCAATAAATTTTAATCATAACTAATCAAACTGCTATATGTATGATATTACTTATTTCAATGTTAAAACATGTCAGAACTTGTGAGAATACTTTTCCAAACATTTTATTCCTATTATTGCAAACTGAAAAGGTGCAAGCCAGGGCAAAATTACATCCTTTAGGGATTCACCATCAAATACTCTTTCATCAAAACTAAAAAACTTCTACATCCTCAGTGTTACAGAAAATTTGCCAGATGTGTTATAACATTTTGCATTAAATTATATCGTTTATCTAAGGGGGTTCTTAGAAAAGAACATTAAGCTTTCAATAGTCCCAACATCATCCAAGCACAAAAATGAAAACCGATCAGAACTACAAATGACAAAAGGATAACAATTTGTTACCTCATAAATTCCCGTGATATAATTCCTACAATTTCCGTTCATGCAGGGACTCCCAGCTAGAACTCGTGCTCTCTACAAATGCATTCTACCTCAGCCATATATAGCAAGTAAAGATCTATAAAATGAAAAGCAGTTTGGCTTCTGAAAAAAATCCTGAAATATGAATAGTATGGCAGGAGCCATGGTTCTATCATTAGAACAACAAGTTCACTCATGACATGACATAATTTTCTCACCCCCACATTTTGTCATGTCCACATTCCCTCTCCATGAACCTGGGCAGACACTCAGCCCCTCCGGCTATCAGTTTCCTCATTTGTAAAAAGAAAGGTGCTTGACAGGATGATCTCAAGATTCCTGTGGAATGTTGACATTTCATATTTCTATAAATATACCACATATACTGACTCCCCTGAGTACTGTGAATTATGTAAGTTCTAATATGGGAATAGAACATCATGTAAAATACAATAAATCACTTTTTTTAAAAAGTCTATAAGAGAAAGACTAGAGGATACACAAGAAAACTTATCCAGACAAAAATTATGAAGCCTAGCTTCATGAGTGAGGGCATGACTGGGTAACTTAAAGACTGATTTTCACAAGAGAAGTAGAGCTTCAGTCAGGTGCTTGGGGTCTAGGGACCATTCATCGAAGCACTATAATTCCTTGTCCATGCAATAAAAATGAAATGAGAGTGGGAGATAGGCATAGTTGTAAAGAAGATGGAGACATCTTTGTGCCAATTTGTCCATCAATAGCTTTCATCTGTCTGTTCCATAACAGCCCCCTTCTCACCCATCTTTTAATGGCCCCTCACATATTTCTTTATTATACTCCGTTGTCCTTTTTCCCAACCCCTTTTTCTTCTCTCACTCTTCCCTCTCCCTTTTCAAACACCAGAAAATGGTGCCAGATCACTTGATACATGTCCTTGCAATGAGTTCTGTCCTGTCACTAATCCGGACTCCCTAACAGGGCAGCCACAGCAACACAGAACCTTTGTGTGGCCAGGAGTCTGGTTAAGCATGAAAACAAAGTATGTCCATTGGAGTTCCACTTCTCCCAAGTACCTAACGAAGTGGCAGAGTATAAAATGAGGGTAACAGGAAAGAAATGTCATCACTGTTATGAAAGCTAAAAAGAAGAGATGACCAAGACATAATTGACGTACCAAAGCAGAAAAAAAATACTGAAACAAAAGCCCACAAGATGTGGGGATGGAGCTGATGACAACAGAAACAAAGTCATCACTGCACGCAATTTCAGAGGGCCCTGGAAATGGGAGCTCCAGAGAGTCCAGAAAGTGGGATTGAAAACTGAGTTAGGTGATATATTTGCAAGACCCTTTCATGAACTCCCATCCCTCTGCAAAGGTCAGAGCGTCGTTTTCTATAGAGGGTGAAGCCAGGAACACAGCTGAGGACTGAGCAAGTTTCTATAAGGTGAAAGCCTGCATGCTGAATGGGAAGCCCCTGGTCGCCTTCCCTGCTGGCCACTCAGACTTCAGCAGCCTAACATTCATCTAACAGGCTGGAAATTAGAGGAATCTTCTCTGGAGAAACTGTCCAAAGGGTAACAACACACTGATATCATATGGATGTCTGCGCACCAAATAACCATGTCTACCAGCTCACTTTAGAGTAAAGCCACCAGTCAGTGAACTCTGCCACACTTCCTAAGCTTCCAAACAGCACAGCAGCACCACATTCTTTTATTTTTAAAAGATGTTATTTATTTATTTATTTGAGAGAGAGAAAAAGAGAGAGAGAGAGAGGAGCACACAAGCAGGGGGAATGGGTAGAGGAAGAGGAAGAAAGAGACTCCCTGATGAGCAAGAAGCTCAACCAGGAGATCCCAGGACCCTGAGATCATGACCTGATCCAAAAGCAGAAGCTTGACTAACTGAGCCACCCACATGTCCCAGCACCACTTTCTTTTCTTTTCTTTTCTTTTTTAAGATTTTATTTATTCATTTGACAGAGAGTGAGTGATCACAAGTAGGCAGAGAGTCAGGCAGAGAGAGAAAGGGAGAGATGCAGTCTCCCTGCTGAGCAGAGAGCCCGATGTGGGGCTTGATCCCAGGACCCTGAGATCATGACCCGAGCCAAAGGCAGAGGCTTAACCCCCTGAGTCACCCAGGCGCCCCCCAGCACCACTTTCTTAATGTCTCAGCAATTAAAAGAGAAGAACTCAGAGGACACAGCAATAAGACACAAGTAGAAGATAACTTCAAGAATATTAATGTGCTCAGAAAGAGCTCCTAGGAGCACCTGGGTGGCTCCGTGGGTTAAGCCTCTGCCTTCAGCTCACATCATGATCTCAGGGTCTTGAGATCGAGCCCCACATTGGGCTCTCTGCTCAGCAGGGAGCCTGCTTTCTCTTCTCTATCTGCCTGTCTCTCTGCCTACTTGTGATCTCTGTCTTTCAAATAAATAAATAAAATCTTTAAAAATAAAAAAAAAAGAAAGAGCTCCTAGCAATTCTAAAGGATAAGTGAGATAGAAATATCTCAATAAATATGTTCTAAAAGAAAGTTGAGGAAGTATTTAGAAAGTAAAAAAAAAAAAAAAAAAAAAAAAAAAAAAAAAAAAAAAAAAAAAAAGAAAGAAAGAAAGAAAGAAAAGAAAAAGAAAAAGAAAAAGAAAAAAGTCACCATGACATAAGAGGATTCATTCAGGAGGTTCAACATTCAAATTTTGAAGTCTGAGAAAGAGGGAAGCCATTACCAAAGAAATAAAAGAGTATCTCTGAGAACTAAAGAACACAAGTTTTTGAGTTGAACAGAGTAGGACCTAGCCAAAAGAAAAAAAGAAGGAAGAGAAATGAAGAAGACCTGCATGAAGGAATATTAGCATGAATTTTAAAATATATGAGAGTAAAAACAGATTGCAGAAAAAGGATTAGGGCTCAGAATGGCTTCAGGATTCCCAGTGGCAGTACCACTCACCAGAAGGAAAGAGCAATCCCTTCAAAATGCTGAGGAAACTTGAATTTTATTCTAAACAAACATAAAACCACCTAATCAAGTGTGTGGGTAAAACAGTCTCTTTTGGACATACAGAAATCTCAAAACAAAACAAAACAAAACAAAACCCAAAAACCTTATTTCCCATGTACCCTTCCTAGGAAGCTTCTGGAAGATATACCCTAAACAAGGGCAAAACAAGAAAGAGGAGGATTCCGAGTCCAGATAACAGGTACTCTAACACAAGTTTTGATGAAGAAGGGTCAGAGTTAATCTCCACACAACTAGTCTATAGATCATCCAGTCCAGATTAGAGCAGAAAGATGGAAGACTCCAGAAGCATCTCCAAGAAAAAAGAAACAGAACTGATCTGTTTGGATGTACAGAAAGAATATGTACAGTTCTGCTAGAGTTTGAGGATGAATTCCTAATAGATATATAGAAAACCAAGCATATGACAAAGCAAGGAATTATGAATTCCAGGAAAAACAGTATGTGTGTAAATAGAGACCATGTGACTTTAGATCAATTGTGACATCATATGCACAGTCATTATGACATAAACAATGAATATTAATTGGAACAAAATTGTGACACAATCCTACCGGAAGAATTAGAGAAGTGTATGTGTTTCTACATGCACACGCATGTGCAATTTGTGTATTGGGGGGGTGTGGGACATGAAGTCAGCAGTTCCCATATGAGAAGGACAATCAAAATGAACACTAAAAAAATTAGGATAGAATCATAAACATGTTCTATGGAGGGGCACCTGAGTGGCCTAATCAGTTAAACATCCAGCTCTTGATTTCAGCTCAAATGATGATTGCAGGGTTCTGGGATCAATCCCCACATCAGACCCAATGCTCAGTGGGGAATCTGTTTGAAGATCCTGTCTCTCTGTCTCTTCCCATCCCTTCACCGGTTCTCTCTCTAAAATAAATAAATTTAAAACATGTTCTTTTTTTCTTTTTTAATATTTTATTTATTTATTTATTTGACAGACAGAGATCACAAGTAGGCAGAGAGGCAGGCAGAGAGAGAAAGGAGGAGGAAGCAGGTTCCCTGCTGAGCAGAGAGCCCAATGTGGGGCTCGATCCCAGGACCCTGGGATCACAACCTGAACTGAAGGCAGAGGCTTTAACCCATTGAGCCACCCAGGCACCCCTAAAACATGTTCTATGGAAATTTGAAGATGAATATAAGAAAAACCACAAAAGGAGTTGAAAACAAATCTTCTTGAAGATCAAGATTCAAAACTGGGAGGGTGGGGTTGCACTACCCATGATATCACTTACATAGAAGACATGCTTAGGGCTCTGTTTTTTAAGGTCAAAAAGTTGGAAGAACAAAGTTTGAAGATAGAGGATTTTAATCTTACCTGTTCAGGGAAGCATTTTCTATAACCAGGTTTCTCTTAGAAACATTTCTGCATCTTTATACCTATGTCTTACTTAGTTGGGTTTTTCTTCATCTGTTTTGTTTGTTTTGGTGACATAACAGATGCTTATTTCAGCTTCTTAGGACCCAAACCCAGACAATAATGTACATTGACAAAAATAATCACTAATGAGAACTACATGACAAGCCACGTGTCAGGGTTTAAAACACCAGCTTCCACCTCAGTCAGAGCTAACCTGTCGCTCGGTTGTTTCATACTCAAATTCCAAAAATTCTTAGACGATACAGCAGTTACTGTTTCCAATGACATAAAGGACCTATCATTTAAACAAAACCACAAATAACACTTTATCTGGGTACTATTTGCAACTTATGTTTGTTGTTATGATAAAGAAAATGAGTTCTCTCACATAAGGACATAATTATCACCCTAGTAATCTTATTTAACTATTTCGAGGACCACAGAAGAATGAAACTCTATGGCCCAAGTGGCCAGAATGTAGAGGGGAACAGAGAAGACCCAGAGGTGGCTCTTTGTAGCTACGGGCGTTGGTGGAGGTTACACTAGTGCCCCAGCTACCATATCAGCTACAAGAGTTTACAGTAATGTTGGTATGTGTTCAATAGTATTTTGTAAGAGAAAGGGGTAGGAATGAAAATTATGCCAGTGGTTATCCTCCAAACCCCCCTTGATCGGGTTTGAAGCCCTGGATGCTTTCAGGAAGGCATGAGACAGTATAAAGGAGGGGTGCCTGGGTGGCTTAGTTGGTTAAGCATTCAACTCTTGATATTCGCTCAGGTCTTGATCTCAGGGTCATGAGTTCAAGTTCAAGCCCCTCATTGGGCTCTACACTGGGCATAGAGACGACAAAAAAAAAAAAAAAAAGAAGAAGAAGAAGAAAGAAAGAAAGAAGAGAAGAGAAGAGAAGAGAAGAGAAGAGAAGAGAAGAGAAGAAAGAAAAGAAAAGAAAAGAAAAGAAAGGCTCCTGGGTGGCTTAGCTGATAAAGCATCTGTTCCAGTCATGATCTCAGGGGCCTGGGATCGAGCCCTGCACCCTCTGTCCAGTTCCCTGTTCAGTGCGGAGTCTGCTTCTCCCCCTGCTTATGTTCTCTCTTACTCTCTCTCTCTCTCTCTCAAATAAATAAATAAAAATCTTTTTAAAAAGAAAAGAGAAAGAAAGAAGGACAGTACAAAGGAGCTTCCTGGCAAAATTTTAGCCAAGCTAGCTAGAATTGAAACTTGATGAATGTTATGTGGGAGATAAATGACAGAGTTCAATAATCCGTGGCTCAAATACACATACATGTGTTTTTAAAATATATGCTATACACTGAAGCACTGGGAAATTAATTTGCACTTCACAGTTCTTCAGAAAAGATGTGCAGTGGTGTCTTTTCCAAAGACAACGGGCTACCTACCTTCAGACTACCCAGGGAATGAGGAGGCCCTTCGCCCTAGCACTCCCACAGAATAAAGGCAGAGCAAAAATCAGCAATGGGGAGAAATGTCTGAAGTGAAGACCGCACCAGGCATGGGCCATGAGAAACCAGACATCAATTTTCAGAGAGTTAAAGGTCTAAGGGGTTAAATAAATAAAAAGTATGGATTTATAAGTCATTCCTTCATTTTAATATCAAATAATAAATATTCATTTTATTTTATTTTTTAAAACATATTATTTATTTATTTGACAGTGAAAGAGAGAGAGAGAGAGAGAGAGAGAGAGAGAGAGAGAGAACACAAGCAGGGGAAGTAGCAGACAGAGAGAGAGGGAGAAGTGGGCTCCCCACCAAGCAGGGAGCCCAATGGGGGACTCGATCCCAGGACTCTGGGATCACTACTTGGGCTAAAGGTAGAAGCTCAACCAACTGAGCCACCCAGGCACCCGTACATATTCATTTTAAATCTCATGGATTTTGAACCAACATGACTTGGGCATAAAATCAGGAATAATCATGTAATTCAAAAATATAACCCAAAAGTGTTCAATTCTTTCCCTGTATTTAGTCACTGCACAACAGGGTTTATACTGTGTAATCCTTCGGAGTCTCTTAGGTATCCCAGATACAGTGATTTACTGAAATCAGGTTGTTACACTATTTTCTAGTAACAGGCTTTTCTCACTCTCTACCAACCAATGGGCACAATCCTTCCTCCCTCCCTTCCTTTCTTCCTTCCTCCTGTTGAATTGACATCTATATATCTTCTTTTTTTTTTCTTTTTCAAGAAAAAAAAAGTCACTAATCTTCTTAGACACTGATGGTGTCAGTGTGAAAACCAAGTTCTTATCAGGCTCTAATTGGACACAGCATTGTGCAAAGGAAATTAATGAACACAGGAGCCTCTCAGAGTTTATAATATATGTGGAAGTTTCATGAGGAAAAAGAGGGCAATGCCTTTCATAAGAATCAAATCCATACAAATAAATACTACTTCGTGCAGTGTTCTGAAAGTAAGTGTCCAGCAAATGTCTGTGGACTCAGATTGGCAAGATCACAACTTATGGGAGAAAAGAAAAAAGTGGGCAAAGAGGAGAGAAAGAAAGAAGAGAGGCATTGAAGCATCTGAATGAAAAGGAGACAGTTTTTAATAACTTCAGGTGGTATGTGACATAGGAGAACAGTAAGATCTCAAATAGAGGTCTTTCTGTCGGTCTTTCTGTTTCACATTTATTATTATCAAGCATGAAAAATATCCGAAAATAATAGTTGGTTTGTCATTTTTAGAGCTCATTGCATACATTTTGTCTATTTTTCTGCAGAATGGTTAGCATTCCGTTTATTTTTGCATGGGTGCTGGCACACAACATGGGCATAAAGCTGTGAAAAATCAAATAGCTCAAAAAGTGTAGGTGGGCTTCTGTGAAATTTGTGCTGAATGAATTTTTAGAAAGCAGAGTGCTGTACTAGAATTGCTGCACATGTGTTCTATTATTAAACATCTAACTCTTCTAAATTGGGAAGGATAATAACAAGCAATCTTGTGGAAGAGCTGAAGACCTAAACAGTACAATTCTAAAACCAAAATAAAACTGTTTTGTTATTTTTTTAACTTTTATAACATCATTGTGCCATCGCAGAATGAAAACAGAACAACATTTACAGGAGAAAAAAAATGGAGAACACCACCCATCACCTTATCATACTTGCATTATAAAACTGATGATTTATTTCAGTCTTTATCTACATAAATCCATAATTATTAGTCTTTATAAATGTGCATATAATTCTTGTGTGTGGTTTTCCATGGAGTATTGTGCTGTTAGTATTCCTCTGAGCTATTTCAAGAGAAGCAGCAGAAAGAACACTAATTTTTGAGCAAGAAAATATGGCTTCAGTATTAGCACACATTACTTCCCTGGACAGCCAGGACAGTCATCATTTTCTTAGCTACCCATTTCCCCAGGAACTTGACATAATCACTTCTACTTACTCTTCGTGTTCTAGGACATTCATCTCACCAATGTTTTGTAGGTCTAAACACCACAGCAATACACACTTTCTGGATACAGCTTTTTTCATCTTTTGAAGAGTATTGTTGATAAAACTTCATGGCAAGGTGATCATATTTACATATGCTTTTTATACCTTTTGGTTCTTATGACCAAATTGTTTTCCAAAAGATTCATACCAACATAACTGTTACTAGCAATATATGATTGCATAGTAGCCTTACCAATATTGGATAGTATATTTAATGTTTTGCTAGTAACATATCTGAAAATGAATCTCCCACCATATTACTGATGTTATATCATGTTTATTATATTTTATGATAATTAGAAGTTGTCAGGAGTCTAGAAAGTTAAAAAATCTTTAAACTATGACCCATTGTCCAATACAGGACTACAGATATAATTTCACCTAGTCTTTAACCCATAGAGAAATTTTTGATAATTAAATCATTGATTATCCTTGACTCCTCATTGTGCTTAATTGCCCTCATTCAGTGTACTGCCATGTCCTGCTGTTTCAAGCCCTGAATCCTTCTTAAGTCTGCCCACTCTTCTTTCTTTTCCCTATATGGCCTTAGTTCAAGCCCTTCTTAGCCCTCACATGGATTACAATAACCTCTTTTCCATTATCTCTGCCTCCAGCTCAATGGTTGGCATCGCGTACAGTCTAAAATACCAATCCCAGGTCTTACTCCTCTGCATACAGACGCCGATAACATGCCTTTTTTTTTTTTTCTCCCCAAGAAAAAATCTGAAATTTGTGACAAAGCGCATAAGGCTCTTCACAGCCTAGCTCAGCCTTTAGTCTTCTGTCTCACCATTAATCCCAAACCCACTGAATACCCAAATGCTATGCAGTTATAGGCCTTTACCTAGACCACTACCATCTTGCAAGACTCATCTCAGGGATCCACTCCTCTAGAAGACTTCCCTAATCCACATCCTGACAGTATTGACTGGTCATTCAGAATTTCATCAACAGATTGGAAACCTCTCATCAAAGCATGTATTCTTCTGTATTCTGGTTGCCTGTTTAGCTGCTGATTTTCCCAACTAGGCTATTGAATCCTTAAGAGTAAGATGTACCTTTAAGTGAAACCCCAGTGCCCTGAAAAAAGTGAACACATGTCTGTGAATGAATTAATAAAGGAATGAATGGTCCAAGCTCTGTTCAATGTATTCCAGTGACAGTACCTACTGAACAGTCCACAGCCCACTGTGTTGGTTGTGACCTCTAAAAACTAGAGAGCTACTATTAAATTTCTGCTGCATATGACTGGGCAAATGGTCTATTAAGTGTACAAGATGCTGCTAAAGTATTTGGTGGCATGAACCATACATGAAATTCATTATTTTGAGTGATTTACTAAATAGAATACTGGATATTACCTTTGTCATGTGCATTAAATGTGAAGTCCACCCTAATAATAGACAAATACACAGTAGAGAAAAGGAAAGAAAGAAAAGAAAAAAGAAAAAAAAGAAAGAAGGATCAAAGAGAGAAAGAAAGAAAGAAAGAAAGAATAAAGTGTGAATGCCTTCAAGGAAAACCTGAATTTATAGAAGATGGCAGAGCCTCAGGTGCAATCTGACTGTCTCAGAAGGTCCACCAGCAGATCAGGAAAGGCTGTCTGAAGAAAGTAAGTCTGGAAGGAGGCCACACAGAGGCAAAGGTGTTGACACACTTAATGGGCTCTGGCAGTTTTTTTCACACATATTCACAATGGAAGAAGGAGTTGAAGCAAGAGAAACAGAAAAAGAAGAATGTGACCAAGTGTATTTGTATAAAGGAGGAAGTAACTAAGAGGAGTGAAGAGATACCATATCCTGTTTATTCTATAAGCGTGTCGGCAACTAAAAAGTTAGGCAATTAAAAAATAAGATGGTCCGATATTAAGGAGATGTAATTAGTATGTTGCCTAAGTAGAAAGGAAATACTACCTTTTACAATCTATCTAAAGCTGCCCAATAGAACTTTCTGCACTGATGGGCATGCTGCACTGCCTGGTACAGGAGCCACAAGCAACATGTGGTAGCTGAGCTCCTGAAATGTGGCTAGTGTGACTGAGCAACCCCATTTTTCATTGTACATGATTTTAATTTAAATTAAATAGCCACACATGGCTAGTACCTTTTTGAACTGAACAGATTCTAGAACCCCACAGCTTGAAAAAAATAAGAAATCTTTTTTTTTTTAAGATTTTATTTATTCATTTATTTGGGAAAGAGAGAAAGCAGGGGGAGGAGTAGAGGGAGAGGGACAAGTAGATTCTGCACTGGGTACAGAGCCTGATGGGGGGCTCGAACCCACAACTCCAAGATCATAAAGATCATGACATGAGCTGAAACCAAGAGTCAGACACTCAACCAACAGAGCCACCCAGGTACACCCACCCCACCAAAAAATAATAAATCTTTTAAATTTAAGAAAGAAGAGGACTTAAGGGGCAAGTTAATCTGTTTGGGAGATAAATAATTCTTTCATTGGTCTTCATAATTTGTAATGCACTTTCATATATTTTGTTTAACAAGAGTATAGAAGACGATGATCCAAATGGATTCTCAACAGAAGCACTGAGAAAGGAATTAGAGCCCTGTGTCCTCACCTACTTAGACTGTGGCTCCTGTAGAGCAAAGACCCTCCTTAAGCCATGGGGACAGGCAGAAGACAACAATGATTAGAAATACAGACTCTGCAGCCAGACTGCCCATGCTCAAATCCCAGTTCTGTTTTACTGGCTGGATGACTTTAGTCAAATTACTTAACTTTTCTGTGCCTACTTTTCCTCCCCTACTTAATGGGAACCCTAGTAGTATCAACCTCGTAGGACTGATACAAATTAACACATGCAAAACATTTAGAACAGTGCCTGGCATACATAGCAAATAAATTGCTCATAATGGATTAACAATTCCCCAGGGATCGCAGTCCCCCAAGGGCATGGAGAAACCTTTTTTGGAAGGATGTATTGCTCTGGTCTTGACAGGTCCTTCTTATCACTTTGTCTCATGAGTATCAGATGAGGTCTCAGACAAGGGAAGGCGCAGTATTAACCAAAGGATAATAGATGGTCTTCAACCAAGTCTTCCCTCCTCCTGACAACCCAATTCCATCACCCTGTTAGCCTAATTCTTTTTCTATCTAGTTTGCATGGCCACTTTTCCTTCCAGATTCTAAGAGGTTATAAACTATATTTAAAATTATGCGCTGGGGGGCTCCTAGGTGGCTCAGTCAGTTAAGCAGCTTCCTTCAGCTCAGGTCATGATCCCAGGATCATGGAATCAAATCCCACATCGGGCTCCTTGCTCAGCTGAGAGCCTGCTTCTCCCTCACCCTCTGCCTGCCACTCTGCCTGCTTGTGTTCTGTCAAATAAATAAATGAAATCTTAAAAACAATTATGCTCTGATCATTTCTGTCAATAGTTAAATGTTTTCATGGGAATAGAGCATTGTAAATGACATTCATAGTCAGAATTCTTTAAGGACCCCTACTTTTCAACTTGCACCTAGGATGTGCCTTGTACTCCTAATCTTTCTCTTGGTTACACCCTAGCCTGTTTCTGAACTTTCTCTATTTTTCCAAGCCTCCCCTGTCCCTTCTTTCTGTCAGTCATATTCCCTATACCTCTCCTTCCTCCTCTTTCCAGCCAGCTCATTGCTTGGTGGGGGTGGTTAGAAGCTTTAAAGCTTTCTGGAAAGCTCTCCAGAGGAGTGGAATAATGTATCTGTAAGTAGAGCTGATGTTGAACACATCAGAATGGAGGTGAAATTTAGAATACCTAAGAAAGAAAAGCATTAAACTGGAGAATAATAGAAATGAATGAATGAATAAATAAATAAATAAATAAATAACAATTTTCAGGAATGATGTGAAATAAATTAAAGATTTTTCAAGGTATTACAGAGCTAACAAGCCACAGCATATGACAAGGGTTCCTGTATAATTGCTAGGAAGGAAAATGCAAGAATATTTTTCTAGTTTCCTCCAAATAACAAATTCAATGATGTGCTTTGAATCAGCAGAAGAAACCACTCAGGTTGTGAAGATGCTATGAAAAGCGGTCATCTCCGGGGGCTTTATGAATTAATCCTTACCTGAGGCATGCTTTTGCATGCTCACTGTGAATTATTCTTTGTAAAATTATACTGAGCAGAATAGAAAATGCAGCTTGTAACTAGCTTAACAAACAATAGATTAATAGCATTTCATGTCAGCCATAGATAACTGAAAAGTCAAAAGCCCAAATATATATTTATCAAGAATTCATATAATATTTGTTTTAAATAGAAGAAACTACATTCTGCCCTTCCCTTTTTGCACTTGGAAAACACTGGTGATTATCCCAATAATTTCAGAGGGCACAAGTCTCTCCAGAACACTAGAATAAAATGTCTTTACAATTCTTCATTTTCCAGTTTGGAATCGAACTCATAAGAAAAGAAAACACAGTCTCCTGCAACAATCTGAGTTACTAATGAATCCATTGCTTTTCCAACAATCTTGCACACTATGAGACAAAGGCTTCAGCCAGCACTGCTTAGTGACATCAGCTCACACTGCAATACATTATTCCCTGATGTGTGTAATAAATTACAGATACTTAATAATTTATCATGGTTGCCTTGAAAGCATCACACAGCACTTAGCATCTAACTCAACAGAAAATAACTATTGACCTCCTCACAACAAATTCCAAAGACCTCATTTCTATACCCACTTGGCTAACATTCCTTTTAACCCTCTTCTTTAATTTCTCCTCTAAATTTTAAAATAGTGTCTCAGTTGGAAAGAACCTGCAGGGTTATTTAGGATCAATCCTCCCAATATAGGGATCTCTCTGGCATCTCCAACAGATTGCTATGAACAATTTTTCTAATTTCCTCAACATCTCTCATGCACTATTCTGTTTGTCCATCAGTAGGTCAGCTACTTCGTCTGGTTTGGCTTTATTGTGACTCTTTCCTTAAGAATCTGTTATGTTATCTTATTTGGCTTTGTATCCCCCAGACTTTGTACATATGGTCCATCTGATAGGTGTTGGTTGAATTACGTAATGTGGTAGTACCCTCAATACTGGATAACGGAATCTTAAAAGGTTGAGAGCCTATAGCCTTGCACAATAAAGCAGGACTTTCACAAGCTAAAAAAAAAAAAAAAAAAAAAAAAAAGAATCTGTTATGTTCACTGCAGCATTTGGACTTCCAAAAGCAGTGGAAATCTGAAGTATGTAAAGGTTAACACTCCTCAGTGCTAACACCACAGACTGGAAGGTAAGAATGTCAATCAATGAACAGGCTGCTTATCCTTAATCAATACCAAATCCAGGGTGCATTTTTAGCTGACAAACTAAAGTCAAGGTTGGCCTCACACAGAGCAAATCACAGACACCTAATAAAGAATTAATATAGTATCTGTTATTAGGAAATCCTTTTCAGTATTCACAGTTGGTTAACCTACCAGAAGAATTAGAAAGAAAAGGCATAGCTCTCACCCTTGAAGAGAACATGATCTAGCTGGGGAACGTAACAGGCATGTATATAAAGGTGGATTATTAAGTTCAAAGTATATTATGTAAATAGCATACAAGAGTGCCTAGAGAATTATAATGAAGTTTAATGAATTGAGTTAATCAAATAAGCTTTTCTTGAAGAGGTATAGGTCTTAAAAATTATAACATATTTTTAAGAAGAATGAGCATGCCCTGTGTCCAGAAAAGAATTGCTATTATCAGGTCACATAATCAAAAATTCAAAAGGACTATTGTTTATAAAAAATAAAAAATTAAAAAAAAAAAAAAAAGAAAATGAATCTGAACAATTCAGGTGAGGAAGGCAAGAAGGAGAGGGAGAGATGATACTTGCAAATGTTTGACTGAAACTAGACTTGCTATGAAATATAGTAAAGAGTGAGTCCAGGTTCTGGAGTCATATAAATCAAAAAACAATAAATGAAGAGGTCTGTCATAATTCTAGGAATCCTTTTTACCATCCAGAAAAGGGTTAGAGCTAAGATGAGAATAACTCTGATCACGAAAAGCCCAAGATTCTTTCCCTAAGGAACTAGGTCCTGTGATCTCAGAGAAAGACCCATTCTCTTATGGTTGCAAGAATGAGGCCCTCAGAATCATACCTAGACACCAAGTTGGACACCAAGTATAGCTGCAGCATAGATTAGCTCCCAGCATGATGCAATCAATGGGAACATATTTCTCTACCTTTTCTCAAGAAAACATTGTAACAGGGACAGACTTCAAAGGCTTTTAAATGAAAGAAAGTAGAGGGTTCAGTTAAGTTGTATACAATCATAGTTGCTAAGGGCAATGCAGGAAAATATAGATCCCCCTCACTTACAAGACAGTTACATCTCAATAAACACATCATATATTGAAAATATCCTTAGTCAAAAATGCAGTTAATACCAAACTATGGAAAGAACCTAGATGTCCATCAGCAGATGAATGGATAAAGAAGATGTGGTATATATACACAATGGAATACTATGCAGCCATCAAAAGAAATGAAATCTTGCCATGTGCAAAAACATGGATGGAACTACAGGGTATCATGCTTAGCAAAATAAGTCAATCGGAGAAAGACAACTATCATATGATCTCCCTGATATGAGGAAGTGGAGATGCAACATGGCAGGGTAAGGGGGTAGGAGAAGAATGAATGAAACAAGATGGGACTGGGAGGGAGACAAACCATAAGTGACTCTTAATCTCACAAAACAAACTGAGG
This sequence comes from Mustela nigripes, assembly GCF_022355385.1. Classification (NCBI taxonomy): domain Eukaryota; kingdom Metazoa; phylum Chordata; class Mammalia; order Carnivora; family Mustelidae; genus Mustela; species Mustela nigripes. The sequence goes on along the minus strand of NC_081560.1, from coordinate 24,477,725 downwards.
GTTGCTGGGGGGAGGGGGGAAGAGAGGGGAGGGTATGTGCTATGGTGAGTGCTGTGAAGTGAGTAAACCTGGCGATTCACAGACCTGTACCCCTGGGGATAAAAATACATTATATGTTTATTTAAAAAAATGCAGTTAATAGATGTAACCTACTGAACAATATAGCTTAACCTAGCCTACCTTAAATCAGCTGAGAACAATTATATTAGTCTACGGTTGGGCAAAATCACCTAACACAAAGCCTGTTTTATAATAAAGTGTTGAATATCTCATGTAATTTATTGAATACTGTACTGCAAATAAAAAACAGAACAGTATGGGTACAGAATGGTTGTAAGGGTACCGGTTGTTCATCCCTGCAACCACATGGCTGACTGGGAGCTGTGACCCACTGCTGCTGCCCAGCATCATGAGAGAGTAGAGTATGGCATACCACTAGACCAGGAAAATCTCAAAATTCAAGATTCAAAGCATGGTTACTACTGAATGTATATTGTTTTTGCACCATTGTAAAGTCAAAAATCATAAGTCAGGGATGGTCTGTAGTGCATCCTGAAATATAGGTAAGAGCATAGAGATTCATGATTGGATTGAGGTGATTTGAAAATCACAGTTAAACATGCCAAGGTCCTTCACCTGGAGAGTTTCTCTTTTGCTCACACCTAAGCAGTGACTTTTAACCGTTCTTGATTTCTTCTCTAAATCCACATCCCTTACTACTCCCAATTAGCATTCTGTACCCTTCTTTCTCAATACTTATCATGGGCTACAGGTTGACAAACCGGTACATGCAGGCTGATTATGTAAGAGGAGAGTGTGGAATCCAAGACACTGTTCCATGGAGATAGTTGCTATGGTTCAAACTTTGGTTCCAACACTTGGTAGATGTAAATAAATATATTCCATTCCTTATAATGGTTATTGTAAAGATTAGGAGCTAGTATATGGGAAGGTGGTAGAGCAATGTGTGGCATGTATTAACTCTTTGATAAAAATGAAGTCACCCCCACTGGATTCATGAGAGCAGGAACCTTATCTGTTTTACCCACTACTACCTCTCTGGGGCACTGCACAGCGTTTGGGATGTAGGAGCTGATTACTGAATATATGTGGAATAAATGAATTAAAAAATCATTCTAGGGGCACCTGGGTGGCTCAGTGGGTGAAGACACTGCCTTCAGCTCGGGTAATGATCTCAGGGTCCTGGATCAAGCTCCACATCAGGCTCTCTGCTGAGCAGAGAGCCTGCTTCCCCCTCTCTCTCTGCCTGCTTCTCTGCCTACTTGTGATCTCTGTCTGTCAAATAAATAATAATAATAAAAAAGTCATTCTAGCCTTTGTTACTCATTAAGTCACTGATATCAGTACATGTTCATTTTGGCCCCTTGTCCTGAAGTACTAGGGGAAACACATTATTCCCTTTGTGTGAGGATCATACTTACACTTAACCAAGCACTTTCCCAATACTTGAGAAGCCAAATTTAGGGAAGTGTGGGTGGAGGCAAAGTCCCCCAGAGTTCTCAACTATGCTATCAAGATGCTTTTACATTATAAATGTATTAAAAAATTAATAACTAGTTTATGTTTAAGAAAGGCAAAAAAAATGTTCAATCCCTCTAACTAATAAACTGAGGGTCTTTGGGCCACAAAATGTAATTATTTAGCCCTGCTTTAAATCATTCATAAAAAATGTTTAGTGATGGGTCTCCACAGCATGCTTGTGACTTTTAAAATTGATTTTGATAATGGTATACACAGAGGTTAAACCACTGAGTTAAAAATGAACATGTCAGTAATTTCTAGGCCAGAGAAAGTAGCAATACCAAAAAATTTGAAAGGTAAATAAATAAAATATATCCTTAATTGACTGGAGATATTAAAGTCAACAGACCACTAAATAATATGAGGTTATTCTTATGGGTCAGATATAGAAATCTCAGGTCCCTTGTGTATAGTTAGAGTCAGGAAGGAGGCAACTACACTTACATCGGTCAAACAAAACATGGGAAGAGACAAGAACTTATTGGACTGGGTCTATGAGTCAACTTCACTGTATGATTCATAGGCTTCTGAGAGAGCCTTGGCCTTCACAATAGCCAAGATATGGAAGCAACCTAAATATCCATCAGTGGATGAATATAGATACACACACACACACACACACACACACACACACACACACACACAGAGGAATATTATTCAACCTTATAAAAGGAAGAAATCCTGCCATTTATGAATACATGGATGAACCTGGAGAACATCACATTAAGTAACATAAGTCAGTCACAGAAAGACAAATACTATATGATCTCACTAATGTGTGGAACCAAGTAGTCAAACTCATAGCAACAGAGGGTAGAAGGGTGGTTGCTATGGGCTGGGGATAGGAGGAAACGGGGAGATGTTGGTCAAAGTTTCAGTTATACAAAATAAGTTCTGAAGATCTAATGTACAGCAACATGACTATAGCTACTACTGTAATCTATACTTGAACTTTGCAAAGAGGGTGGACCTCAAGTGTTCTCACTACAGAAGAAGCAGAGGCAGACGAAGCAGAAGAAGAAGCAGAAGGAGAGAAGAAAAGGAAAAGAAAATGATAACTATGAGAGGGGATATATATGTTAATTAGCTTAGTTGTGGTAACTATTTCACAATGTATATGTATGTATATTGAAACATCAAGTTGTATGCCTTAAATATATAGTTTTCATTTTTTAATTCTACACATAATTTTTGTCAATTATACTACATTAAGCTGAAAAAATAAAAAAATAAAAGAAGGTATAATGAAAAAATATATCCCTCAACTCAAATCCCACAATTAGAGCTCAATTTCTCTGATGAAGAAATTCTGTGTTCTTTAAACTGGAATACTTTTTTACTCCATGGAGGTTTGGAGCCATGTACCAAAAGACTGTGCAAAGCCATGGGATAAAAATGGCTTAACTACTTGCAAATTAAGTTTTCCTTGAAGATTTGAGGCAGAGGGAGACAAATGTTTTAACTGGTAGTAATTCAGATTATTTGTTTATTTAAACAAATGGATAAATTGTGCTTTAGAATGCAAGATTTGCACACCTGTTAAAAACAAAACATGAAACCACAAAGAAGCATTAAGCTTGTGGAGGATCATCATAAGCTACACAGGAGTTTGTGCTGAAGAGGGATACTTCCCTGGGAAAGATAGAGAAAGAAGAGGGAAAAGAAGAGAGGTCTTAAAGGCAGAGTTCACAATTTAGCTGAGACCCAGCGCTGCTCAGGAGCAAGGGAATCTGGGAAACCCAGACACACTGGAAATAGGAATCCTCATTACCCAAGCAAGAAGGCAGCAGCTAAAACTGACAAGACGCTGGCAATGGATATCATCAGAGCCAAGAAGATGTGTGGGAATGGAGAAGAAAACAATGCAAGGTTTAGATGGGACAAGGGTCAGACCATCAGAACTACAGCCACTTGTTGACTCAGTGACTGGAGGGCAAAACCAAGCTACACACATGCACACTCATACAGATTCAGAAGTGAATTTTGACAATTGTGTTGTAGGGAAGGAAAACAGAATTCAATTAGGATAAAAAGGAAATTGCTTATAGTTGTCCATATGGACTTACCATATTAGCAAACAACATATGTGTGTCACTTCCAAACGATGTCTTCCAATGTACCTGCTTCTTCTCTACATCTTTCCAGTGCACCTGACTCTTCTGTGTTCTCCTTTTCCTCTCAGCTGAAATAAATCTTGTTGCCCAATATAAACTTAGAAAGCAGTTTTGTCTACAAGGTCAGTGTTTTCAGGGGCAACAGAGATTCAGACTGAGTAAGCTGGCCACCCAGCTCGTTATTTTTACATCGTCATGCAACAGAATATAAGCATGGTTGCTTTAGAGCATATATGACTACTACCAAGTATAAATTACTCTTGCAACAAAGTCAGCATTAAGATGAAAAATCAAGGCACCTGGGTGGCTCAGTCAGTTCAACATCCAGCTTTGGTTCAGGTCACGGTCTCGGGGTCCTGGGAACAAGTCCCACATCAAGCCCCATGTCTGCTACCGTTATGACCACACCTTTCCAGACACATGAATAAGTTTCAATAATGGAATTACAATATGGTTGGCTGAAAGGAACTCAACAAATGATGGATATCTAAATTTAAATGATCACTTAATGAGCACTAGGAGTGATATGAAACTGATGAATCACTAAATTCTGTCCTGAAATGCATAATACACGAAATGCTATCTTAAATTTAAGTTTAAAAAAAAAAAAGTTGATCACTTGTCCTATGGCTTTTTTCTTAACACTCAATTTACATTATACTTGTAAAAACTCAGAGAGAAAGCTGAGTGAGTAACAAGACCAGGAGGACGTTAATCTTTCCTATCATTTTTCATGATGGATAAGTTCCTCATGAAGGAGAAAGTATCTAGGAGCATGCAAAGCTGGCCACATTTTAATCTCATTTCATAATTATTCAGCAGGATTTTGGTAGAAACTCTCTGACTCTCCAGGATCCACTCTTTCCTTGTCCTGCTCATTGTAGAAACCCCTGAATGTTATTTAGGGAAATATTGTTCCTATCCTCCTTAGCCCCAGGTTTCCAAATTCTCTCCTATTTTTATGTATCCTGGAGGCAGGCATTTAAAACATTAAGGAAATCTCAATTCATCTCATATTTTAAAGGAGGAGAATTTTAATTCTGGCCAGCGGCCCCCAAATGGAGTCTTAAAGTGTATTTCATTTTATACAGTTGATAACACTGCACTGTATAATTGAAATTTGTTAGGAGAGTAGAACTTAAATGCTCTCACTGAAAAATTTTTAAAAAGATAAATATGAGAGGTGATAGATATACTAATTAACCAGATGGGAGGAATCCATTTATAATATGTGTGTGTGATTTTATATATATATATATATATATATATATATATATATACACACACACACACACAAACATATATATATAAAATTATCACGATGTACACTTTAAATACCTTATAATTTTATATGGTGACTATACCTCAACAAAGTTGAAAAAAATTAAAGATTTATTTATTTACTTTATTTTGAGAGAAAGAGAGAGCAGGGGAGGTACAGAGGGAGAATGAGAGAATCTCAAGCAAACTCCACACTGAGCATGGAGCTGGACTTGGAGCTCAACTCTCATGACCCTGAGACCATGACCTCAGCTGAAACCAAGAGTCAGACGCTTTACCAACTGAGCCCCCCAGGCATCCCTAAAGTCAAAATTTTTAAAAAGTACATTTTGTTTTACACATATTACATATTTGTATTCAAAAAGCAGAATCCTGTTTAAAAATTCAGGAAAAAAATAGCAGCTCCCCCGTTAGAAACTATCACTGAATCCTTCCTGCCTCCAGCCTCCTTCCCATCTACGTGTGGCTGTAGGACTAAGTTTTTGGCCAGTGAGGTACAACCAGGAAGGATCCTATAACTCCTGCTCATGCTTCCATAAGACATGGTTTACCTCCACTTTGTGTCCAGCTCTCCACCTCCTGCAGTCGGGAATGTGGACTAATGGTGTATACTGGCTTCAGTGCCGTAGCTGAAGGCAACCCCTTAGGACTGGGCAGAGTAACAAATAGAACTATCCAGGTCTCTAATAGATATTGTAGAGCAGATGTGCTGACCAATCCTGGACTACCTGCCTACCTTGAGACCATTAAGTAAAAACAAAATAAATTCGTATTTTGTCTATATTTGAGGTTTCTTTGTTGTAGTGGTTCAGCCTGCATTGTAATATGAAGTTGCTATCTAGACATGGAGTATCACCAAAACAAAACTGAAAATATCTGGCAGTGGTTTAGTGACCAAGGAGGGGGTGATAAGGACACAGATACTGCAGGCTGCAAAGCTGGTGACTGCTGGCAATATAAGCCAAGGGCTTCTCTAGTAGAAGTTAAGACTGTCACTCAAAGTCTACTTCAAGAAACTCCCATGGAACATTCTCCCAGGCCACACAACGGGAGCCAGCCCAGTCACAAAGACTCAGATGGTGTAGGTACAGCCTTCCCCTTCAAGACCATTGCTTCAGATGACCTCACAGTAGAAATCCTTAAACTGGAGTGGGGAGAGTTAAAATGGGCTGGGCAACTGAAGCCAATAAATAAAAGAGGTAGAATCTGCAAGCTTCAAAGTTATAGCCAAAGTTGCTTTCATACAGAACAGACTGGAAGCAAAGAACTGGAATTTTTGAGGAAATTGCACTGCCAAAGAAAACAAAAGCCTACCTGACAAAGCCAGTCATTGTTCACTATACCAAATCTCAGGTCCGCATACGTGCACCCACGGAAAGCAGGCTCTAAAGGAAGAACAACTCCCAACAAGGAGACATTCTCCAATATTCACCACAGATGTGGCCACAAAAGATGGGGGCCACCAAGAACAAAGGACAGATGAGTTGCTCCCAAAGAACAAGGTAGGGTGGCCACAAAGGCCTAACAGGAATTGTCAAGCAGTTCCTGCCCAACAAAATGGGATGGCTGTGACTCATTAGATTCAGCTAGTGCTTCCTATTCTGCCCTTTCCAGCTGAGGACTGTGTAGCGCCTAACTCATCTTCTAGTGCAGGTGTCACCAGATCCACATCTGAGCTGACAGAGTCTGAACCTTGCCCAGAGATCCTGGCTTCTCAGCTGCGTACGGTAATTGGATGAACTTTGATTTGTCTCCTTTGGGAAGGAAGTTAAAAGTGTCCTCCCATGGGATGAAGAGTGAGAAGGAACACTTGGATGCTAGAGGGGCAAGCTATGGCAGAGTCCTTACCTCCAGTGTCCTTTCTCCTTTTGTCCTTTGAGGCTGGGAACTCCCAGAGAGTGGTGAATTCCCTCAGCCTGAGCCTATACTGCCCAGCCTTTCTTGTAGCTGACTAGGCAGGGCCATGTGACTAGATTTTGGCTAGTGGGACATGAATTTTGACGACTGAAGTACATGTTTATCAAAGGAATTGCTTGTTCCCAACTTCCTCTCTCTCTCTCTTTCCCTTTCCCATGAGCTAGAATGCAGATGGATGGGATGTGCCACTGTTGAGCACACAGATGGGAACAGGGCCCTGGATGTGCAGACCAAGAAGACAGAAAGAATCTGGGTTTCTGGGTGACTTTCTGGAGCCAAGCCTCCTACTCTTTCTGAACCACCTTCCTAAACAATGTCTATATTGTGGAGGCACTATTAAAATAATAGTCTTCTTTTTCTAGCAGAGAAGCCTGTCTCCTAATTAATTAGGGGAATATTAGGACTAAGTGATTTGCGTACAAAGTATAGACTGTGCATCCATATGCATGAGCTTAAAGTGAGGAAATAGAGACTGTCATTTTAAAAAGAAGAGGAGGTCGTAAGATGAAGTAGGGAGTGTACTGAAATCCAGTAGCCTTCATCAGAGCACAACTAACAAAATCCGTGTGAGTAAGTGAAGCTGTATTCAGTTTGACAATGCTCTCCTACAGAAATAAAAGGAATTATTTTATTATAAATATAATTATATATAAATATAAAATATTATTTTATTCATATACATAAATTAAGTCAGTCACCTTTTATTTCAATGGGTTAAAGGTAATAATAGAAAGCCACCTGATCTATTCAGGAAGAAATCCTATTAAAAAGAGGTTAACTTATATGAAAAGCAAATGGCCACATGCCCCAATATTTGGCACCAAGTATCAGAAAGGAAAATCACATAGTAAAAAGGCAGTAAACTTTGTGGCTAAGAGATCTGTTCCTGAAGTCAGACCTTCCAGTTATACATCCTAACTCCCCAGTTGCCAGCTCTCTGACCTTGAACTCTAACCTAGCCTTAGCTGCCTGTGTCTCAGTTTCCTGTGGATTAAATGAAACAATGCACAAAGCACTTGTGGCATTGTCCCATTCATAGTAAGACTGCAATAAATATTGCCTACATTAATTACCACCAAATTGTGAAAAGATCACAATTAGAAGCCAGAAAAAGACTGACTTCTTTTCAAGCTGACAAGCCACAAAATGTTTAATGCCTTAGGCTTCAAGAAAAAGCAGGAATTCAATCAGAAAATGTATTTAAAATAAATATACTGATAAAAAGTCAGGTTCATGAGTTTTCTTAAACATAGCTTCTAGGTTTGAGGAGCAAAACTCTCATTTCTCCATGCTGGCACCCACCTAAAGAAGGAACATCAGGTCTTTGAACCCTTGCATCCTATTTGTGTGATATTGGGCAAATCCTCAGACATCTTTGAGACTAGGTTTCTTCACCTGTAACATGGAGACAATAAAGCCTCATGGATTGCTATGAGTATTAAATTAGATTACGCATAAGATGTTCACTACAATGCCTACTGCATAGGAAGCCTTGCCCAGATAATGGACAAGGCAAACTTCATTATTGATATACTTATTGTTACACAAAATAGTAAAATACTTTCCATATGATAAAATAATGACACTCTCACATGAGTTTGAGACCCACTGATTATAGGGCACATACTTTGTGCTATTCTCATGTTAATGGGTCACACTGACCACCCAAGCATGTTCTCCCCCAATCTCCGTCAATGCCAAAACATTATTCTTAAAAGCCTCTTGTGCTTGGATGGGATGTATTTGTGAAACACAGAGTCTCCCCTCTGCAAAACTAAAAGCCTCACATGAAATTGTACCAGTGTTGCTATTTCTTATTAGGGCCATAGTCTATCCAACTAAGATGACCACTCCAAGCTTGGCTAAGTAATAATTACAGCAAGTTTGTGTCACCCAGCATCCTCCAAGACACAATGATTTCGCAAAACTAAAGTTTGCAAAGAAAATGCCCTCTTAGCTTTCAGAGTGCTAACAGGGACAATTAGAGTCATGGGCTAACCCAGCATCCAGGGTAGAGTGGGGCCCCTGCTCCTTCATCCATTCATGGCAATGAACCTGAAATTAAAAAACACGTTTGAAGAGAAAATGAGACTTTTCTTTTCTGGGTTAAAATAGAACCTTTCCTCACCCACCTATAATTCCAATTCCTCATCCCATTCCGATCAGGATAGAAGATATTTGGCATTGCTTCTTTTCATCCATTGTTTCATCTTTATTTTTAAAACAATCAATCTTTCCTCTTGCAGGTTTCTGATTATAGTCACCACCCAGCCTGACCCAATTTTCTAAACTGATTTTTCTCAGCTGTTGAGCTGCTTGCTGAGTGGTTTCACAGTTCATCTGCTTCAATTCCCTATCGCGCTAGTCCCTAAACCATCTTGGCCACATATGGTGGGCACTTCATGAGATGGTCCACACTGTTGTCCTTCTTCATTCAGGCCCCGGGGCATATGTGGACCCAGGTGACACTGCTTAGTGGTGGAAGAACTAAAACCAGAATCCATCACCTTTGTTATCACCATGCAGACAAGAGCCCTTGATCCTCTGAAAATCAGAAGAGAAATTAAAGAACTTCAGTTAAAGTGTACTACTGGGTGACCTCATGTAGGCACAGTCTTACTCTAGGACTTCTGGCTATGCTGTAATATCCCCTTATTAAGTCTTGGCTGTCTTCTAGGATTGTCATTTGGGGTCTTCGTCATCGTCGTCTTCTTCTTCTTCTTCTTCTTCTTCTTCTTCTTCTTCTTCTTCCTCTTCTTCTTCTTCTTCTTCCTCTTCTTCCCCTCCTCCTCTTCCTCTCTCTTCCTTTGAGGATGTTTTCGACTCTGTCCAGTTGGACTGCTTGTGCTTGGCTGGTTGACCCAGCTAAGAGGCCAAGCTAGAGCCAATGCCCACTCTGTAATCACTGCAGATTATGTGATTGAAAGGGGGCTTTGTATATCATTATTTGCTTGCCTGGGCAGTTTTCAGGCTATTTGTTTGCATCTACCTTGAAACAAAGGCAATGATAATAAGGCATAGAGTGTTACACATTTTAGTTCACCATCTCCACAGTGGGTCTTAGTATAGGATTGTGACCCATCTTCAAATTCTACCTAACCATCCAAACCAAGTCCACTTGTCCCTACTCCACTGAGCCTTCCCTCACTCCCTCATTCCTGTTTCCTTCTCTGAAAAGTCACAACACTTTCCTTTATATTTCTAATGACTGTTATTTCCAACCATGTGCTAAAATGGTTCACATCATGTTTTGTCTCTCCTACTCACTCAAAGCCCTTTGAGAACAGTCTCCCTTGCCTGATTCACCCAGGAGCCTTCCCAGGGACCTACACTGTCTTCACCACATGCTTAGGAAACACTGGACACAATAGAGATCCATTGGGTCTCTTCAACCTGAGCAGGAGCCATTCTAATTCTTCAGTTATAACCAAAACAAGCTATAAGCTTGCTATAACCAAGCTATAAGCCTGCCCTTTCCTAGAAAGGGCCTTAATTTATGTTTATTTGAATCTGTACTATTTGCAGAGCAAGTTCACATACCTTTTTAAATAGTTAATTTTCACTTCCAGAAAAGTATAGCAAACAAGGTCACATTCAAATGTGACTGTGGTGACAGAAGTCATAAACTCCAAAGTTGGCTGGAGTTATAAATAATCAATATTAAAAATGAAAATTATATCTACCTAGAAACATTTCTTTTAAAAAAAATCTGTTAAGTCCATCCCTGCTTAAGAAAAATCTTCCCTTTCTTTAAAAACTGAAAATTGATTTACAGTCACAATACACTTTGTCATATCTTTCTGCAATACTTTTCCTCATCTGGGTTGGAGCAGAACTTTGAGAGAATTAATAAAGCCTGTTAACCAAATGAATTGTTTTCTAGGTAATGAAATTGAGAGGGTTAGAATTTTAAATTTAAATTTAAAATTTTTTCATTTAGAAAACTACTTTCTGGATGGTTTGATTACATGAGCAAACAAATCTCCAAACACCCACATCTCCGGCTAAAGACAATAGCAAGGAGGTCTTATCACTACTATTTTGAGAATGTGCCTATTTTTTAAAGTCAAAATTTCTTGATAATGAAGTAGTTACCAGGTGCTCAAGATACCCATCCAGACCTATATGTTTTTATTTATTTATTTTTCATTCTGCATGTCTTTTGTCCTTCCTTCCTTATATCATTTTCCCAATTCAGACTGTAAAAGTCGCTCGAGGGCTGAGACCATATTGCCAATAGTTCACTTTAATTGGAAGCAGTAGGTGCTTAAGCACTCATTACCTGACGAGGAACATTGCAATAACAAGCTTAGTCTGTAGGTCAGTGCTAATAAGGTCAAGGTCCTGGACCTGACGCAGGTGGACGTTTGCTCTGCTCCATGACAAGAAGCCAAATGCTTTGGTTTGTGCTGTTGCTCACCCATTGTGGTGGGAGGAAGGGTGGTGTGGCCCATGAAGAGTATGTGAATATTCTAGTTTAGGTTCCTATTACAATCAGGGTTGAAGAGGTACAATGAAACATTGTTAAACTCAGAAGAATCAGGTTATGGTGAAGGTCAAAAGCATGCTCAGTGAAGATAAGACTCATTAGTTCTCAATTCTGTTTCTCTAACACACCCAAGTAGGAGCCATGCTTCCATCCAGAACACAGACTCATAAGCACTGATCATCAAACAGAGAATATGCTCAATGATCAGGTGAAGGGGGCTATCCCCATACATATTTTGGGGGGAAGAAAAGGGATCCTTGTAGATAATGATAACCTAGTACTGAACTGAAATTCAATCAACTAAAATGATATATATGACACATTTTTTATCTCATTAAAATACAGCTTATGAATCAGTAGGTCTGGAGAGGGACCTGAGATTCTGGAGTGGTAGTAAACTCACAAGTGACATCAGGGCTGCTGGGTCCTTAGATCTCACTTTAAGTAACAGGATTTGAGAGACCTCAGAGTGGCAGGTGCATAGGAATTCTAGAGCTCAAGCATCTACATGGTCAGAAAACTTTTGAAGAAACTGACAAATACTAGTGGTCAAGGCCATCAAGTTCTCAGGATCCAGAGAACAGATGACTCACAATCACTCAGAAAGAATGGTCAAAAGTAAGTCATAGCAAGTGCTGAGTCAGGTCCTCCTCTTGTCTTCTTCTAGAGCAGACAGCCAGGGGCCATGGGACACTGGCACAAAGAAGTCACTGCAGCTGATCTTAGACAGGTGTAGTGGTGCTGGTGGGAGGCAAGGAAGTAAAAGGTACTAAAACCTTAGATCCCTGCTGTAAAGGCTAAGATCAGAATTATACAGCTATTGGTCAAAGTCTGGCACAAGTTTTACAGATCATTTTACCCAAAAGTTGCTGGATGTTTGGGGCTTTGCAGTCTTCCCCATTTCGAATACATTAAATCATTGCCTCAGGCTCCACTTGACTTTAACAGGGTGGAATAGCTCTTGGGGTAACCCAAGGTGAAGTCTTACTCACTTTTCCCCTTTCTAGATGAGGTCTCTATATAGCAGGTGGTGGGGCAGCTGAAACAAGGCTTACAGAGTCATGTTCGCAAAAGAGCTACAAGTGAGGGTGAGTCAGCTACAAACTCAATATAGAGTAAATAGATCGACAAACTTACATCCATATATGGATTGATTTAGACATTTGTCAAATATTTGCCAAAAAAGCTTTTCCCTTGTCTAAGGAAGACACTTTTCTCTCTAAGGGACTCATTTCACTGGTGAGTGTGACAAAAGTTTAAATATTTAAGGTCTAAGCTGAAAAAGTACGTTACTGCTTTCTGTATCTTTCCATATAGCTCTGCTTCCTCAACCTTCCTGGGCTAAATACTACTAGCATGCAAATAAAACTGAAGTCCTTGAGTTAGTATTGTATGCACGAGACACTGATAGTCCCCGTCAGAATCATGAAGCCCCTCCAAAGAATGCCCAGCAACATGATAGAGTTAGATGACATGGACCTTCCTCTGACGACAAACACATAGAGAGTTGTATCAAACATAACCAAAATAAATATGATAGCATCATCTGAACTCGAAGGAAAGACAGAAGATTCTCAGGAGTCATAAACAAATAGGGAAGACAAAGTCAGCTATAGCTGAAGCTAGGACATCCAAAGGTATATTATTTGTGTATATGGGTACTAAATGTCAGGCATGGAGTCCTGGTCTTGGATGTTGACCCAGTGGGGACCTGGCCCACCAGGTCTTCCCAAGCTTTGAGGAAAAGACAGGAAAAATTCTACCTCTGCCCAAGGATGCTGAAGTAAAGTTTAACTTCTACTCTAAATAGATTTAAAGTATTAAAGGTGTTACAATAATAGAAAAAGAAATTCAGAAGTGATCATTGCCATTACCACCTTAAATTCAAATTGTCCCAATAAATAGGAAAAAAAAAATTAACCAAGCTTTTTATGACCTTGATACCCAAAGGATAACACAAACAAAAAAAGACAAACCACAGACTGAAAGAGGATAAGTGTATGTACATAAAATATAGAGAGTATTCAGAATATATAAAAGACTTACAAAAATCAATAAGAAAGAGCCAAAAAATCCTATGGAAAAATTAATAAGAGATACATGCTGGTATTTCACCAAAATAAGACTCCAAATTCTAATAAGTATTTTGGAATTGGCTCAACTTCAATAATAATAAAAAAGGTAAATAAGTAATAAAATGATACTTCACATCTATCATGATGACAAATATTAAAAAGCCTTATTGCCCATTGTGGGTTAAGACAGGGGAAATTTTTAATAGCATTGCTGGTGGGAAAGGAGTTTGACACCAACCCTTCAGGGAACAAACTGACAATATCTAGTACAATATCTAGTGCATCTCCCTTCCTTACAGAGGAAGATCACATGCCTGGAAAACCAGCAAGTACACACCCAGGTCTTCACCCTAAAGAGACTCTGATACATGTACATGGAGATGTGACTAGGAGGCTCCCTGTAGAAATGTTTGCAAGAGTAAAAAAATAGAAAACCAAAAGGAGAAATCAATAAGTAAATGTTGATATATTCTATTTGTAGTATTTTATTTCTTTACCTTTATGAGAAAAGATCTCGTGCAATTATCCTGCAAACAATTATACTGCTCAGTCAGGGAGATGGGCTTATAGGTTTTTCTTTTTCTCTTTCTGTGTTTTCTGTATTTTTTAAGTATCTTATATTTAACTTTTAAATAAAAATGTATTATAAAGTCTATTCAGAGCAATACACATTGTTAAGGGAGGATATATATCCCTAAAACATAATCAAGCTTATGACAAACAAGTAAATTACATTAAAAATGTTTATACTATTAATTATCTTGTATACGATATATATGTGTATATATGAACTATGTGTTTATATGCATACTATATACATATAAGCCTAGAAGAATAAAAAGAACTTTTAATAGTATAACCCTGGGAAGAAAGTAGAATGGAAAAAGAGGGTCAGGAGGGAATTTTTCCATTTTACTCCACTTGATTTTGTGCTGTTCACATAAGTATGAACATGTATTCACATGTTCTGTTCTATTGATTGCATTGACGTCCCCAATTAATGACATTTCCCCATCCACAAGCTTTTTCCTATAACTTTGAGGTCTCCACTTGATTCTGACTGGCCATGTAACTTACTTTGGCCAATAGAATGCAAAGGAAATGATGATGTGCCAAGGTGGAGGAGAGTCTAGTTACCCAGCTGAAACTATTCTACACCTGTCAGGAAATAGTTAATCCCCAAACATGTAAGAGCACCAAGTCAAAATCAGAAATCTACTCACCAGGTTCACAGTGACTACAGAAGCCCGGGACCAGACAAATAGCTAGCTGACCATGAACTCATGAACAATAATAAAAGTTTATTGTTTTAAGCCCCTGAGTTTTGGAGTGATTTTGACTTGCCTTAATAGCTAATACATACATTCACCATATCTGAGATTTTTAAGAATGGAAAAAAGGTCCATCCATTCTAGTAAAAGTGACCTGCTGATTCATACCTAGACGCAACATGCAACACCTCCAAGCCTCCATTATTAATGTCATCATTTGAGTCTGACATCCAAACTTGTTCTATTTTCCCCACAAATTATCCAATTTCTTATTTAGAAGACATCTGCTTCATCTTCCATGAAGCTGGAGCCCCACCAACCTCGTCCCAAGTGGAACCTTGCAGCATATCATCCAGCATGGTGTGTCATATGCCTTCATTTACCCTTCATCAAGTTTCCCTAACCGATGCTGAAGAAAAGACACAACAACAGATTGCTCATAAACATGTGCTGCCTTTGGTGGTAGAGTCTAGCCAAAATGAATATAAAGAGAAATCGTGTCATTAAGTCTGCTGCAAACTGAGTCAGCTGCAACACAGAGCACATCTTAGCAGACAATATTATTCTGCAACTTGATTTAGTTACATAGATCAACAGACTGGTGTGGCAGAAGGGTATAAACCTGAGAATTCGGCGTATGCATTCTGCTACCAACTCTTGCTATGACTTGGGGCAAGTTATTTGAATCTAGGGTTCCTTTCCTTTCCCTTTCTCTATCGCTTCCCCTTCCCTTTTCCCTTTCGTTTTTTCTTTCCCTTCCCCTCTTTTCTTTTTCTTTTCTCTTCTTTTCTTTCTTTTTACATAAGGAGGTTGGATGACTTGTCTCCTAGGTTTCTCCCAATTTGAATATTCCATGATCCTATGACCCTGAAGCAAGCCCTGAGGCCTTCTGATCATAAAAGTAACCTTTTCATTCCACTTTAGTCTCTAGAGATTTTGGTGTCCTTTCTCTCAATCCAAATCACTCACTTTAAAAACTTGGACTGAGATGAAGATTTTAACTAAAAGTAGGCTGAAAAGTAGTTGCTATCAGAAGCTCCTTTATTCTTCATTGTGAAATTGGCTACATTGCAAATGTTCTCCAAGGAAGAGATGTTGGTAATTATGGGCAGCATCTTCACCTCATAGATAAGGAAGCTAAGACCCTGAAAGGTCTTAATAATTTACCAAGTGCCACACAAAATCTTTGCAGGCAGTATGAGCTCCAACTTTATGTTTTCTAATTCCTGGCCCATCCATTAATCCATTCAAAGAAGACTTGCTGAACACTTGTTAGATGCTATGCTAGCTGCTAGGGACCCGAGGAGTCCTAAGACAAACTCATCGCCTTCATGGAGTTCACAGTCTGGTGCAAATGAGGATGCAGGAATCAGTCACACAACATAAAGCAAAGGTGTTTGTGGGAGGCTTGGAGAACCCAGAGGGAAGGATATCTCACTCTGGTTGAAGAGACATGTAAAGCTTCATGGAAAAGGAGACAACTGAGCTGCATTTTGAAAAATAAGGAGTTTAGTCATACAGAGCAGAGGAGGATAGAACAGAGAAAATGGCATATGCACAGGCATTTAGAACATACACACATGCACACACCCTATATGCAAACACACACACACATTTGGGAACTGTAAGCAGCTAATAACCTTGAACCTAGGATGAAGTTTGGGAATGTCAGGAAACATGAAAGAAGAAATAGTCAAGAAGAGATAATGCCAAGGAAAGAAGCTGGTTCTTGCTTAGGGAGGTGAGGAATGAGCCAATAAAAGACCAAAACAGGTAAAGGACATAGTTATCCTTGCTTTCAACAAAGAGCATGCTCCTAACGAAGAGGAGACAAGAAGACCCAGCTAATGACTTAGAGGAACAATTGATTCGGAAAGGAATGAGAGCAGTGGGAGGCTAACACATGTCTACTACTGCTTTTCCCACTTATCTCTGCTGGGTGTCAGTCCCTCCAGCCCCAAAGTGCCATTCACCATCCAAAACCTGACCCAATGGGGAAGGCATTGGATATGCTCAGGGTTCTCAGCAGGGCCAAGCCTCAGGCCAGAGCCCACTGCGGCTCACAGCTGGACCAGTGAGCGAAGGCTGTGCTGATCCTAAGAGAAGCAAGGTCTAGGGAATCACTGAGACGCACAAGATTCCATCAGATTTAGCACTAAAGTCGCAAAGAGTCCAACAAACCCGGGTGAAATCTTAGCAAGTGGTATACTAACTTAATAGCCATGTGACTTTGGCAAGGTTATTTCACTTCTCCAAGAAGAGAGAATGGAGCTGCATTAACACCTGCCTTCTGTCATGGATACGTAGTAAAAGAAATGGTACATGTGAGGCACTCGGCACAGATCTGGCAGACAGAAAGCACTTAGTAATCCATAATTACAATTATTATCATTTAGTGTCATGCAGTTGAACACCCTGCCTATTCAAGTCTGGAACGTGACAGATGGTCTTAGAAGCATTCTTCTTGATATCTTACCCCCTTTCTTCCACTCTAGAGACTTCAAGTGACAAAATACTACATTAAATGGGCCTCTCCTCTGCTCCATTGCAGCATTTCTTACATTCTTATGAAGCAGATTCAGTCCAATCCCAATAAAGTGTTAGATCTACTCTTACAGAGTAGCTAATAAAATTTTCTTTAATTATTTTCTTCCTTGTACCACTGAGTAGACCCTCTTTTAAAATGTGCAAAGAGTACCAGAATAAAAATACATATTACAGGCTTATATTCAATATGGAAAAAAAAAAAAAAAACAGTATGCCTGTCACCATTCCTCCTACTTCATGGTGATTTTGAGAGCTAAGAGTTGGGGTTAAGAATATCCCTTTAGATGGGAACTTGGCTGAATTTTTATCCATCTATTTCTTTCCTTCATGAAAATAAAAATGAAAGTAAAGCTAAATCTTATACATCGCTGGAAATTTTCATGTCTTAGCACCCTCTACAATGTAGGAATCATTAAGAGACAAGCAATATTTCCTGTGTAATGGAGCCAAAAGAATGAGGATGGGTGGGAAAGAGGAACAGAACAGAGGAAACTTTGGGGTGGGGGGAATTTTTACCTCAATAATTCTTCCTCAACACTCTGAAACTTTACTTACAACTTTTAAAAACTATAGTCATGATGGAAGTGGTTCTTTCATACCTATAGCCTTGTTGGAAGCTTCAAGGTTCTTGTCAAGCATTTTAGATCAAAAACAGGGTAATGGATATTAAGGAGGGCATGTGTTGTGATGTGCACTGGGTGTTATATGTAACTACTGAATCATTGAACACTACCTCAAAAACTAATGATGTACTATACAGTGGCTAACTGAACATAATAAAAAATTAAAAAAATAAAAAGAAGATATGGGCTTGAAGTTAAAGTTAATTTTACTTTGTAATACCCCTAAACTGAACATCATAAACAAAAGTTTTAAAAGCAAGGGATTGATTCCTTGAATTCAAACATGACTTTTATAGGTAGGTATTTTACAAAGTCACATTTACCAAAGAAATATATATATTTGGTTGAATTGAGGACCCAGGGAATCAGACATCCAAATTTACTGAGGTTTTTTTCAGTTAGTTTGTCCCTCTGCTAATTCAATTTTGTTTCATATTTGATTGATCAGGCTGTAGACTAAAATGACCAAATTATCTGGTTAAATCTTCTGGGAGGAAGAATAATACTGCAGAAAAATATTCACAATAAAATTTTAAATGATGAACAACGCATGTGTATGGAATAGGATACAGTTTGGTTGAAATATAGATATTTTTTTCAAAAGAGACTGTGTGCATAAGCATAGAAAATTATCTGGAGACATTTATACTAAGATAGTAACAGTGATTTTCTCTGGTAGTAGCATTAGGGATAATTTCATTTTTTTATGTATTTCCTCTCTCTCTTTCCCTCTCTCCCTCCCCACTCCTTCTTGCCCTCCCTTGCCATAAAAACAGCTATTAATTACTAAAAAATACTAAATTACTAAATTACTAAAAAGTTTTTTCAGCTGTGTACATAAACCAAAACATCAAAAACTTCTGCTTGGAATATAAATCAGTATAACATATAAAAGCACTTAGCAACACAGTAATGATTATCATTCTCAGTTTTTGGCTTACCATGTTCTATACAGTATACTCTTTCCCACAGTTTAAATTTAACTCTGGGAGGTGGTTGTCTTTAAGAGAAACTGAGGCATAAGGATATTAAATAACTGGCCCAAATTCACACTAGTAAATTATGAACAAGAAGTCACAGACATCTGCAAAGTCATCTCTAGTAATGTTAAGCTAGTGAATTATTATTACCTCTGCTTCGTTCCACTTGGACTAGTACAAATACAGTAGCTACATCTACCAGCTTTGCCCAGTCCACTCCATTTTGAAGTATTTTTTTAAGCTTTTCCCTCTCACATCTTGTTGTTAATATTAATCTTCCTTAGCCTGTTAACTGGCATGCCTTTCTCCTACAGAAAGTAGAGCAGGAAGAAGATATCATCATACAGCTATACAATAGACTACAAAACAGCTGTTAAAAATATTAAGGAAGATCTCTATGAATTGATATGGAATGATTTCTAGGATACACTCTTTTTTTTTTTTAAGATTTTATTTATTTATTTGACAGACAGAGATCACAAGTAGGCAGAGAGGCAGGCAGAGAGAGGAGGAAGCAGGCTTGTTGAGCAGAGAGAGCGATGCGGGGCTCAATCTCTGGACCCTGAGATCATGATCTGAGCTGAAGGCAGAGGTCCAATCCACTGAGCCACCCAGGCGCGCCTCTAGGATACACTCTTAAGTGAAAAAAATCAAAGTGCAGAAGAATATCTCTAGTACAGTACCTTTTATAAAAGAAAGGAGAGATTATAGGAAAATATATGTGTAACTGCCCATTTGTACAAAGGAAATATGAAGAGGATTAGCCTGAAAGTACAGAGATTGGTTATACACAGAGGGTATGAAAGGGCTGGAAAGAGGGGAGAATGGTTGCGGGGTGGCAGGAACAAGGATATATCACTTTGTAAAGCTCTGGCTCTTAGAATCACAGTTATGGTTCATACTTTTCCCATCTCCCCAAGCAATAAACAATTAAGGCTTGGACAAGGAACAAAATGCAATGCAAAAATGCAATACAAAAATTAAAAATGAACCTAACTCCATTACAAATGAATCATAAAACCACAGTAAAGGGGTGGGGAATAATAAAACTACCCTAAATAACTGGAAAATAGTATCCTGACTGAATGCTGTAAGGCTGAAGACAAAAATAACTACATAAATTATATAATTTTGTTATTGTGTTTCTTACATGGGTAGAATTTAATAATTTTGAAACAAATTTTATGCACGTACTAGAATTAAGTATATAATTGCATTGTAGAAAACAGGAACCAGATTTTTCACTATTGGAGAGAGTAGTTACAAATAAAGGCGGAAGACAAAAGTGAAGCCTGACGTAACAGTATAAATGCATGTTAATATTGAATTATGACCCATAGAATCAAATAAATATCCATGAGTCCGTACTCATGGATATAAATAATCAATTATCTAGATAGCTGGGAGAGAAAGATAGCTGACTTACCATAGAATTCCAATAAATAAATGTTGAAGGGAAGAGAGGAATAGAAAATCACCATGAAGCAAATAGCATAGTAACTATTGCTACAGAACTGAGATCCCCCAATGCCTGCTAAAATCATGGGTGAAAATTTGAAGAGAAACAGGATTTCCCTAGTCTCAAAGCAAGTGCCCCAAGGTATTTGTTAACAACAAGGGAAAAGGTTGTAACTGTCAAGGGAAGAAACCCAGCAGAAATAATTTTAACCAAGGAATCAGCATCAAAACTACCAGTAATAAGATATACAGCCATCACAAACCCCATGATACAATGCACAGGACATCTTGTCTGGTGTTCTTGCCAAAAATACATACCCTCAATCCAATCATAGGAAAACAGCAGACAAACCCAAATCAAGAAACCTTTGGCAAAATAACTGATCTGTACTCATCATAAAGATTAAGGAAAGGTGAAATACTATTCAGCTACAGGAGACCATGGAGAAAGAAAGCAACAAAATGCAATGTGGGATACTGAATGGAATCCCAGAAAAATAACCACAACAAGACATTAGTGAAAAGACTGGTATAATTTGAATAAGGTCTTTATTTTAGTTATTGGTGTTATGCCAGTCTTAATTTCTTGATTCTGTCAATTGCACTATGGTTAAGTAAGATTTCAACCTTGCGGCTTTCACTTATCCCAACCTAGGGCAGGGATATACAGAAACTCTGCACTAATTTTGCAGCTTTTCTGTAAGTTTAAAGACAGTTCAATATCAAAAGGTAAAAGAAAAGATGCTGTCTTTACTATGACAGAATTGAAAATACTTTTTTAGAAGTAAATCTCTTTTTTTAAAAAAGATTTTATTTATTTATTTGACAGACAGAGATCACAAGTAGGCAGAGAGGCAGGCAGAGAGAGAGAGAGAGAGAGAGAGGAGGAAGCAGGCTCTCCGCGGAGCAGACAGCCCGATGCGGAGCTCGATCCCGGGACTCTGGGATCATGACCTGAGCCGAAGGCAGAGGCTTTAACCCACTGAGGCACCCAAGTGCCCCAGAAGTAAATCTCTTTTTGAGGAGAAAGACCAAATTTGGGAGGAAAATACTCTAATATGAAAATGATAGCAAGAAAACTACGTTTGGTCCAAATTTCCTATTTTTTGGCCATGATAACTTAAGAATCTGCATCAACAATTCCGTCCCTTGTATTCAACACCCTTAAGAGCTTTTACTCCTCACCTATAATCAATCTTAATATTCCAGTTTCAGCAGAGGCATCTTTCCCCTCCCTGAAGATGGGGCCTTAAGAAACTCTTTGTCATCTCTTAGCTGTTTATAATTTCAGATGTGAAAAACCTCCAAGACATTTGATTTGGGGCCCAAAGGAACCCTATGGCTGATATGGACAACTCAGGCAGTTTGTTTCACTTTCATCTGCTGAAATGTTACTTTTATTTGATGGCTAACATTATGAAAAAGCCAGGTTGGGTTTTGGGGCTGTTGTTGTTTTTTTTCTTTTTCCCTACTCCTCTATCCCATTCTCTCCCCTATTTAACAGTGTCTGTCAGAAGAAGAGCTATCAAGAGGCGGCTATGCAAGTTAATCAGTCAGGGCCTGAGCGCCCAGGAACTGTTTGTTACAACAGCAAAGGGAATGAAGCATATATAATGAAGCCTCCAAGCAACAGACTAATTAATACCTCTCTCTTCTTTCAAGAAAATGACCCAATATTGAACTCCAGTGGATTATACAACATTTTAATTTACTATCTGCTAAAAGGAAGACCACTTTATAAAATGCATTCCTATTTATTCATTCTAACACTAGTAGTCATTCAAATTGGACCCCCCGGCCAAGGTCTTAAAAGAAACTTGACTAGGACAAGTAGATATTTAATATATGCCAGTATACTCACGCCTCTTGTTTCTACCAAAGCAGATGCCATATGGAAAGAATCTTGTGTGGTGCTGACACACAGGGGCCCCAGTAACTCCTACTTGTTCCTTCCACCTTCCCTCCCTCTACTTTTGCTCATGTTATTATTGGTAAAGTGCTTACAGAGATTTGCCTTCCAGAAAACAATTCAGAATAAAAGGCAGGAGATAAACACTCTTAGAAAGAACAAAGGAAATCTCCTAGTCCAAAGAAAAACTGCTTTATGAGGAATGAAGAAAGGCAGCATGGCAAAGTCCTAAACCTCTCTTTGTTGCTGGACACGGGAACATGAACATCTTACGACTCCTGGAGCTTTTCCTCACCTGTGACTAAGACACTGGAGCTAGACGGCCTTGAATGAACTTCCCAGGTCAAAAATGATCCTGCAGTCAAACGTTCCTCGTGTTGCTAGATCTAACAGAGGAAAATACAAATGTCCATGTCCCGTGCAATATTTGGGATATACTTAACCCTAAAAATTACTCATTGCTTATCTGGAATTCCTATTTAACTGAGTGTCCTATATTTTAATCTGCCAACTTGCATTTCCCCCTTCTGAGAAATGAGTAAGTAATGCTATGACTTAACTTCCAGGCCTGGATTCTTCTATAAATCCACCACTTCCTTACTGAGGTACTCAAGCCATTTATTTAATTTTTCTAATTCTGTTTCCTCATCTATAAAATGGGATAATAATTATTGTAACTTGCTCATAGGATTGTTCTGGGAAGAAATCAGTCTATATGGTGCTTAGCAGAATATCATGCATCCAATAAATGCTTACTCTTATTATTGGAATTACTTTATTATTATGTTTGCTCTGAATAAAGCATTTGTTAAAAGAGCAAACAAGTCAATAAGCAAGGTTTGGTTTTATCAGAAAGACAGAAAATGTCTTTGCTGAACAAGGTAGAGGGAGAAGAAGAGTCTGTGAATAAATTGAGACTCCCTAAATTGCACTGTAAGATTTTCCTGTAATCCCTTAATAATAATTACTGTCAGGCTTCAGAATGAGGAATGCTTACAGAATTTTCTTCCAATGTTTTATACATTTCATTTTTCATTTCGATTCAGAATAAAAGGCAAAAGAATTGGAGTGAAACAAGTGAGATAAGCCTACACAAAAATGAGGAAAAGGAAAATATGTAAATTAAGAACACACTTATTACTGGCCCTTTAAAAAAAAGAAATTGACAGGGACCTCTACTGAAATATTTCTGTCTAGAGGCTAGTTTACAATCCCTTCCAGGATTACCATGCCTGGATAGCAGCCAATATTTGAGCTCTTCTCTTCGAAGTATCCTATCTGCTCCTTCCACCTTCATGTTCTCAAGAAGTCTCCTAAGAACCCATCAACACCAATACAAAGGCTGTAAAATAACATTTTCCTCTTGGCTGGATGCAAAAACCAGAGTAGCAGAAAGCTTCTCAATGAAAATTGTTTGAGTCACTATCAACTCATTCTTTCTGTTGACTAGATGGGTAAAAAATTGATAAATAAAAGGGTTTTAAGTCTCCAGTTGCACTAGCAGTTTCCAAAGACCATTCCTTTTTTCCCTGGAGCCAGGATCAACATAAATGATTCACTGTCTTTATAGCTAGTATTCATAGGTATGTGAGGGTACCCCATGGACTCAAATGAGTTATTTTTCTCTATCTGGTCTCAAGAGATTAATTACTTCTGTCAATGCAAGTCTTCTTGTTAACGAATCCCGGTGGGTCCTTTTCCCTAGTCTATCAGATAAATTCCAGATTCCAACATTTTAAGGTAATTTTTTTCCTACATTACATTGTTGCTCAATTGTGCTGTCTCTAAAGAATATGTGACTTTCTATGAGGCCTTCAATCCCCCCCCCACAACTTCCTTAATAAGAGATCAGCCTGACTACTTCATCAATTTTACAAGTATACATCAATGTTTGCAGTGATTATAGGAACCTGTTCTTATAAATCACATTCCCATTTTAATAGCAATCTTTAAAAGGAACCTCAGGCAGTCAAGTTGAGAGTAGTATAGATTAAATGGCAGCCTTTGCACATGTATGTGTGACCTGCTCAGCAGAGAGAAGCAAATTCAGAAAACTTTATTATGTTACCAACTATCTAAGAATAAAAGCCACTTTAAAGCTATAGGAACGAAAACGTGCATGTGAACATACTTTATAGAATTTAAGCTTATCACTATAAAATCAGGGTGTTATTGTTTTATTTAGAGAAGAAAGGGGAGACAGATGCATAGAGAGCCACCTTTGAAAGACTCCAGTGAAGAAATATGATGAGAGAAGAGACAATATATTGTGGACTCCACTCTGTTTCTATTATTTTCTCTCTCTGAGCCTCAGTTTCATTTATAAAAGGCAAAAGACAATGCCTCCCTCAGAGTTTCTTATTTGATTAAACATAATAGTATATATAACATCACCAAAAATCGGGTCTGACAGTTAGTAGAAGTTCAATGAAGGCTAATTTCCATTGTGACCCTCTTCTTCAGCATTCCTTTTTCAAATGCAAATATAACTGAAGAGGCCACAACTTGATTCCTTTATTACTTGCGAACATTTTCTTTATTAACCCTGCAGGAACAGGAACAGGGAAAACAACAAGCATGTGGTAGGAAGGGATCAATACTGATGAGGAGAGATGAATCATGTCCGAATTCTCCATAGAATCGTAGGAGCAAAGGTTATTCTTAGGCTTAATTAAACTTGCAAAGTTTATCTTTCCCTCTCTCATTGCGGAATTCTTCACCCAAGGTAGAGCTTACTATTTGTGTGAAAATGAATCATGAAGATAAATCTGGAGAAAGAAAAATAATCTGTGCAATGGAAGTCATGAGGGAGCAGGAGGCTGGCTGAAGACAAAGCAAAAGGTGGCGCCTTGTACCCCCCTCTCCACCTGCTCCCCTCTGTAATATGTGTAGCATTCCTCAGGCACCCCTGACTGCCATAAAACGATAAATAGTTCACTTGCAGAGATCACAATCCTGCAGGACAGGAATCTCCCGTGCTCTACAGATGTCCTAGAGATCTACAAACAGGGAGGTTACCTTATCAATAGCACAAATTTCCAGAGGCAAATAACTCTCAGTTTCCGAAGCCCTAATGTCTCCCTCCCCACCATAAAGGAAACTGGAGGAGGCTGAGGTAGAAGGGAATGTAGATGACAGCAGGATCATCACACCCCACCAAGAATCTCCCAACTATCTTGATGTTAATGGCTGACCTAAAGACCACATTGGTCAAGCCACAAGGGCAAGGCCTCCCCCACCTCCCCCACTTCCCCCACCACCACCTTGTAGGCCCTCTTTAGCATATGAAAACTCCTCTGAAACCTCCCTTCCCCTCACCTTCCCCCAACCTCAAGGTATATAACCTGCCATCCCTCACAACCCAGGGCAGCAGCTCTTCCTGCCCACGGGTCCTGTCCCCGTGCTTTAATAAACCACCATTTTGCACCAAAGATGTCTCAAGAATTCTTTCTTGGTCATCGGCTCCGGACCTCAGCCACCGAACCTCACCTAGGTTCTAGAACTTAATCAGAATACCTTCCAATGAAGACATGCATCTTTCTCAACCTGAGTAACCCATCACAGAAGCAGAGGCATGGGGGAGGGAATATTGTGTGGTAACTTCTTAAAGGTTCCACAGATGATGCTGGTGCCTGGCAAAGATGAGGTCACTGCACTGATGTAGAACAAACTTGTGCCTAGAAGGTAACAAAGCTCAAAATCAGGGAGCTGAAAAAAATTAGTTATCACTGAAACATATTAGCTAGGGGGGGGGGGGAAAGGCAGAAAGCCTGTAATATAAGAGTTCCCTCTACATCCCTCATGGGAAGAGGGATCTCTTCCCTTAAACAAAAATCTACATGAGAAAGAGCCATTCTCTACTGTATTAAAGGGTTTCTCTACCAGCCCCCAATCTTAACCTTATGAGCTGAAATACCAAATAGTCAGCTCATAACCCAAAGTATTTCACAAAGTGCATTCAGTAAAGTTGTCCAATGTCATCAAAACTGTTAAGGAGTGACCTGCAAGGAGAATACACTTAAACTCAAAATTTCTTTTACTGATTTCTCAACAAGCATCCAAAACAGTAAAATCTGGGCAGACAGAAGGAGAAAACTGGATGACAAAAGAGAAGGGAAGATAGGATCTTATAGGAGTAACCCTAGGAAAGAGACTTGGAAGAAGAGTGGAGGCTGTGAGTCCATTGAGCTGTAAAGACTGGCTTGGTGGGATATTTAGCTGAGAACAAAATGCCACAATGATAAGAAGTAGTAAGGACAGACTACAGAGAGTGGTGCCAGCTGCTGGAAGGAAAACTACAATTGATCAGACCAAAGATGGAAAGTCCCCAAGCTAAAGCTATGTCAGAGGACTGGAAGAGAAGGAAAGATGGAGTGTTTACAGGCAAAATTTTACAAAAGTGAAGTTGGAGAACAAAGTCATTTCAAGACTGTTTTTGATTCTTTATTTGAAAGATGACAACATTATCCTGAACTTGGGAAAAACTCATAGAAATTTTACTTTCATTATATTCCATTTTAACTAAAGGGCACGGAACCCAAATTTTGGAGAGAAAAGGCTGAAAGATCCAGAGATTTCTGGCAAAAGGAAAAACCCTAAAGTTTGCCTGTAAAACCTGCTTACAATTATTATTTGTGTAGTCTTTTTATTCTAAGGCGCTCTAAATCAATGATCTTTGCATTCTTTATGGTGCCTCAGAAAATACCTGACTCAAATACCTTGAGCTTAATTTGATCATAAATCATAATTTGATCAGAAGCCATCTGGTCTGAGTTCTAAAGTCAGATAAACCTAGGCTGAAATCAGCTCCATCACTCATTAGCTGTGTGACTTTGAATAAATTAATTATTCTTTCTAAACTCAGCTTCCTCATCTGTAAGATGGAATTGTTGAGAAGACTAGAAGAGAGAATATATGTAAAGTATTTGCCATAGTGCCTAGAAAATTGCCAGCATTTAATAAAAGGTACTTCTTATTATTTTTATTATTGAGCTCTTTATTTTTTCTTCTCACACACTTAATCCATGGTATCTGATGCTACACATACATCAGTCAGCCAGAAACCCAAGTAAATCAATGAATAAGAAAAGGACACCAATCAATCTTCCAATTTTTCTACCTTGACAAGATCCTGGCAACTGGTAGTGAGGAAAAAAAAAAAAAATCTGCTGCAGAAATGCATCATCTTTGTTATCAGAACAGAGTGAGATGATGTCATAGTTAGCAGGGGTCTTTACAAATGAAGACAATTCTACTAATACAGTGCTATTTCATCCAGCCTTCTTCAAAGACTTAAGCAAAAAATAAATAAATGAAATACCCCTCCTAAAAAACAAAACAAAACAAAACAAAAAAACTGAGATGCCTTATCTTTTGAAGAAATGCATAAACTGAACACAAAGCTTTAGTTTTCAAAAAAGTAGACAATATTTTATAAAAACAGGAATGAAAAAATTAATAAACTAATAAAAATATTCCCATCCAAAGATAACACTGTTCTTAGAATGCTGGTTTAGAATTTAAAAATGAAATTATTTTCTAGTGAATGAAGTTACATTTTCTGAGAAGATATCTGTCACGACAGAACTAAAGGCAATCATCTTAATATATTCTGGACAGACCCAAGAAAATATTAATGCTTTAAACTGGGACTTCGGGGCACTTGGGTGACTCAGTCACTTAAGCATCCTACTCTTGACTTCAGCTCAGGTCATGATCTCAGGGTCATGGGACTGAGTCTCACATTAGGGTCCCCACAGAGCATGAAGTCTGCTTGAGATTTTTTCCCTCTCCCTCTGCCCTTTCCCCCTTCTAAAATAAATAAATAAATCTTAGAAAAAATAAAAATAAACTGGGACCTAAATTTGGCTTTGTTCTAGACCCAGAAAAATTATTTGGGTATGCTATTTCCCAGATACATATTTTTTTAAAAAATTGATTTGAAATATATGAATGGAATTGGACTATGTCACTTTTAAGCAGATAAATTTTAAAATCCAAATTATTCCTATTTTGAAAACAGTGCATTTAACTTTGTTCTTTTTTTGCTACTACTTCCACTTCTTCTATGAATTGAGTGCTACTGTAAATCCCCCTCCTAAATGGTTTAGCAATACTTAAAATTCAGCATAGAACATTCCCACCTCCGGGAGATACCTCTCCTTCGTTATTATGGATGACTGACACATAAACAAATGTGATGCCTAGAACTGGAGCCAGTTCTTCTCTTGTAAATATTCACACATCAAACAATTCTTTCCTCATTTTCATAAAGACAGTTCTGACCATATTATCATAGCTAAAGGACAAAGCATATAGCTCTCAAAACTCAATTGATCTTAGTTATCTAAGTCTTACTTTAAATGAAGATAACAGAAATCCTTTCTCTATGCAGAAAGGTTAAGCTCAGGTAAAAAATAAAAAGAGGAAGATTTTCTGGTTCATCCTAAATAGGCTTTGGAGAAAGAACTGCTAAGTGTGAAACTTCTCACCTCCTGAATTTCATTGATCAAAGCATTTTGTAAAACAAGCAAATGCAGAATTTTGAGAAGCATTTAAGGGCTTGTCTTTTGGAAGTTAATACCCTCTGCTTAATTTATCATTGATTTCCATTCTCCTTTCTTCTTATACTATCACCATATATAAGGGAATATAACAAGATTCTCATTTGTCTAGAATTTAGCTTGAGTTGTTCAAGTTCGCGATACTCCTGGGGGCTGTAAAGTATAGGATGTGTATATTTCTTTTGGGTCAGATCAACACTATGGCATCCCTACTGTGTGCCAGGCTCTGGGAAAGCAGGCTGGTGTTGGCTTTACCCCTGCATCTGAACTCCACAAAGCAGGTCATTACTCACAGGGAGCACATTAATAGAGTCCCAGGAACCTGAAGAAAAGCACTTGTCCCAGGCTGGCAGGAGGGGAAGGAGAAGTGCTTCCCTCCACAAGCCTTTTTTGCTTGGACATCTGTTAGTCAAGCACTGCTGGGCTCTGCCACCCGTCAGACGGGGATCACCCAACTCAGTTCTACCTCTTCACTCAACTGTTCTGTTCTTGAATATCCCTCTGTATCCACTGCAGAGGGGATTAAATTAAACTCCCAGCTCAAAGTATAAATAAGGAAGCTTTCTTGCTGATGCCAGGTGTCCCCTTTCTCCCTTCCCAACCCTTCTCTGTATAGCCCCACCTCTCCTCCTTCCAAACTCGGGGGGACTACAAGTACAAATAATGTTGTTCACATATAAAATACTAATCTTATTTTTTAAAAAACTAATTTTAATTATAACTTTTGATTACACAAAAACCATCCTGCTCAGAATGCTTTTCAACCTTATAACAACAACAACAACAATGGTATTTATAAAGAGTGTGCTAGGCAATGCATTTTACATTTCCTCCCCTCAATGGCCCTGCAAAGTAGGTCTTAGGGCCAAGGAAATTAAGGGTGGGGTAGGTCAATCCTTGACTTGACCAAGGTCAAACAGTGAGTGATAAAGACAAAGTTCAAACCAGGTCCATTCAGATGCCAAAGGCCAGTTTTTCAAAACGCCCTGCTCTGCTTCATAAGGTCAGGCTGTGAGAAGCAAAGCAAAAATAAGATTATAGCCCTAGGAATTTGCTGAATATGAATACCCTTCAAAAGCTCCTCAAAAACCAAGCCCAAAGAAGTATTTAATTTCTTTCAACAGAAGCCAAACACTGTAGAGTAAGTTCAAGTAGCCTAAACTTTTGCTTTGTACTACTGTGAGTAGAACATATAGCAGTTTATGTTGAAATGAATGCTGGCCATGGAATAGAATATAATGCACCATAATTGATTTATGGATACTGTGTCTCTTAATAACTCACAGTTAGCATTTCCAATTTTAACCAATCTCCTTCGATAAGAACCCGCTCAAAACACTTAACATAGTTTACTTTGAATACCTGGGGCTAGAGCAAATGTTGCCCACCATGATAACCCGATCAGCTAAGCCTGCTGTAAATGTATTACTCCTACCACCCACATGTTTGCTCTGTCCAGTGGTTTGCCCTATAGATCAAGTAATTCGTGTGTACTCTCCCCTAAAACTGAGTTTCAGTTTCATGCTCAGTATTCAAGATGGTTATGTTGCCTAAAGTCTCAATTCTACAGCCATCTTTCTATAGCCATCTCTCCATTCATGAAAACCATGGACACCTTTGATCCTCATTTCTCTTTCTGTATCACTTTCCCACCTTTGTAAACATACGTAAATGTTTACATATGTTTATGTAAATAATTTATGTAAATAATTTATTTACATATGTTTATGCTTGTTGTAATGTCTCTCTTGCTCTCATACAAGTTATGAACTCTGTGACGTTATTCATTGTTGTAAATAAATTATATAAATAATTTATTTATATACAAATAATACAACATTATTTGTATTACATATGTTTATGTAAATTATTTATGTAAATAATTTATTAATTTCCTTGGCCCTAATAATTAATAAATTAATGAATAAATTATTTATATATATAACCAAATAACTCACTCAGGGTTTTGGTGATGGTGGCATTGTTTTAAATACCAGATAAGACTCTAGTTTAGGAAGAATGGTTTTACTTTCCCTGTAACACAGGTGTAATAACAAAATAGAACTCTATATTCTCAATTTCCCTTATTTTGGTCAGTTTCAAATGACTCTCTCATTTTCACACAATGATACCATAGAGTTCCTGTTTTATTTCTATTTCAATCACAAGCATTCTTCTTCTTCTCAGCACAATAATTTCTACAACTCATGTAATCAATAGTATTAAATTATTTTAAGTATATCTAGCTAGACAGTGGATGTTTTGGGACCAAATACTATACACACCATAAACAATATCAATTAACTTTCCAGAAAGCAGTTATTAAGCATGTATTTTGTTCAACAACTCTGTTTCTTCTACTTAGAAACTTATCACCCAGTTCAGTGCTGTTCAACAGACATATAAGTCACAAGCTAAGAGAAACAGGTAAGATTAAATTAGTGTTATCATTATTATTAATTAAAGTGTTAATATAAATTAAATTTTATTTAATACAACATATCTTAAGTATTATCAATTATCAATTCCAATATGTCATCATATAAAAATTATTGAGATGCTATATACTTTTTTGTATTAAATCTTCAAAATCTCATATATGTATTTACACTCAATTCAGATGAGCCACATTTGTTTCAATGTCACCTGTGGCTGGCTGCTACCATATTGGGAAGCATAGGTCTAGATCCATGGTTCTCAACCTCACTGCACACTGGAGTCACCTGGTAGCTTTTAAAAGTCTAGGTGCTCAGGCCACCCTCAGATCCATGACTGAGAATCTTGGGGAATAAGACCCAAATATCAGCATTTTTTAAAGTTCCCAGGTGATCTCAATGAGCAGCCAAAGTTGACAACCACTTATCAAAAACAGAATGGAGAATGTTAACAAGCACAGGAATGTCACCATTTGTCTATTTAAATGTCAGGGGAGGCAACAATGAATAACGTCACAGAGTTCATAACTTGTATGAGAGCAAGAGAGACATTACAACAAGCATTCACAATGCTGTGATAACTGCTCAAATAAAAATACTCAAACAGGGCACCTGGGTGGCTCAGTGGGTTAAGCCTCTGCCTTCAGCTGAGGTCATGTTCTCAGGGTACTGGGATGGAGCCCCACATCGGGCTCTCTGCTCAACAGGGAGCCTGCTTCTCCCTCATATCTCTGCCTGCCTCTCTGCCTACTTGTGATCTCTTTCTGTCAAATAAATAAATAAAATCTTAAATTAAAAAAAAAAAAAAAAAAAAACCTCAAACAAAATTCAACACCTAACAGAGAGGGAAAGAACACCAATCAGTAGCCCAATAAAGGGCTAGTGTCCATGTGCTGGCTGGTAGAGATTGTTAAATATCGTCAGACCAGGACTGGAGAGTATTTTTTGAATGGGGGCAATTAAGTGGCTTTCAGTGACCTGAGCAAAATGCATTTTAGTCACTACCATAAAACCTCACTAATCAGAACCAAATTCAGACTTTATAATTTCTGATAGATGTTGAGCCACAATTTACTTTTGCCCTACATATATATATATATATATATATATATATATATATATATATA
>NC_081560.1:24294626-24445294 GCF_022355385.1 Mustela nigripes | reverse complement strand
TATATATATATATATATATATATATATATATATATATATATTGGGGGAGGCTCTACTAAAGCAAAGAAGATTTAACAAAAAATTTAAAATTCTTAATACATTATCTAAATAAACAAAATTAAGTGATGTATCCATAAGTGAAGCTCTTAATCTGTTAGCTTAATGCACTGTATATATTAAAATGTTACTGGAGTTATTCAATTATATTTGTAGAGAAAGCATAATAATTCAGACTTTTAAAGTTTATCAGTCTTTTTGTGATACAAGCACAAATGTTCTTGAATCTGGTTTTCTACCCTTAAATATGCATTTTTAGTATGATAAGCTTTCGAGGAAGTTTTCTCCCATTTATCTACTATAGTTGTAAAATAAAAATGTGCCTCCTACACCCTCCCTACCTGAAGTTCTTTTTCTAACTAAAGCTGTTGTTCCCGTTATTTACTCCAAATGAGCTCAGAATGTTCCTCCTTCATGAAGTCCTCCCTGACTATCCCCCAGAGCCCCTGTCTGTGTCACCTAGGACATGGTGGACAAGATTCTCGTTACACTTACTCTTATAGACAATTAACCACAAAACTGATATCTTTTTCTTGCAATACTATGAGCTACTGATAGGCTGCTTAATGTCTTTTTTGGTTTCCTATCTCCAGCCCCAGCACAATGAGTGGCACACATTAAGTACTCCAAAATATTCTTCACGTTAAATTGAAACAAGAAATGGCACTTCATAGAAACAAACTAAGAGCCAAAATATATTTTCACAAGAATAAAAGAAAAGATTTACACACTAAAAAAAAAAAGAAAGAAAGAAAAAAGAAAAGATTTATGCACTAAGCAAGGTTGCACAGAGATTTCTTAAAACTGAGTATTTCACCTTAAAAGGAAAGGGAGACAGCAAATATCTGCTTATCTACTGGAAAATTTCCTACAAAGTAATATTATGATTTCTTCTCCTTGAAAGAGAGAAACATGTATATTATGATTTCTACACTGAGTATTTAGGGAGTGAGTGTGGTTTGTTCAAATAGCAAAATAATTGTGGGTACTAATATACTGGTCAGCATGACCAGGCCAGGAAACCTGATTTGCTAAACTTATCTTCCTAAGTAAAACAAAGCCAACTTAGCCAATAGAAATGATAATGTGCTGCCCAAGGCTCTCCTTAGATCTTCCAAAAAAAATAAGTCGATAGAAATAGAATCACCTTTGGAAAAAAGTACCAGTCTGGCTCTGACCTGCTCTGAGGGACAAGAGGGATGGGGCAGGGACAAGGGTTGGGAGAAGGGGTGATGGACTAATTGTTCTCAGACTGGGGCTATTAGGTGTCCGTTGTAGGGTTTCAATATCACTCATAGGGCCATCCCAATCTCCCCCAGGGCATAAAAAAATAGGGGCTTACAGAGTGGAGCCATGCTCCATGAGACTCCTTCATACTACATCTGCTGTGTGACTCATTCATCCTGAAACAGAATTCTTGGACCATAAGCATACCCTACATGTGGTCCACAGGTGAGGTGGACATTTGGTAGTTCTTGGCATTGCATCATGTATTCACAATGCTCAGGATATGTGAGACTTTACACACACACACACACACACACACATACACACACAGCATACATATATATAACCCAGATAATTCTACAATTTCAACAAATAACAGTAATGTATGCCATATTAAGAACTCTACAAGCTAAGGTTATCTGCAAACCTCTTAAGTCTATCCTCCTTGGGAAAAAATAATAATACAGCAAACTCAGATACATTACATGGGCCTTGCTTCTTCATTTTCTCTTTACTTAGAAACTCATCTCTTCCTGTTGCTTCCAAATACAATTCAACACTAAAAATGCCTGAAAGCATCTTAACATGTTTAATCACGAAGCAGAAAGCAGCCTTTATGTTCAGAGACTTACAATACTTCACATACTATTTCTTTAATCCAATTCAGAGTCTTAAATAGGTCCAAATTCATATATAGTCCTAATAAGTATTGATATAATAGTCCTCTCTTCAAAGAGAACAGTACTGTTAATATATAACTGGTTAAGGTTAAACTAATAAATCATAATCAAGCAAAAGTAGGTCTTGAAGAAACTGCCTTAAGCCTCCATGACTTTACAATTCCATCTTCAGCACTCATAATAAATCCCAATTCATGTGTGTGAATATATAAATATTCATGCATTGTTAAAAATGCACCTATAAATGCACAGGATACATATGCAGCCGTAAATGTGTTTTATGACTTCATCTTATGAAAATGCCTCATAGACATATATTGGTCTTGGAGAAACTACCACTTTGATATCCATTAAATGTAATATATGAGTTTACCATTGTGTCATCATCATGGTATAATGCCATTGTCTAAGATTTATCTATTAGATAACTCAGAGGTATGTAAATGCTCTAGAAATAAAAAGAAAATTGAGAAGCCATTAAATCATAGTCAATAAAACATTTCTGTATCCATCATAATCTAACCCTCCAACTCCATCAAGTTTTAGCTGCAATGACTTCCAAACCCATTTACCACTTTTGGGTCTTCTTCTGCATCCTTGTTATAAGGAAGACAAATTGTATAGATTGGCTGACGACTATTGCAAGATCAAGCCAAAGCCAGGCTTTGAAAACCCAAACCATTGATGAAATCGATACAGTTGCCCAAATTAAGAAACAGGCAAGGCTCCACTTTAAATGGTTAAGCTTTAATACTTCCTGAGTTCTACTATTTACTCAAGCCAGGAAGCCGGAACAATGAAATTAAACATTTGGACTGTGTTGTAGTTCCTCTCACAAAATTTCTCAAAGAATTTTAGGAGAAAAAAAATCCTAAAATCATTTTCATATTGCACAGATTGAGAAAATTATTTGATTCAATGGCTCAATGCTGATAAGCTTTAGTTGACAACATAAACTTTTCTAAATAAATTATTTGATCCATGCTAAATTTGTGTTGACCTATCAATGGCAGGTTGTGGACGGTTGTGGGATGTGATCAACAGGATGGAGATCATGGCCAGCAACCCGTTTATACGGACAGAGACTGGATGGTAAACAATGCTAACAACAACGAAGGAATAGGGAAATAAGCCATAATAAAAATGAGAAATATATGTTGGACACTTAATCTATGCATTAAACTTTTCTAAGTATATTAAACATATTATTCTATTTTATTTTCATCTACATTTCATTCATTCACTCAAATGCATTCATAGGTATACATACATATGAATATATACCTACACATACATACACATACCATTGGATATTAAGTAGATGAGGAAACTGAGGTCCAGAGTGAAGTTACACCAGATCTCACAATTAGTGAATCGCCAATAGGGGCTTCAATTACAGACCAGCCTTAGAAGATGCACTTAACCATTACACTACACTGCTCCCTCTCTCCCCTAAGTCTATGAAGAGGGCTAATTCCCAAAAGACTGGTCAAAGTGGAGCTTGTAGGCAAAGTCCAAGGCTGGACAGGGGATCTGGGCTTCCAGTGCTGAGATCCAAGCCAGGCAGGGACACGGGCAGCCACAGAATCAGCATACGAGGCGGGAGTCTAGAGATTCATTTAAGGCAGAAAGACATATGAGGAAACAGCTCCTAGGTATACATCAGGGCCCATGTTAAGATTCAAGTTGCACACCAGAGCAAAGTTAGAAACATACCAAAAAGAGAACATTTCAGAATTTGGTAAAAAGTCCCTGAATCCTTTGGCTTGATTTATAAGGCACCAATTTATGCAAATTACATGTGTATAAGTCCACAGAGGCAGGGGTGCAGTCTCTAGGTCACCGCAGCCAGACACCAAGTCTTCCAGGCTGAGGACCACTCATGCTTCTATAAAATCTCCACTGAGTTCCAAATGTGGTACTTTCCTCTTTTCCAGTTATCATTGTCCTCATCCTCATATGAGATACAATAACAATAAGACATCTACTTGGTTTAATCATCTAGGAGGTACCATGGAAAATACAGTCCTATGGGTCAAATAATGCATTCAAGAACCAGTCAATTCAGTGGAAAAAGGAAAATCAAATTGCTTATTTTGCATCATGCAGATTAGGAAAAAATAATACTATTTGAATGTTGTACTTTTCAATGTTGTTCTGATGTTGGGTAGAAATAGTCACTATGCATCTCCACACTTTGTCGCTTCAGTATATTATTTTTTGAAACTGCCTTTTCTTCTTGAATCAAAAGTAACCTTCTGGGATGCTTAATTCCTTAATGTCTATCTTTTTTTTTCCCCACTAAGCAAGCAAGTTCTTTTGTTTTTTTCAAGTAAATTCTTTAATCAGCTTTTGTTCAGAAATTGTTTATTTCTATCTGCATTACAAATGCTAGATTTAACCAATCTATCAACCCAAGATAATACAAGAAGGAATCCTATCAGCTCGCCCTTTCCTCTCAGGAACAAGATCCTATATTCTGTACTTTTGAAGAAAAGAAATAATAGAATTAGACTAAGACTGAGGACAAGAGGATGTCAGGCCAAAGAAAGGCATGTGGTCCTTCTAGAGTTTTTCTATCTTATATGGGGAATTGTAATCCATTTGTGCTAAATGCTTTGAATATTCTCATTATGCAAAAAAACAGTAGGGCATAGTATATTTTGTTACCATAGTTCTGCCTACTGGGAACTATAATTAAAGCACATTTGAGCAAATGCAATTTTATTTGTTATTAAGCACTAAAAGCTTAGTCAACCTTGCAAATATGGCATTATCTTGGGATTAAAATATGAGCCAGCCAGCTATCCAGTAAACTTTATTAGGTCCTATCTTTATTAGCAATGCCTCCTATTCCTTTTGTAGGAGACTTCTATACTATATTAGAGTAGTTCTCAAACATTAGGATACATCAGAAGGTTTGTTAAAACAGTACTGAGCCAGGCTTCCAGAGTTTTTCATTCCTTAAATTTGGGGTAGGGCTCTAAAATCTGCATTTCTAATTATGTCCTTAGGGCATGCTGATGACATGGGTCACACTTTAAGAACCACTGCTATATAACCCAGTGATTAGAGCTTTGGAGTCAAACCAACCTGGGTTCATGTCCTAGCTCTTCTAACATTCATATGTCCTTGGGCAACCTACTTCATCTCTCTAAGACTCAGTTTCTTAATCCACTTAGTGGACATAATAATACCTATCCAATAGGCTTACTATGAGAATTAAATGAGATAAAGATACAGAAAGTGCTTAGCCCAGTGCCTGGGAGGGAGAAAAAGCAATGCAAGGAAGTGATCAGTTTATTATTGTTGTTCTTAATTAAATAAATATATCAATAGCTAGTTCAAAGTATTCATAGCCAGCAGAGTGTATCAGACTCACCTGATACACAGGTAAAATTTTTATAAAATTCATACAATGAGCTACCCTCCCCCTCAGAGATTCTGATTTAATGTCACTGATTATAAGATGGACCATTATTTTATGTATTGTTAAGAAAGAAGTTTTGCAGTTATACCAGGATTAAACTAATAGAAAGTACATCCATATTTCAGAAATGAGAAAATGTGAAAAAATGTACATCCTGGAATTAATAAAATACAGTAGGTATAGATGTAAATTTGGGCTTGCTTCCCAGACTACTATGATGTGCAATTCTGGTTTAAATCTGGTTAAAAAACACTGACCTAGTCAATGTGATAGCTGCAGAGGGAACTCAAAGTTCAGAAAACTCAAAGCTAAGAGAACACATAGGTTGGAAGGCCTGAAATTATAACATAGGCCAGTCTCATGATCCATCATATAAATTCCATTGGCTGCTAATGAAACAAAAATATTTCCACTTGGTTTGGTTTTTCAATTCACTACAAACTTGGAAGAGACCTTCTCCCACTGAATAACAGTTACTCACATGATGAGAACAAATCAATCCATTGGTAGGGCCAATCAGATCAGAGGTGAATGTAGTACAGTCTGCAGGAAAGTGTCAGGCCAAGACAGACTTTTCTTCATAAACATGAATTACAGTCCTGAGATTTGAGAAGTATTTGGGGGAGACTTTTAAGGAAGACAATACATGATTTCCATTTGGGAGAGAAGGGAGCCGTAGTAAGATTTTCATCTTCCATCTTGATTTTTAAATTGTACTTTGTGAAGTACTGGGGAAAAGAAGTTGATTTTGCATACTCTGATTGTTTTATCAAATTTATGGTAGTCGCAATTTCCCTTCAATCTAAGAACATTATTGGATGAAGACATTAGTAGCATATGAACTCCTTCAACTTTATACTAATGCTTTCACCCATAGGAAATGCATTCATTCTGTACATAACATAGAACTGGGCAATATCTTCTGAAATTTTTTATTTAGAAGCTTATAATTTCTAATAACTTCAGTAAATGGTCTCTGG
This sequence comes from Mustela nigripes, assembly GCF_022355385.1. Classification (NCBI taxonomy): domain Eukaryota; kingdom Metazoa; phylum Chordata; class Mammalia; order Carnivora; family Mustelidae; genus Mustela; species Mustela nigripes. The sequence continues at coordinate 24,438,920 of NC_081560.1, read as the reverse complement.
TAGTCTCCATGCACAAGTGAATTATAACAAGAGAATAAAACAATATTAATTTTAGCTCCTGAAAATTCTAGAATGTAAATCACGAATGAAATGTCGAAATAAAACCATAGCTGTATTTGCAGACTTCCAACTATGAAAATTTCATTTTAACCCTTGTCTATCTTGTGACTACCCAGCCCCTCCTTAAATGAATGGGATCACTAATAACCATGAGTTTGCTAACATAAGATGTGTAAGTCAGGGAATACAAAGGACATTTGTTAAAGGTCCAAATAACGACAAACTATAAAAGTCATAATTGCAATTGAAAAATAACATGAGTTTGGATGATTTTCAAGTTTTTTTCACTGTATTGGAACCACACACACACAATCAATGAAATCTATACTTCCAAAAATATTTTTCTGTACCTTGGAAACCTCTGTTGGTCCTGGCTCATATTAAATTTCTTTCTATAGTTATATATTAAAGATTTAGCACAAGAATGTTTTTAAAACTGTGAGTTCTTAAAGTTTCATGTTTCTAGTTATAGAGTAGAAAATACAAGATATCATGAAACAACAAAAACGTCTACATAATTTATATGATTGTACATGTAGGATATAATCTAATATGAAACTCAGTCACCTGAGTAATGACATACTAGACACAAGTCACACTGGTCATTGAGAATATCTGTCAACTTAAAAGAGGAGGAAGCAGCAATATCTTTATAGGAAATTAGTTTCTGTTTTACTATAAGTATAGAAGATGGTATTTTTTAACTGATCTCTTTTAAAGGTTTAGTTATGCAATGAACGCAACCGCTATTTTCCACATCAGGAAACAAAGACTGAGCTCATAGTTCTTCAATTCCATCCACCAACTGTAATATCCAACTGACTCATGTGACCCTTTCCACAAGGATTTATCATTATTGAGGGAATCTTTGTACACCTTATCTATTTTTCCCAAAACGTGAATGAACTTCCTAAAGTTTCATGTCATTCATGTCATGTCCTTTGGTGATTTTTAAGTATTTTCAGTTCCTTGGAAGATGTAAGAAAAACTTTAAAAATAAGCATTAGCAATGGCTTGGAGATTCTGATTTGTTTTAACAAAAACAGCAATTATTTCAAATTCTCTGCTGATCAGAAAGTAGTGGATCTCACTTGTTATGTCAAAGCATTTTGAAATTATGTTTTGTACTCCCCAAAAATGCCATTACCATCTCTAATAATTATCTGAATGTTCAACTTTTCCCAATATCCTTTTCTTAGTCTTACGTGTCTGTTAAGTTATTGCTTGCCTAAGAAAAATATGCTACAAAGAGACCAACACAATATTTCAGGAGGAAAGAGTAACAGCTAAATGTCCTTTCCTTCTTTAGTATAATTTCTAGGATTCCAGAAAAATGTAGACACTTAGTCCATATGACCTTCAGAGAGACTTTTGGAAGATCTTTCAACTTATCCTTGTGGACAGAATGGAGTAAGTAGATTGAGTGCATGAATAGTAAGGCAGAATAGTCAGTTTCAACAGCTGTATCAGAGAGTGTTAATTAATAGAACAACATCAATCTGATGCCAGGTTTGGAACATCATGGGATTCTTTCCTTGGTTCCACATGTTTCAACATCTTACTCAACGTCCTGGGTACGAATATAGAGGGGACACCATAAAATTTGTAGAAGGGAAAGTGATCATATTAGATGACTCGGTTAGGATTGAAAAAGAAGCTGGCAGTTTCTTTTCTGACGCAAGGGCTAAATATAATAAAATGAAAAGTGACTGAAATAAATTTTAAATGAGGTGATCAAGTCCAAAAGGAAAAATTTTTTGTATAGAATGAACAAGAGCAATGGTTTAGTAACAATCCACGTTTAGAGATTTTAGTCTATAGAAAGGTTAATATGAATTAACAGTAGACAGAATGTTTACTGAATGAATGAATGAATAAAATAGGGTAGAATCAGTGTGGGAGGAGGAGAAAGTAGGGATGGGCAAGAGAGGGAAAAAGAAAAGTAGGGAGAAGAGGGAGTGGAGAGGAGAAAAAAGAGAAGGAGCAGGGAAAGGGGAAAGAAGAATCTATATGAAAAGGAGCAAAATCTCCGTTTGTTTCTGTGCAGCCCAGACCAGCCCTGAAGTCCTGCAGTATAAGAATGGACAAACCCCTCCCAATCCCATCTTGTGACTCTTAATCTCACAAAACAAACTGAGGGTTGCTGGGGGGAGGGGGTTTGGGAGAAGGGGGTGGGATTATGGACATTGGGGAGGGTATGTGCTTTGGTGAGTGCTGTGAAGTGTGTAAACCTGGTGATTCACAGACCTGTACCCCTGGGGATAAAAATATATGTTTATAAAAAATAAAAAATTAATAAAAAAAAAGAAAGACTTAATAAAAAAAATTAAAAAAAAAAAAAGAATGGACAAACCCACATTCAGGGGCAACCTGAGATGTACAGTCAAATCAACAAATCAACAACATCCAAGAAATTCTTGAAGGCATCAGGCACATTTAGCCTTGGAGATCTGATAATCATGTTCAAATATCCTAAGAAGTTTAATGGGAAAACATTAGAAGGTAAATAAGCTGAGTACATGAATAAGAAGGCAGATTAGTTACAGTTTCAACAGCTATACCCAGAGGGTACTAATCAATGGAACCATAGCCATCTGGTCCTAGGTGTCGAGCATCATAGAAGGATTCTGTCCTAAATTCCATTGGTTTTAACACTTCACTCAATGTCCTGGGTGAGAATATAGAGAGGTCATCATAAAATGTGTTACAGGTAGGACAAATAAATGGAAGGCACAGAGCTGCAGAACTGGATTCTATAAAAGTAATTCAATTTCAAAGTTCTCCAAAGATGGAATGCTCAGTTCTCAAAAGGATGGAGCTACTAACCACTTTCTCCAGGAGATGTTAAAGCCCTGACCAGAAGATCCTTGGCATAGCTTTTCCTGCATTAATTCAAGCATGAAATAGGTGAGGACAAGATAATCTTTGAAAGTCCCTCCCAACCTCAAGTTTCCAATATTCAAATATTTTTCTGTGATGCAAAACAGGTTCTTGCAAAAGATTTTCTTATAAAAACAATGAAAACAAACGGTTAGCCTTGTAGAGGTGATCCAAGTTTTTAGGAAACCCTAAGAGAATCTTCTCTTTTGTTGTGTGTTGGCTCTTTAGGGAACTAATCTCCTTCCCCTGGAATGTATTAATATCTGTGTGTCCTCTGCCATACTGGCTGACTTTGGGAATTTGCACAGAGCACACTTTATCTTGCTAAATATAATAGCCTTCCCAGCATTCTTCCTTTATGAAAAATCCCTATTCACTTTCATAAATTATGTGAATGGATCCGAAATGTACTTTCCTTTTTTCAAAAGAAACTATTCCCAAAAGTAGTCTGAAAACATGCCAAACATTTGTTCCTACACACAGTTCAATACATGATATTGATATGTATCATTATTGGGTGGGGTCTGAATACAAGGCAAATTTAACACACTCCTGAACAAATTCCCTCTCTTCCCATAGTCCAGTCACAGGAAGCTCAAGGAAATCAGTATAATTCTAATATTTGTTTATACAAGCTATACCTAACCAGGTAAGTCTGATAAAACAAAACCACAGTAATAAAACAAAAACCATAGTAGAACATTCCAAAACCTAATATAAATTACATAAATGTAAGTATGATAAATATTTTTCTAATTTAACAAATACTTTAAAAAATATAAGTATTCTGCCTCTACAATCTGTTGTACTTTCATATTCAAAAATGTTGCTTTTCCACCCTCTAAGTTTTTGGGTGCCTGAGTGTTTAAGTCTATTATATACACCTACCCCATCTTCTAATAATCGAATGCAATCAATGTTTATCATGGCACAAAGAAATGTAACCTAAATCCCTAAATCCTAAGTTCTTTCTAGTCATCTGCAGAGACCTCTCCCATGCACAGTAAGTTCCCTAGAAGATATGCTCATGAAGACTTTCAGAGTAAACACAATCTTATTATTAACTAGGTAGGGCTTTGGCCTCAAATACCCTCTGGTCTCCTTCCCTGGTGAACTGGCCTGGATCTCATATGAGCTTGGCAGACTCCTCTTGTCCCTTGGGCTAAAGATTAATAAAAACAGCCCCAACAGATAATCCTTGATTCCTTTCCCAAGTTTAGTCTGATTCTAGCCCCTGACACAGCCTTTGTTCTGACATAGATTACAGCTACCCAGAAGAGGCAGGTTTTCCTAACTGGTAAAGTCTTTCTATATACCTGTGCTGTCCAAAACCGTTCACTTAACACATTAAATTAATTAAAATTAAATGAAGTTTAAAATTCAGTTCCTTAGTTGTACTAGTTAAGTTTCAAGTACTAAACAGCCACATGTGACCAGTGGCTAGTATATGGAGCATTTTATCACACTCTATTGGACCGTGCTGCTCTAGGATCCCATTTTGTTCCCGGCTTGGGAAAGCTATGGTTTTGTAGTTAGGTAGACCTTATCTTCCACTAAAGATCTGAGTGTGCAACTGTTTACTCATTTGTTCATTCAACAAATATTTATCAGGTCTTTTCCTAGCTGCGGGATATATAACCATGAAAAAACTGACATGGTATCTGCTTTCATGGAGCTTATGTTCTAGTGGAAGACTAACAATAAACAAGGGAACAGCTAATAGAAAAGATTATTTATTATGAATTTCAATGCTAGTATATCTCCCTTTTAACCTCAAAGTAACAAGGTGTTTTTGTTTCATTCAAATAAGCCCATCCCTACAGTGGTCAGCCTTACTCTTGACTTTCTTCAGATGGCAAATACTGATGGTTTTAGGATTTACTTGAGTCTAGTGTGTTTTTCCAGTCTTTTTTTTTCTTTGGAATTTCTGCCCACAGCTTAATTCTTGCCTGCGTTCTTGATTCCCTCACAAAGGGTTCTCCAGGCTTTATAGTTTTAATTATCACCTTTTTAGGTGTGACTACTCTTAATTACTTACATTCCCAAATAGTACAACAAACTACTAGGTGCCCCTAGTATTTCCCCTCTTGGAAGGCGCCATCCCAGTCTCTTAAACCTTATCATAGATCTTCAGAATGCCTCTTGAACTCATACCTCTCTTCTATTCACAGTGAGCCATACAATCTAAACTGTCATTACTCAACACTGAGCTACTAAAATGCATGCTCACACTACATTTGTCTCCATCCCCTCCCTGGTTGGGATCACCTGCCAGCAGCTATGAGACTACCCCTCTCAGCAGTGGTGCTGAGAAGACCAACACTGATAGATGAGTGCCTCAGTAGCCTGGCAGCCCAACCTCACTTATTGCCAGTAGCAGCTTCCAAAATGGCACCATTTCCTGGGACACTGACCCAGCAGCCAGGTTCATTGGGGTTTGGGTTGTCATGGTCAAAGTGGCTGGCTCTGGGGTTGGGATTGGAACTATGTTTGGGAGCTTCATCATTTGTTACACCCAGAACCCTTCTCTGAAGCAACGGTTTATCTCCTATGACATTTTGGAGGCCATGGGAGTCTTTTGTCTGATGGCAGTCTTTCTCATGCTCTTTGTCATGTGAAAGAGCCATCTCCACCTCTCATATTTCTTTCTTCTACATCTCTCATGCCATGTATATTCCTTTTGCTATACCTCTTCAGGAAGCCTGGGAAAAGTGGTTGGTTCAGGAGTCAATAGAAGAAAAGTAAATAAATACTGAATGAATAACAAAACAAATGACTTATTATTACCCTAGCCAAAAATCTACCCTGGCTTCCTATTAACTATAGAATCGAGTTTCTTTGTAATGAACTTACTGCTTTGAAAAGATAAGGCTAAAACTGAACAATTCTGTTATTAAAATGAACATTTTATTTAGGAGTAAGAATTATAACCTGTTCAATCTCTAGAAATAATTTTAGATTTTTCAGGCTGGTATACCACTCAGCTCCCATGACATATTATGTCCCTGCCTATGTGTCCTCCTTTTATCTAGTTAAAACTTTCCTAATCATCTTCCTCCCACAGGTTCCACAAACTCTTCTGCAACATAAACACACACACACACACACACACACACACACGAAGGGAAGAAAGCTTTTAAAGATAATTTACGGAGTTTACTGATATAAATGGAAGTTTTAAGAAGCACAAGCAAACTATTTAAACATTATTTAAATTATTAAATTAATTATTGAATTATTAAATCAAATTATTAAATTAATTAAATTAAATTATTAAACAAAATTTAAACTATTTAAACAACTTTATATACCTTTCCCATTTTCTTGCTACCCACATGCAATCTATACTGTCTTTTACCACAGGGTCCCAAGCTCAATAGATTGAGCAAGTCACTACATGGTTTCCTGCAGGCAAATTTTAGATCAATATCCACAAAATAAAATCATCTCAGCCTTTAACCTAAGGACCTACTGGTAATTAATAATTTTACCACTGGCCAGGATGATAAAAAATTAAAAAATCAAACGCTTTAAAAAACAGAGGTACAATTGACATTTAGCATTGTGTTAGTTTCAGGTGTACAAAATAATGATTGGATATTTGTGTACACTGAGAAATGATTACCACAATAAGTCTAGTTACCATCTATTACCACACAGAGTTACAAAAAATTTTTTCTTGGAATAAGAACATTCAGGGTTTCTTCTTCTTTTTTTTTTTTTGAAGATTTTATTTATTTATTTGACATACAGAGATCACAAGTAGGCAGAGAGACAGGCAGAGAGAGAGAGGAGGAAGCAGGCTCCCTGAGGAGCAGAGAGCCCGATGCAGGGCTCGATCCCAGGACCCTGGGATCATGACCTGAGCCAAAGGCAGAGGCTTTAACCCACTGAGCCACCCAGGCGCCCCCAGGGTTTATTATTTTGGCAACTTTCAAATATGCATTACAATATTATTGACTATAGTCACTAGTTGAATATTATACTCCCACAACTTGCTTATTTTATAATTTGAAGTTTGTACCTATAGTCTGCCTTTACCCATTTTGACCATTCTGCAACCTCATTTCTCTCTAGCAACCACTGTTCTGTTCTATCTGTGAGTTTAGTTCTGTTTTGTTTGTCCACTTGTGGACTTCCATACTGTTTTCCATAGTAGTTTTTTAGATTCCACATGTAAGTGAAATCATATAGTATTTGTCTTACTGATTTATTTCACTTAGCATAATTCCCACAAGGTCCATCCATGTTGTTGCAAACAGCAGCATTTCCTTCTTTTTATGGCTGAGTAGTATTCCAGAGTATAAAAGTATGACATCTTCTTTATCCATTCATCTATCAATGGACACAAGTTATTTCCATATCTTGGCTATTGTAAATAATGCTACAAGGAGCATAGGGGTTCATATATCTTTTCAAATTAGTGTTTTCATCTTCTTCAGGTAAGTACCTAGTAGTAGAATTATGGGATCATATGGTAGCTCCTTTTTTCTTTTTTTTTTTTTTTAAGAAACTTCCATACTGTTTTCCATAGTAGTTGCCCCAATTTGCATTTCTACCTGTAGTGCAGGAGAATCACCTTTTCGTCACCTCCTTGCCAACACCTGTTATATCTTGTCTTTTTGGTAATAGACAAGCATGAGGTGGTATCTCATTGTAATTTTGATTTATATTTCCCTGATGATTGTGATTTTGTACATCTTTTCATATGCCTGTTGGACATCTGTTTGTCTACTTTGGAAAAATGTCTCTTCAGGTCCTTTGCCATTTTTTAATTGGATTGTTTGCTTTTCTGTTATAGAGTTGTAAGAGTTCTTTATATATCTTGAAATGTTAACCCCTTATCAGAAAATATTTGCAAATATTTTCTCCAATTCAATAGGTTAACTTTTCATTTTGTTGATGATTCTCTTTGCTGTGCAGAGGTTTCTTAGTTTCATGTAGTCCCATTTGTTTATTGCTCCTTTTGCTTTTGGAGTTAGATCCAAAAAACTCATTGCCAAGACCAATATCAAGGAGTTTATCACCTATGTTTTCTTCCAAGAGTTTTATGGTTTCAGATTTTACATTCAAGACTTTAATTCACTACTTTATTGTGTTCTCAAATGAAATATTTATATCCTACATATTTTACATGTCTAAAGAGCAAAACTGTGATTTGAGTTTATTAGTAATTAAAAGTAGTGAAAGACTCTGTCTTAGAATGTTCTAGTTACCTTCTAAAAATATCTATTTCCTTTTTGTGAGGATTAAATGTACAAAAGTCAAGTCTCACCTATTATGATCATTACCTGCTCTAGCAATCAAAGAAAAAGAAGTTTTTCTTACCTTTCTGTCTTATATTATAGCAGTTGAATTAATTCTTGTAGTTATTAAAACAATTACACAGTTAATTGATATTTAAAGTTACTAAAACCCATTTTTTACTTTTTTCTGTATAATAATTACTGTTTCTGCTGTCATAAATGGACTAGACAGTGAGAAGCTATGTAGACTTTTATATGTGTTAATCAGATCCCTTGAAAAATGTTAAAATTATTAATATACATACATGTATACACAATATAATATAAATTATTATACATAAACAATATCCCTGAACAAGACTAGATCATAGCAAATATTTAATCCATTTCCCAATACCATTTTACAGGAACTACAGGTCACTAGAGTTAATTGCGCTGACTTGGAAGAACACAGAAGATATGTTATATCACTGGTCACAGGCAAAACCTTAATTGTGCTTAAATGCTTCCGTATCTCTATGACAGTATTTATTTAACAAACACATACAACATTTGCTATGCCAGGCACTCTTCTAAGCTCTTTATAAATGCTAAATAACAATTTAACATGGTGAGTTAGTTAGTATCTTTATCCCCATTTTACAAATGGGGAAACTGCAGCCTAAGGAAAGTGTCTTGCTCAAGTCCCTAGAGCTAGTAAATGGCAAAATAAGAATTTAAGCCTAGAAATTAGGCTCCAGAGTCTGAGCTCTGAAGGGCTCTGCCCTTCAGTATTCCAAATTATTTCTACATTTGAAATCTAGCTTCAGTAGAAGGGTGTTATAGCTTTTAATTATGTGGGGGAAGAAGCTTTCCCTTTGATATATGAAATCATTTGGTAGCTGCTTCCAAGCAGACACTAAAGGTCTCCTTGATCCCTCACCCCCTGACTTGGGTGTTTTCCTGCTATGTAACCACCCAGCTCTGTGCCTTGTCCTATGGCAGCACCTACCATGATTTCTGCGTATTAAATATTAAGTTCTTTAAGGGCAAGGAGTAGGTCTTGTTCACAGTTGCAGCTCCAATGTGTACTTTGAGCTGAGAAAGCATTGTTATAAATCATCCAGCAGCCAAAGAGTTAAATTGATTTCTTATCAAGTTATGACACCTATAATAAATAAATTTCTTCTCTTTACCCACGGGAGTAGACACACATTTCAATTTTAAAATTACCAAGTGTGTGAAAATAGGTTTGTGATTTAAAGGAAATGATACTGTAGAAAAATAAGTTAATCGATGGGTCACCCCTGTTTTGTCACAGAGGTTTCAAAATTTGGGGTGTTTCAAACTTATAGACACTAAAGTCCCTCATTTGAAGAACTGAGCCTTTTCAGCTAAAAGTCAAAGAATATATACCAAGCTACTACAACAAAACACTTCCATCAAAACCTTGCAGCCAGGAAACAATTGCCAACTAGCACATTGCTCTCCACAAGAAATGACGTTGTCATTTTGGGCAAAGGATATCAAAACAACTTGTCAGTTTAACAGAGGATTTCGATACACCACAAGAAGCCTTTCAAGTACCACTTTAAGCGTTTCCAGGAAAACTGCTACAGAAGCTCTTAAGGCACAATAATTTGAACCTAACTAGATTTATTAACCAACACAAACTGTAACTTTTCTAAAATGGCTACCTCTTTTTAAGTGGATGGATTTGTAAGCAAAGTCCTATTAATTCTTGTAAAATACAGTTCTGCAGAAAAACGACGATACATTTGCTTTCATTCAGCAACATTCACTCAATGAATTGTTAATTACGTACCAAGTATATGCTAGGTAATCTATTGGGTATACTTAGAGGAGCCCTTCTTCTGACAATAAGACTGTATTTTTTAATTGAGTTAGTAATATCCAGATTTTTTGGTCCAGTTTAATAGCATTAGGCAGCTAGTTCTTAGTATACATGGGAAGAACAGAATCATAGTTGACATAAATAATTCTAAGTTTTATCTTGGATGGCAGGCACATATAGTCATATGTCAGTGTAACCATGCAGTTTGAGTGTTCTGATTAACTGCTCATTTTGCATGTTTGCCTAATTTGAGAAGGCTACTCATTGAAATGGTCAAATTGAGTTTGGCATAGGCCTGGCCATAGGTTGATAAAATGAGGGAGCTGAAATGGGCATTGGAAGACCAACTTCCTCCTAAATCACAAGGTCCTGAAGAAAAGAAGGAGTTCTGTAGCTCTGGGGCTGGAAATCTTTCCTAGCACTAACTGTGCATCAGTATATGATTGTTAGAATTAATGAATGATCCCATGTAACCTCTCTGTAACATATAAAACTATATCCCATTTATAAAAATTTCCAGAGGTACTAGATATGAAGATGGGCATTTGGCCACTACTCTAATAATATTAACCCTTCCTAAATGAAGAGATCATATTAAGGCTCTTAAGGCAAAAATAATTTGAAGCTAACTAGATTAATTAACCAAGACAGACTATAACTTTACTAACAGCTACTAATTTCAGTGAGATTTCCTTAACTGTCTTAACCTTTCCTCACTGATTTTTTTTTTACAATTTTTAATTTATTAAATTTTTTCTTTTAATCCCAGTATAGTTAATATGCAGTGTTATATTCGTTTCAGGTGCACAAGATAGTGATTCCACAATTTCATACATCAGTCAGTGCTCATCATAACAAGTACACTCCCTAATCCCCATCACCTGTTTCACCCATCCCTGCCTGCCCACCTCCCCTCTGGTAACCATTAATTCGTCCTCTATAGTTAAGAGTCTGTTACTTGGTCTCTCTCTCTCTTCCTTTGCTCATTGGTTCTGTTTCTTAAATTCCACATCTGAATGAAATCATATGGTATTTGTCTACCCTGGCTCTGTTTTGTTTCGGTATTTACTTCTTTGTTATCTTTTAGGCTCTTCTGATTATTAAGATAGAGATTAACAAAATGATAAACTATAACTCTGCTTCTTTGTTACCATCTTAAATTCTATTAACAATGCATGCCTTTCCAAGCTTACCCCCCTTTAATGTCTTTGATAGTATAATATAAAATCAGCACCTCCAATCATGCTGTACAGTACACTTTGTACTATAATACAAGTTTGCCTTACCTCCCCACTAAATTGTAAACCAGTATTACAGACCTAAACATGAGACCTGAAACCATAAAAATCCCAGAAGACAGCACAGGCAGTAATTTCCTGACATCAGCTATAGAAACTTTTTTCTAGAGATGTCTCCTGAGGCAAGGGAAACAAAAGCAAAAATAAAGTATTGGGACTACATCAAAATAAAAAGGTTCTGCACAGCAAAGGAAACAATCAACAAAATAAAAAGGCAAGCTACAGAATGGGAGAAAATATTTACAAATAACATATCTGATAAGGGGTTAGTATCCAAAATATATAAAGAACTGATACAACTCAATACCCAAAAAGCAAATAATTCAATTTAAAAATGGGCAGAAGACATGAACAGATATTTCTCCAAAGAGGACATACAGAGGTTCAACAAACACATGAAAAGATGCTCATCATCTCTTATCATCAGGAAGACACAAATCAAAATTACAGTGCAGTATCACCTCACACACATCAAAACTGCTAAACTCAAAAACACAAGAAACAAAAAGTGTTGGCAAGAATGTGGAAAGAAAGGAACCCTCTTGCACTATTGGTGGGAATGCAAACTGTTGCAGCCACTGAGCTTCAAAAAACTAAACAGGATCTATCAATCACACTAGTGGGGATTTATTCAAAGAATAAAAAACACTAATTCAAAGGGATGCATACCCCTATGTTTATAGCAGCATTATTTACAATAGCCAAGGTATGGAAGCAGCCCAAGTGTCCACTCACTGATAAATGGACAAAGATATATATCACATCTATCTCATGACCATGACCTTTAGCAATTTACTAAACATCTCTAAGCTGTTTCTCATCTATAAAATGGGCATAAGTGCAATTGCTCCCCCAGAATTTTTATATAAAGTAAATGAATTGAAGCTGGTACATTTAATTTCTCTCAAACATTAAAGGCATACTTTAATACTAAAATATACACACTTAGGAATGTTTTTAATGTGAAAGCTGCTTCTTTTCTCCCAAATAATTACATATTAAAAATTAAGCATTTAGGGATAGCAGAGAATTCAATTTTTCATAAAATAATTCCCACTCTCTATATCTATTAGGTCAAGACATCTACAATTAGATTAAAATGCAAAAATATACTCATGTATGATTAAAGTAGGTGGTACAAATATCAGTAATTGTTATAATTTAAATTTTTATATTATTCTAATTATTGTCACAGAAAAGTGAAGTATTTTCTTCAGCACAAGGATAGACTGCAGATCCCACACAACTCTCTCTCATCACATCACCCAGAAACCCAAGACATTGTGAATATTTAGTGTTTCATTATTTGGTTATTTTCAGGACATTGAACCATGCCTCTTGAATCACTGAAGAAAACAGCAGGTCTCTGGTTTTTGCTTTGTTTTGTTTTAGTCATAACCATCTTAGCTTCAATTCAACATGATCATCATTCCAACTGTTTCTTTGGAAGCTTATGTTACAAAGCCAATAAAAGACTGTGTTCCCAAGCCTGGAGACTTTCCATTTATAGCTTTCCATTAAGCCTCTTACAGGTAGGTATTTATTCCAATTAAATATTTAAAAGGTAGGTCCTTTTATGAAATGGTTTTTTGTTAATTCAAAAAGGGGTAATTATTTATACTTTGAAATCCTTTCTAATAGGACTTGAGTTGACCTACAACAAAAGATATAAATAGATCAAGATTGTTAAAATAAATCAAAACATTATCAAAGCACTGGAAAAGATTATGCAAATATAAAAATCATTTGATTATACACAAAATTTAGCTCTGAGCTTCCATGAGACTAAGGCAAAAATGAAAATACAATTGATTAAGCAATTCTCATTACTTTATAAAGCAAATCTATAATACATTTATATACTATTTCTAAATGTGGTCTTGGTACTAAATTCCAGCAGGAATTTATCTTTTGGGACTTTCTTCGAGGAAAATTGAGTTTCATAATACAAGGTATTTTCATCAATGAGGTTCAGTGGCTGCTTTGAACTTCAATAAAAGTCAATAGCATGACATTATGCCAGTAATTTTAAAATTATTTTTAGCCATGGAACCTAGAAAATAAAATATTATACAGCAGCTCAATATATAAAATACATAAATAAGAACTTCTCTAATTGAAACAGAATTAAGGGGCCTGAAGCTACCATAATCACCGATTACAGAATCCGGGTAAGGAAAGGGCCTATGAGCCAATAAGCTGATCATATTAGCTACAAATATAAAAATGCAAATCAAATGTCCTACAGCTAATATCACACTTAAGAGTATAAGATTGCATGCTTTTTCCATAAGACTGGAGCCAAGGCAAGGATATCTACTCACATCAGTTCCACTGAACATCATACAAAGAGGTCTTGGCCAGTGCAAAAAAGCACAGGGGGAAAAGGAAAATAAGGCAAACAGATAGGAAAGGGGGAAGCAAAGCTATCCTTATTCACAAACAACCTGATTTGGTATATAGAATATTTTAAGAATCTTAAAAAAAAAATCTACTAGAACAAATAAATTAATTGAGTGTGGTTATAGGATACAAGATCAATAGACAAAAATCATTTGTATTTTTATATACAAGCAACAAACATTTGAAAATGAAACAAAAAAACATTTATAATAACACCAAATCCATGACATACTAAGGACTAAATTTTAAATGTGTGCATAGGTAGTAAACACTTAAAACTATAAAATATTACTGAGAAAAATTAAACAAGATTTAGATGTGGAGATTGCTAAGCAAAGAAGAGGCCATGTGAGCACACAGCAAGATGGTAGCTGCCTCCAAGTCAAGACAGAAGCAGCCTCACCATGAAATCTATTCTGCTTGCACCTTGACCTTGAACTTCCCAGTCTTCAGAATTGTAAGAAAATTAAATTCTTTTTCAAAGACCTCTAGTCTAAGATATTTTGTAATGACAGTGCAAGCTAAGACAGAGATATACCATGTTCTTGGATCAGAAGACTTAATGTTGTTAAGATTAAGACATCAATGCACTCCAAATTATTCTACAAATTTAGCATAATATCTATTAAAATCTGAGCAGGCCCATATGGCCCAGAAATTCTACTCCTAGATATATACTTGAAATAATTGAAAACAGGGACTCAGACAGATACACATATACCAATGTTTACTGTAGTATTATTAACAATAGCCAAAACGTAGGAGCAACTCAAGTGTCCCTCAACAGATGAATGGATCAACAAAATATGGTGTCTACATACAATGGAATATTATGCAGCCATAAAAAGGAATGACATTCTGACACATGCTACAATATGAACGAATCTTGAAAACGTTATTTCTACATGAAATAAGCCAGACACAGAAGGAAAAATATGATATGATTACATTTATATGAAATATTTAGACTAGGCAAATTCATAGAGATAGAAAGTAGGGAAGAGATAACCAGGGGCAGGGGAGTATTGGGTATTACTGCTTAATGGGTATAGGGTTTTTGTTTGGGGTGAGGAAAATCTTTGGAAATATTGGTGATGGCTGCACAACAGTGTAAATGTAATACCACTGAACCGGATACTTAAAAAGGGAAAAAAGGCAAAATTTGTTATACATATTTTACTACAATAAAGAAAACTACTTCTAAAAAAAGGGAAGCTTTCCATAGAAATCTGTAAGCTGATTGTAAAATATACATAAAATGTAAAAAACCTAGAATAACTAGAACTATTTTGAAAAGAAGAACTAAGTTGGAGAACTTACATGACCTGATCTGAAGACTCACTATAACGCTCCAATAATTAAGACAGTGTAGTATTACTGTAAGGGTGGATATACAAGCAGTGAAAGAGAACAAAATGTCCAGAAATAGAGCCAAATTTGATCCATTAATTTTCAACAAAGTGCCAAGGTAATTCAACAAGGAGAGAAATGTTTTCAGTGAATGGTGTAGAACATCTAGATATGTACTTGAATAAATGAACTTTGATCTCTTTTCACATCATACACAAAATTAACTCAAAATGGATCATAGACCTAAATGTAAAAGCTAAAACTATAAGTCTCCTAAACAGAACAGTTTGAAAACTCCAAAATTGATTAGTTGAACTACACTAAAATTAAATCTGATCTTCACAATCTCCCTCAAGAAAATGAAAAAATAAGGGACGCCTGGATGGCTCAGTTGGTTGGGCAGCTGCCTTCGGCTCAGGTCATGATCCCAGCATCCTGGGATCGAGTCCCACATCGGGCTCCTTGCTCCGCAGGGAACCTGCTTCTCCCTCTGACTCTGCCTTCCACTCTGTCTGCCTGTGCTCACTCTCGCTCGCTCTCTCTCTGACAAATAAATAAATAAAATCTTTTAAAAAAAAAAAAAAGAAAGAAAATGAAAAAATAAGCCACAAACCAGGAAGAACTTGGATGAAATATTACATATATCTATAATTTATTTATATTTCTATATTTATTTATATTTAAATTTTATATTTATTCTATTATATCATTTATATACATAAATATGCATTTGCACACATATATAGTGGGAGTGGAACCTGTATCCAATATTTAATAACCTATAACTTAACAAGAAGACAAAAACTCATTTTAAAAATTGTCAAGTGATTTGAACATATTTTGTAAAATAAGATGCACAAATGGCCACCGAAGAATGTACAACTATACTAGTCAACAGGAAAATGCAAATTCAAACCACAATAAGATAGCATTACAAACCCACTAGAATGACTAAAAACAAAAATACAAGAGCAAGTGGAAATCTCACACCATACTGGTGTCAAAGCAAAATGGTACAATGACTTTGTAAAGCGGTTTGACAGAATCTTATAAGTTAAATGTACATCTGTCATATGACCCAACAATCCCAAGAAAGATTAAATCCTACCCTCAAAAATACCTACAGCTGATTTAGTCATAATAGCCAAAACCCTGGAAAGCAACCTAACTACCCATTAATAAAGGAACAGATAACCAAATTGTGATATATCCATTCAATGGACTACTATTTATCAATAAAAAGAAAAAGGCCAAAAGAAAGAAAGAAAGATAGATAGATAGATAGATAGATAGAGACTATTTTACTATTGATACATGCAATGACATGGATAAATTTCAAAATCATTTTACTGAGAAAAAGAAGATATGCATATTATATCATTCCATTTATATGGAATTCTAAAACAAGCAAAACAAATCTATAATGACAGAAAACTGATCAGTGGTTGCCCAGGGCTGTGGCTGGTAGAAGAGAGAGCTGACTGCAAAGTGGCATGAGGGACCTTTTTTGGGTGACAGAAATACTCTGTCTTGATTGTAGTGGCAGTTACACAAATGTATTCATTTGTCAAAACTCATCCAGTTCTATACTTAGAATGGGTGCATTTTATCAGTTGTAAATCACACCTTAATAAAAGTCTGAAAAGTAGAAATAAATACCTACAACCATTACTAAATCCATATCATGTACTTGCCAAGGCTGTGACAAAATGGATTGTCAAAGCAACATAGCCAAGTACACCCACAGGTAAGCTAAAGTGTGGGTGTAAATACAGCTTGAGGATAAACAGAGCTCTGAGTCACTGGCAATCTCTTCCTCATGCCCAGCTGAGAAATGTCCACATTTTGTTTTCCACCATCAGTCTACTTAACCCAGGTAAACAACTCAAGAGCCAGGAGAATGTCTATGTAGTTATCTTCTTCCTGAAAGAAGATAGCTATTCTTGGCAGTGGATACTTTAGACAGGGCTCAGGAAACCTCTACCATGGACAGCTCTCCAGAAGCTATAACCTTTAGTGAACTATTTGATCTGTAGGTGATATTAAGATGTTTGTGTGTTTTGTCACTTCCATTGTTTCCCTATACTGGACAGCCCACTAAAAAATTCTCAATTCCCACTCCAAGATAGTCCCTTAGGAATTTGTTCAAAAACCTTGGGTTTCAGGTCCCTGGGTAACTCAGTCGGTTAAGCATCTGCCTTTGGCTCAGGTCATGATTCCAGGGTCCTGGGACTGAGTCCGACATCAGGCTCCCTGCTTGTTGGGGAGTCTACTTCTCCCTCTCCCACTGCCTGCTGCTCTGCCTACTTGTGCTCTCTCTCTCTGTCAAATAAATAAAATCTTTTAAAAAACAAAACAGAAACAAAAACAAAAAACCTTGAGTTTTAACCAAAAGTGTTTTTAAAATATTGAAAGCATAACTAACGTGGTGGTTTCATGCATTGTTCTTTGTGCATATAAAAATTCATCTGGGTGTGGGGGGGTGCCTGGGTGGCTCAGTGGGTTAAAGCCTCTGCCTTTGGCTCGGGTCATGATCCCAGGGTCCTGGGATGGAGCCCCACATCAGGCTCTCTGCTCAGCAGGGAGCCTGCTTCCTCCTCTCTCTCTCTCTGCCTGCCTCTCTGCCTACTTGTGATCTCTGTCTGTCAAATAAATAAATAAAATCTTTAAAAAAAAAAATTCATCTGGGGCGCCTGGGTGGCTCAGTTGGTTGAGCAACTGCCTTTGGCTCAGGTCATGAGCCCGGACTTCCAGGATTGAGTCCCCCATTGGGCTCCCAGCTCCTTGGGGAGTCTGCTTCTCCCTCTGACCTTCTCCTCTCTCATGCTCTCTGTCACTCATTCTCTCTCAAATAAATAAATAAAATCTAAAAAAAAAAAAATTCATCTGAAATGTTTCTAAATTTCTTAATAAAGTCCATTTTCTCTGATGATTCTATATATAATTTCTAATGCTTTTACTACTCATACTATGGCTCTCAAACACTTCATGATCTTAACCCAAATCCTCAGAGGTCTATGATGGGTATGGAATTAGGGTCCAAGGATAGGCCTTTTAACACCTCCCTGGAGATTCTAACACAGATAACCTTCAAACGTGGTTTGAGAAATACTGTTTTAATGGATTCACTGTTTCATTGCTCTGCCAGAGATACTTTAACTTTTTAGTCCTCTAGTTGCTTGGAGTGAGTTGACAGGCTAGGTAATAATCAAATACAGAATCAAATTCAATTTACTCACTATATACTTTCTTCAAACTGTCCCTCATGAGTATGGGGCAATTTATAACTGCCTGTTGTTGATCTTGCTTCTGTTAAACAAATTTTAAATCCAAGTGGCATAGATTCTATAAGCAGTAAAATCAGGAAAAGAACCCATTAAAGAATCTTTACACTGAACTCCCAGAGAAGGGAGATTTGGATTGCTTAAAAGAACATGAAATAGGGGGGCCTGGGTGGTTCAGTGGGTTAAGCGTCTGCCTTTGGCTCATGTCATGGTCCTGGGATCAAGCCCTGCATCAGGCCTGCTTCCCCCTCTCTCCCTGCCTGCCTCTCTGCCTACTTGTGATCTCTCTCTCACTCTCTCTGTGTCAAATAAATAAATAAAATCTTTTTTAAAAATGACAAGAAATAGCTTGCTGTTATAGATTAAATTTCTTCTGAGAAAAGGTGTGAGCTCTTACAGGTGGCACCCAGATGGAAAATTAGTCCCTTTCCACCCACGCAAAGAAAGTTTTTAAACCTCTTCTGCAACAGTAAAGAAAGATATTTTGTGACAAGAAATCTTGCAACCTGTACACTGGAAGAGTACTCCAACTCTTGGGAACAATCCCTATTATGTGGAACTGTATCGTGTCAAATAGAATGGATAACTGAACTATAGAAATTGAGTTGATGGAGAAGTTATACATCAAAGTCTGAACTTTAAACACTGGTAGACAGACATTTTTTCACAGCTATATCTGGTTTTGTCTTGAAAGTAACCAATCTAACATAAGCTTGTATAGATTAGCATGGGACATGGAGAGGATCAGTCAATGCAAGGGAATTCGAAGGATAACAGAAGAGGATCAGCTACAACCAGCCAAAAATAACCTCTTTACCTCCCTTGGTTAAGGGTTCCACCAATGCTTTAATGAGTGAAACTGACAGTTAATCCCAAAACACCATGTAGTTATATCTGTATAGATATAACTATTTGTAGATTTTTCTCCATATAAGCCTAAGTTAATTAAATATTTAGTTCATTTTAAACAATTTTTTTGAAGATAGTGCCCCCCCCATTCTCAGTAAATAATCCTCTTAAGGAATAAAAAGTACTCAAACTAGGTGAATCCAATTAACAATCACAATTACAATAAGAGCACCTCTTTTTCTTAGTTGTTCTTAATTTTTAAGAAAGAGTTTTAAGAAAATTCACTAAGTATACTATAAGTTATTTTGATATGAATTCAATTAAACAAGCTCAAGGACCATATGATGAAACAACAAAATGAAACAAAAAGAAAGATTGCAGAAGTAAGGAAACAAAGTGAGGTTCAAAGGAACACTTAATAAAATAAAAATTATTAAGATCCAAGAGCTGAATAGACAAAGTTGCAAACTGAATTACTCACTAGAAGAAACATTTGAGAAAATCACAGTGAATGCAGAGGAAAAAATACAGACACTAAACCAATGATTAAAAAAAAAGTAATATGTATAGGAGGCAGAAAAGGTAGAGAACAGAGCAAATACAACAGAACAGTATTTACTGATATAGCACAAACTTTTCTTGTATTAAGAAAATAATTAACCAGTAGATTGAAAGGGCACATGAAATAAAAAAAAAGATAAACAAATTTCATCACATTTTACTTTTATAAAAGCAATACCATCATCATTAATATAAAGAAAAAAAAGAAAGGGAAGGAGGAAGGGACCATGGATTTGCTAAGATACGATTTTATCATTTTCCTAGTTACTTAATCATTACAAAAGAAGAAAGAAGAGGAGGAGAGAGAAAAATCATCATTCATTTGCACTGATCACAAATCAGATACATGAATTCTTCAGAATATCTGCTTATACCTGATATATGAGAATTTTACTGTCAGTGATTTTGCCTGATATTTGTCTCCAATTTGAAGTATTTGAAAGAGAACTCCATATTTACAGAGGCCCAACTGTGCTACTGATTAAAAGAGGCCTGTATTCCATAAATATTTACATCCTGCTCCACAAGAGCAGGGAAACAACTTAGTGTGCCTGTCGCTTTCCCACTCAAACATATCTACTTAACAGAACAATTGTGAATCATTTTCTACATATAATTATCTCTTCTGCCAGATCACTGTTAGCAGAATGTCAATTCCCCAAAGACACAGGCTGTGCTTTCTCTTTGTTCCAAATAATGTATGGCTTTGCACAGTGGAAGTACTAAAAATAAAAAATAAAATTATAAGCTCATTTATGGTTATAATGATATTGTTTTAAACACCCTAAGGTCAGGCTATGAACTCCCTTGACCAGACATAATTTCCACTAAGTTGCAGATCTAAGTGACTTTGCCAAGTACAACTGTATTTGCAATGAGTCTCTTAAAATTATCTATTCTCTTCTCAATCACTCCCTTGCATTTCATTTAGGGTTTTAACAACTGACTCACTCTAAACCCCTCAACCACTACTCTAGACACTATTTTTAGTAACTCGAATACTCATCATTCTCTTTTTCTCCACTGTGTTCACCTAGCACAACCCAAAATCTGTTTAAAACCCAACTTTCTATCTACTTCACACTTGACCCTGACAGCTCAAAATGGTGGGAAAATAACATTAACTCGAACTACTTAATCTCATACAAACTTCTTAAGAAAGAATTTTAAGAAAATTCTTCATTTTCTTAAAATATATTTATGGCCACAAATCTCAAGAAAGACCTCATTATCACCCAGCATTCTTCTGTGTTTTCACAGTAAATTGTTTTTCCCATTCTACCAAAAATTTGCTTTACATATTTTCCTCTCACCTCCAACCTTCAAAACTGCCTTCTTCCTCTCCTTCTCATTCTTGACTGATGACCTTGACTTCTGTTTCACTAAAAAGTCAAAGCAATCTGAAAAAGGTCCTCATTTTCTCATCACTGAATCTTCTAACCTACTTGCATCTGACCCATCCATTCTGTCTTTGCCCCAGATATCATAGCTGACTCTCCTTGGTCCATTTTAACCCACCCTCCATGGTGTTCCAGATTCCATCCCTTCTTAACCTTCTCAGCATTTTGCTACTGGTATTCTTCCCCTCCTTTTCCACACCCTCCTCAATTTCACCCTCTCAAATGTATCGTTTCCATTAGCATGGAAACATGCTATTAAAAAAAAAAAAAAAGTCTCTCAATTTGAAAAAACAAACAAATACAACAAACTTCTTTGATCCTATTTGCCCCTCCAGCTTCCGCTCACTTCTCTGCTTCTCATTTGGGATTAAAAACTGTCTCTACTCATTCCTGTTCATTCTTAACTCCAATCAGCCTCTGTGTCCACCACTCCCGTGGAACTGCTCAAGTCAAGGTCATCAACAACCTCTATGTTGCCCCATCTGTCTCCAAATTAACTCAACTTCTCAAAAGTGTTAGCCTAATGGGTAATAGCCTCATTCTTGAAATACTTCACTTTTAAGTATTTACTTCACTTCAGACTGAAGAGCACTTTCCTGGTTTTCCTCTTAATTCTTTGGCATTTTTTCTGTTTCCATTGCTGACTTCTCCTGCTCTCGGTGTTAGCCCTCCCTAGAGTTCAGTCCTTGGCTGCCATCTCTTCTTTATACCTATTTCTTCCTAGATAACCTTATCTACTTCCATGGTATTATGTAACTACCAGTATACTGATTATTCCAAAACCATATAGATACTATATAATCTTTACATCCATATTCTAGTCTTTGTATTCCATTTCCAGGCTCTCCCCTGTGCCCTAAGCTACAACTCTTGATATCCTACTATACTACCTATTTAACATTTCTAGTAGTTTATCTAATAGACCTCTTAAACCAATGGCCAAAGAACAACTCTTTATTTCTATCTTTATTGAATTTGAACCTCTCCCAATCACCCTCATCTCAATTACCAATACAACCATTTACTGTTTTTCAAGGAAAAAATCTAAGTGTAATGTTTGATTATTCATTTTGATTATCAAATAGTTTTAATTACCCTTTTCCTCAACCCTGATCCAAATTATTAGCAAATTCTGTGGGTTTTACCTTCAAAATATTGCAAATCCAACATTTATCATCATTTCCAATGCAATCACCTTAGTCCAAACTACATCATCTCTCACCCAGACAACCACAATGGCCTAATAATTAGACTTCCTGCTTCCATTCTTGTTCCCTGTAATCTATTCTCCATTAAAGAATCAAATTGAACTCTCAAAAATGTAGATTAGATTGTATCATTTCTCTGCTGAAAATTATAATAGGAATCCATGATTCATGAAAGATTTTAACTGCTTACATGGCCCATAGGTTCCACATGATCTGGCCTTTGCCCACGACTTTTACTTCATCTCCTGCTCACTCCATTCCAGCCATATCCACCTTCTTGCCTCCACAAACACACAGAATTTCCATTTCTCCCAGGTCACTTACACATGCTGTTCCTTAGAATTCTCTTCCCTAATACCTTCACATAAATGGATCCATTACATCATCGAAATACCTTCTCCAACATCACTGTTTCAAAGATGCCTTGTCTGTCTGGCCTAGGTAAAAATGTCACCCACCCCATCTTCTTATCACACTGTTTATTGATTCATCTTTCTTTTCTTTACAATATATGTAGTTATTCTTTTCTTTATCTGTCAGGTGGAAGTCTTCTCCACTAAAATGTAACCCCGTGACATAGGAACTCTGCTATATTTACTGCTAGAGCCCCATGCCTGCTGAAACTAATACTCGCCCCATAGGAAGTACTCAAGAGATTATTTCCTGAATAAATCAAAGAATGTTCTTTGTCTGCTGAAACAACATGGTTGGTTCAGCTCACTGTCAGCCTGGGGAAGGCAAGTTTCTGAAGGGGTTAAATGACAACTACTCTGTCTTCTATGTGAGGACAGTATAAATTGAGTGAAATTTTAACATAGGCAATGTCCAACCTTGTCATTTTTTTTAATTTTTTATTTTTTATAAACATATATTTTTATCCCCAGGGGTACAGGTCTGTGAATCACCAGGTTTACACACTTCACAGCACTCACCAAAGCACATACCCTCCCCAATGTCCATAATCCCACCCCCTCTCCCAAACCCCATCCCCCCAGCAACCCTCAGTTTGTTTTGTGAGATTAAGAGTCACTTATGGTTTGTCTTCCTCCAAATCCCATCTTGTTTCATTTATTCTTCTCCTACCCACTTAAGCCCCCATGTTGCATCACCACTTCCTCATATCAGGGAGATCATATGATAGTTGTCTTTCTCTGCTTGACTTATTTTGCTAAGCATGATACGCTCTAGTTCCATCCATGTTGTCGCAAATGGCAAGATTTCATTTCTTTGGATGACTGCATAGTATTCCATTGTGTATATATACCACATCTTCTTGATCCATTCATCTGTTGATGGACATCTAGGTTCTTTCCATAGTTTGGCTATTGTGGACATTGCTGCTATAAACATTTGGATGCACGTGCCCCTTTGGATCACTACGTTTGTATCTTTAGGGTAAATACCCAATAGTGCAATTGCTGGGTCATAGGGCAGTTCTATTTTCAACATTTTGAGGAACCTCCATGCTGTTTTCCAGAGTGGCTGCACCAGCTTGCATTCCCACCAACAGTGTAGGAGGGTTCCCCTTTCTCCGCATCCTCGCCAGCATCTGTCATTTCCTGACTTGTTGATTTTAGCCATTCTGACTGGTGTGAGGTGATATCGCATTGTGGTTTTGATTTGTATTTCCCTGATGCCGAGTGATATGGAGCACTTTTTCATGTGTCTGTTGGCCATCTGGATGTCTTCTTTGCAGAAATGTCTGTTCATGTCCTCTGCCCATTTCTTGATTGGATTATTTGTTCTTTGGGTGTTGAGTTTGCTAAGTTCTTTATAGATTCTGGACACTAGTCCTTTATCTGATATGTCGTTTGCAAATATCTTCTCCCATTCTGTCAGTTGTCTTTTGATTTTGTTAACTGTTTCCTTTGCTGTGCAAAAGCTTTTGATCTTGATGAAATCCCAATAGTTCATTTTTGCCCTTGCTTCCCTTTCCTTTGGCATTGTTCCTAGGAAGATGTTGCTGCGGCAGAGGTTGAAGAGGTTGCTGCCTGTGTTCTCCTCAAGGATTTTGATGGATTCCTTTCACACATTGAGGTCCTTTATCCATTATGAGTCTATTTTTGTGTGTGGTGTAAGGAAATGGTCCAATTTCATTTTTCTGCATATGGCTGTCCAATTTTCCCAGCACCATTTATTGAAGAGGCTGTCTTTTTTCCATTGGACATTCTTTCCTGCTTTGTCGAAGATTAGTTGACCATAGAGCTGAGGGTCTATTTCTGGGCTCTCTATTCTGTTCCATTGATCTATGTGTCTGTTTTTGTGCCAGTACCATGCTGTCTTGATGATGACAGCTTTGTAATAGAGCTTGAAGTCCGGAATTGTGATGCCACCAACGTTGGCTTTCTTTTTCAATATCCCTTTGGCTATTCGAGGTCTTTTCTGCTTCCATATAAATTTTAGAATTATTTGTTCCATTTCTTTGAAAAAGATGGATAGTACTTTGATAGGAATTGCATTAAATGTGTAGATTGCTTTAGGTAGCTTAGACATTTTCACAATATTTATTCTTCCAATCCAGGAGCATGGAACATTTTTCCATTTCTTTGTGTCTTCCTCAATTTCTTTCATGAGTACTTTATAGTTTTCTGAGTATAGATTCTGTGTCTCTTTGGTTAGGTTTATTCCTAGGTATCTTATGGTTTTGGGTGCAATTGTAAATGGGATTGACTCCTTAATTTCTCTTTCTTCTGTCTTGTTGTTGGTGTAGAGAAATGCAACTGATTTCTGTGCATTGATTTTATATCCTGACACTTTACTGAATTCCTGTATAAGTTCTAGCAGTTTTGGAGTGGAGTCTTTTAGGTTTTCCACATATAGTATCATATCATCTGCGAAGAGTGATAATTTGACTTCTTCTTTGCCGATTTGGATGCCTTTAATTTCCTTTTGTTGTCTGATTGCTGAGGCTAGGACCTCTAGTACTATGTTGAATAGCAGTGGTGATAATGGACATCCCTGCCGTGTTCCTGACCTTAGCGGAAAAGCTTTCAGTTTTTCTCCATTGAGAATGATATTTGCGGTGGGTTTTTCATAGATGGCTTTGATGATATTGAGGTATGTGACCTCTATCCCTACACTTTGAAGAGTTTTGATCAGGAAGGGATGCTGTACTTTGTCAAATGCTTTTTCAGCATCTATTGAGAGAATCATATGGTTCTTGTTCTTTCTTTTATTGATGTGTTGTATCACATTGACTGATTTGCAGATGTTGAACCAACCTTGCAGCCCTGGAATAAATCCCACTTGGTCGTGGTGAATAATCTTTTTAATGTACTGTTGAATCCTATTGGCTAGTATTTTGTTGAGTATTTTCACATCTGTGTTCATCAAGGATATTGGTCTATAGCTCTCTTTTTTGGTGGGATCCTTGTCTGGTTTTGGGATCAAGGAGATGCTGGCCTCATAAAATGAGTTTGGAAGTTTTCCTTCCATTTCTATTTTTTGGAACAGTTTCAGGAGAATAGGAATTAGTTCTTCTTTAAATGTTTGGTAGAATTCCCCCGGGAAGCCGTCTGGCCCTGGGCTTTTGTTTGTTTGGAGATTTTTAATGACTGTTTCAATCTCCTTACTGGTTATGGGTCTGTTCAGGCTTTCTACTTCTTCCGGGTTCAGTTGTGGTAGTTTATATATTTTATGAATGCATCCATTTCTTCCAGATTGTCAAATTTACTGGCGTAGAGTTGCTCATAGTATGTTCTTATAATAGTTTGTATTTCTTTGGTGTTAGTTGTGATCTCTCCTCTTTCATTCATGATTTTATTTATTTGGGTCCTTTCTCTTTTCTTTTTGATAAGCCAGGGGTTTATAATTTTATTAATTCTTTCAAAGAACCAGCTCCTAGTTTCGTTGATTTGTTCTATTGTTTTTTTGGTTTCTATTTCATTGATTTCTGCTCTGATCTTTGATTTCTCTTCTCCTGCTGGGCTTAGGGTTTCTTTTTTGTTCCTTCTCCAGCTCCTTTAGGTGTAGGGTTAGGTTGTGTACCTGATACCTTTCTTGTTTCTTGAGAAAGGCTTGTACTGCTATATATTTTCCTCTCAGGACTGCCTTTGTTGTGTCCCACTGATTTTGAACCGTTGTATTTTCATTATCATTTTTTTCCATGATTTTTTTCAATTCTTCTTTAATTTCCCGTTTGACCCATTTATTCTTTAGAAGGATGCTGTTTAGTCTCCATGTACTTGGGTTCTTTTCAAACTTCCTTTTGTGGTTGAGTTCTAGCTTTAGAGCATTGTGGTCTGAAAATATGCAGGGAATGATCCCAATCTTTTGATACCGGTTGAGTCCTGATTTAGGACCGAGGATGTGATCTATTCTGGAGAATGTTCCATGTGCACTAGAGAAGAATGTGTATTCTGTTGCTTTGGGATGAAATGTTCTGAATATATCTGTGACGTCCATCTGGTCCAAGGTGTCGTTTAAGGCCTTTATTTCCTTGCTGATCTTTTGCTTGGATGATCTGTCCATTTCAGTGAGGGGAGTGTTAAAGTCCCCTACTATTATTGTATTATTGTTGATGTGTTTCATTGATTTTGTTATTAATTGGTTTATATAGTTGGCTGCTCCCACATTGGGGGCATAGATATTTAAAATTGTTAAATCTTCTTGTTGGACAGACCCTTTGAGTATGATATAGTGTCCTTCCTCATCTCTTATTATAGTCTTTGGCTTAAAATCTAATTGATCTGATATAAGGATGGCCACTCCTGCTTTCTTCTGATGTCCATTAGCATGGTAAATTCTTTTCTACCCCCTCACTTTAAGTCTGGAGGTTTCTTTGGGCTTAAAATGAGTTTCTTGGAGGCAACATATAGATGGGTTTTGCTTTTTATCCATTCTGATACCCTGTGTCTTTTGACAGGGGCATTTAGCCCATTAACATTCAGGGTAACTATTGAGAGATATGAATTTAGTGCCATTGTATTGCCTGTAAGGTGACTGTTACTGTATATGGTCTCTGTTCCTTTCTGATCTACCACTTGTAGGCTCTCTCTTTGCTTAGAGGACCCCTTTCAATATTTCCTGTAGAGCTGGTTTGGTATTTGCAAATTCTTTCCGTTTTTGTTTGTCCTGGAAGCTTTTAATCTCTCCTTCTATTTTCAATGATAGCCTAGCTGGATATAGTATTCTTGGCTGCATGTTTTTCTCATTTAGTGCTCTGAAAATATCATGCCAGCTCTTTCTGGCCTGCCAGGTCTCTGTGGATAAGTCCACTGCCAATCTAATATTTTTACCATTGTATGTTACAGACTTCTTTTCCCGGGCTGCTTTCAGGATTTTCTCTTTGTCACTGAGACTTGTAAATTTTACTATTAGGTGACGGGGTGTGGGCCTATTCTTATTGATTTTGAGGGGCATTCTCTGAACCTCCTGAATTTTGATGCTCATTCCCTTTGCCATATTGGGGGAATTCTCCCCAATAATTCTCTCCAGTATACCTTCTGCTCCCCTCTCTCTTTCTTCTTCTTCTGGAATCCCAATTATTCTAATGTTGTTTCGTCTTATGGTGTCACTTATCTCTCGAATTCTCCCCTCGTGGTCCTGTAGCTGTTTGTCCCTCTTTTGCTCAGATCTTTATTCTCTGTCATTTGGTCTTCTATATCACTAATTCTTTCTTCTGCCTCATTTATCCTAGCAGTGAGAGCCTCCATTTTTGATTGCACCTCATTAATAGCTTTTTTGATTTCAACTTGGTTAGATTTTAGTTCTTTTATTTCTCCAGAAAGGGCTTTTATATCTCTCGAGAGGGTTTCTCTAATATCTTCCATGCCTTTTTCGAGCCCGGCTAGAACCTTGAGAATTGTCATTCTAAACTCTAGATCTGACATACTACCAATGTCTGTATTGATTAGGTCCCTAGCCTTCGGTACTGCCTCTTGTTCTTTTTTTTGTGTTGAATTTTTCCTTCTTGTCATTTTGTCCAGATAAGAGTATATGAAGGAGCAAGTAAAATACTAAAAGGGTGGCAGCAACCCCAGGAAAATATGCTTTAACCAAAATAGAAGAGATCCCAAATTGTGAGGGGGGAGAAAGGGGATAAAAAGAGGTTCTAAAAGTAAGAAAGAAAAAAAAAGAAAAAAGAAAAGAATTTAAAAAAAAGAAAACAAATAAGAAAAATATAAAAAAGAAAAAATATATATATTAGATAAACTGGTTAAAAACGTTAAAAAAGAAAAAGATAAAAGTTAAAAAAAAATTTTACCAGAAGGCGAGAAAAAAAAACAAAAAATGAAAAAGAAAAAAATTAAATTAACTGCAAGACTAAAAAAAAATCACAGGGAAAAAATCATGAGTTCCGTGGTTTGCTTTCTCCTCCTCTGGAATTCTGCTGCTCTCCTTGGTATTGAAACCGCACTCTTTGGTAGGTGAACTTGGTCTCGGCTGGATTTCTTGTTGATCTTCTGGGGGAGGGGCCTGTTATAGTGATTCTCAATAGTCTTTGCCCCAGGCAGAATTGCACCGCCCTTAGCAGGGGCCGGGGTGAGTAATCCGCTCAGGTTTGCTTTCAGGAGCTTTTGTTCCCTGAGCGCTTTCCGTAGAGCTCCGGGGACGGGAATACAAATGGCGGCCTCCTGGTCTCCAGCCCGGAGGAGCCGAGAGCCCAGGGCCGCACTCCTCAGTGCGCCCTCAGAGAATAGCGCCCAGTTACTCCCATCTGCCTGACCTCTGGCCCCGCTCCGAGCTCACCGAGCCTGCAACCGGTTCAAGGTTACACGGAGCTGTGAGCTTACTGTCGGCTCTGTCTCTGTGGCCGGCTTTCCCGTTCCAATACCCGCAAGCTCTGTGACACTCAGACACCCCCGATCCTTCTGTGACCCTGCGGGACCTGAGGCCACGCTGACCCCGCGTGGGCTTCACCCCGGTTTAGCCTCTGGAGCAATGTCCCTCAGCGGAACAGACTTTTAAAAGTCCTGATTTTGTGCGCGGTTGCTCCGCCGCTTGCCGGGAGCCGGCCCCTCCTCCCGGGGTCTATCTTCCCTCGCTTTGGATTCACTTCTCCGCCGGTCCTACCTTTCAGAAAATGGTTGTTTTTCTGTTTCCAGAATTGCTGTTCTTCTTCTCTTCGATCTGCCGATGGATTTTCAGGTGTTTGCAATCTTTAGATAAGCTATCTAGCTGATCTCCCGCAAGCTGAAGTAGTCTCAGCCTGCTACTTCTCCGCCATCTTGACTCCTCCTCCTCAAACCTTGTCATTTTTTTAACCACTTTCCCATTTTCTAGTGTCCCTTCTTTCTCATCTACTATCATTTAGCATATTCATGCCAGCCTGTAGCTGTCTACATGCATACATGACCCTCCCTGGGGACTCTGTCACCTCTAAAGCACCTCTTCCAGAAGAACAAGCATATTGCAATCACATGATAACATGATGCAGCAGTACCCAAAATGTAGCTGTTTCTATCAATTGAGACTTCCCAACCCCTCCTCACTTTTCCGCTTCAACAGAAAGTTCCATCAACTTATGGGTGTTAAAAATCTTCGACATGGTTTTAAATAAATATTAAAGCATAATTATGACAATTAAATTTATGTGTCAACTTGACTGCAGACTTAAACACTATTCTGGGTATGACTCTGAAGGTATTTCTAAATGAAACTGATATGTGAATTGATAGACTGAGTAAAGCAGATTGCCCTTTCCAGTGGAGTCAAGCCTCATCTAATGCATTGAAAGTCTGAAAACATCAAAAGTCTGAGCAAGAGAGAATCTGCTCTCTCTGCCTGACAGTGCAAGCTGGAACTCACCCATGAGATTCTCACACTTCTCAGATTGCAACTATTCTCATGCAGGTCTTCAGACTGTGAATCTCAGCTTCCATAATCATTTTGTGAGCCAATCCCTTATAATTAATCTATCTATCTATCTATCTATCTATCCATCTATCATCTATTGTTTCATTGTATTTGCCCAGCTTAAGTCAAGTAGGTTAGGGTAGACGCTGGCATATTTGGCAGCAGATAGATCCCTAAGAGTCTATCTCAGAGAGAAAAAATTCCAACTCCTCTTTCTAGCAAAGATGGAGAGTTGCAAATTATTCAGCCTCTTTTATTTTCCCTCCATCTTCTTTTAAGGACCATCACTTTCCCCAGATTATTTCAGAACTATTTGTATTTTAAAATAATACAAATTATGGGTTTGTATGGTAGATACAGCAGTTGTTTTCACTTAACAGAATGGACTGTCATTTTTGTTTAAAAATCACTCACACCTTTTAAAAAATACAGAATGGAGTGATCATTCATGACCATAAGAGAGATTTTTATCTCAATATGGATGGTAAAAGTATAAAGGTTTCTAGTGCCATTTGATGCTTTATTTCTTAAAACAATGTTAATCCTCCCACAAGAAAACATTTTATCCCAGAGGGAAGAATCCTTGATTCTTCCCATCATTCTGCTTTACTTTATATTAATAACTTTTTTCATTAATTTTACTATTAACTTTTGACTTCTAGCAATGTTTTATCACTAGTGAATTCTCTCAGACAACCACAGGGTAATAGGGTAAGGATTAACATCTTAATAAAGGAGAATAACTTTTTTCAGATTCTTAGAATGTTCTAGGCCAAGATAATTTTCTTATAGTATAGTTATGGAAAGCTTTTCATGGCTTTTATAAAGATGCCAAATGAAACTGTTTCTTAGAATATGTTATCAAGTATCTCCTTAACAGAAATCCATACACATAGCTATTGCTCAAGCAACTCCAATAAGATTATAGGAATCAAGTCAAAGATGCCCCAATGTAGAATTCATTATAACAGAGATCTTGTTAAAGTCTCTAACTTTCAATAACTCCTGCAGATTTAACAATGAATTTTTAGAACACTGCCAGGCTTCTACATTGCCATAAGACATCGTTTTATAACTAAAGGAGCCACCGCACCAAATCCTTTTAAATTTGGAGTAGGCACCCAATTTTTGAAGATCACCCACACTGCTTGTCCAAGTTAATTGTTTCTTTGGATTTGGTATGACATATAAAGAAAAAGAAGCAAAGAAAGACAAGCAAGAAAAGAAAGCCAACTAAGAGGTATAGACCCTACTAGTGTTTTTCATTTTAATCTTTCAGGCAGAGGCTTCAAAGATGCATTTGATTTTATGGTACAAAGAGTAAATGGTTTCTTTCTGGAACTACTCATGTGGATCCAAATATCTAGCTAGGGTTAAACATAACCTTTTAACATTAAGTTGATAGATAAGAAGAATTTTAACTATAACCCTCATCTTTCTCCACTTTATATCTGAGTGATTCAAATAATAAGCTTCCTTCTAGAAAATCTTAGAAACACTGGACATGAGGATATGAAGGAAGAAGGTAAACAGGCCAAAATTTCAAACATCCACACATTAAAACAAATTCATGTTAATAACTACAGCACTATTAAAATTCTCCTTCATGCATCAGGATCTGGGTACTAATTGTTTCTGATGTATTTGCGAAAACTATGTGCTGTTCTCTAAATTATTTAAAACTATTTTTGTTTTTATGTTGAAATTTAATCTCTTAGTGTTTGTTCAGATCGACTATTAAAACACTTACCTAGCCCTTGTTTTTGTCTTGTAATAATATATATGCTTGATTTGAGTTAAATTTGTTCGTTTTAAAACAATTAGAAGAACAAAATAATATTTAAAAATTCTAAGATTACTTTAGAAATAGCTTCTGTTCTCAATTACTATAAAGCATCAATCATTAGTCATGAGAGCATTTTCCATATATTTGTAGGTTGCCTTCCATGTAGCATAGGTAGAGTATTTTGTTGTTCATCCAAAAAAAAAAAGGCAATTGAAAAGTCAACTGCTTTGATTTTTTCAGAATTTCAAATATATTTCTATATGCATCAGTGAGATAAATCATTTATCAAACTCTCCTTTGAAAGCATTATAACACGCATGCCACCACCATCTCAGACTTCTAAATCATATCTTTCACTTGCCTTCTTCCTTATTTAAATTTTCTAGGCTGAGTTTTGAGCCACATAGCTTTTCCTGAAGTAACAGAGGAGATCAATGATGCAGAACTTACAAGTTTTCTTTTCTATCTCTGCACAAAATCATTTTGACTTTGATTAAAGTGACTGACCACCAGGGGGTTGATAGAATTGATAGACTATTACTTTACCTGTTAAGAAATCAAGTCATTCAATCAAGAGGACAATCTGATTGTATTTCAGATATGACCTAAAATGATCTTTATCAATGTTGAGAAAACCAGTCCAAAGCAATCACTTAAAAATGAAATATTTCAAAACTTATATACTAACACTCATTATCCATGACTACATCAATTTGGAATTTTGATCATTTAGACCTATTCTCTGCTGGGCGAGTTCTATATGACATGAAAGTATTCATAATATTTTACTCTCCCAAACGTCATAGTTTCATGGACACTACCTATAGTGACATTGCCTATAAAGCATAACGCCAGCACATGGTACCTTCATAGAAATCCTAAACATGATTTATATGACCCATTGGGCAGGGGAAAAAAAAAAAGTCATGGAAGGAAAATGGAAGTTTCACTATAAAGTTAACATTCTTTTTTTTTTTTTTAAGATTTATTTATTTTAGATAGAGCATGGGAGCACATCAAGGTAGGTGGCAAAGGGAAACTCCCAAGTAGATCCCCTGCTGAACTGAGTGCAGAGTCCAAAGCAGGTTTCAATCTCAAGACCCTGCAATCATGACCGGAGCCAAATTCTAGAGTCAGACATGGAACCGACCAAGCCACGTAGTTGCTCCTAAAATTATATTCTTAATTTTGTTTGTGTTAAGTCAAATGTTTTAAATGAAATTTAAAAAGAAGAGAATGTTTTAACTTTATCACAGAAATTACAGAGTACTAAAATTTCACAAATTAAGCCCCACTAATTTGGAATTGTGAAAAATTTGACTTTTTCCCCCCTTTTTTGAAGCTTATATTTGACCCAATGTAAAGATAAGTTATTCTTCTTTGGATGATTTTCAATCCTTATAAATAACATGGCAAAGACAAAGGACTCAGTTCAGTGCCTGTAAGTCTCTAACTCTTCTCTAACAGTTACCAAATCTCTCTTTAAGAAAATTTATCCCAAGCTCAGTCTTTCTCCAGGCAACAGAAGCTGACCATAATTTAATAATGTCATTTTCATCACATTATATTTATTTTTATAGTTGCCTTCTGTTTTCAACAGAGAATACTGGTTTTCTATTCATAGTACTAATATAAAGTTTTCTCTTAAAATAAATTTAGAATACAAAGTGAATCAATTTAAAGAAAATACTGAGTAATAACTGTACAGGTGGTAAGCAAGTATATCTAAAAATCATGACAGTGGTAAAAATGGCTAGATGTTGGGAAGTAAATATATATAAAACCCATACATAAAAAAATATGTATAAAACAGTAAGAGGAAAATCATCTACTTGGGTGAACAAATTAATTTTGATCCCTTTCCTAGTATTTATTTACATACCATTGTATTAATTCTAAATGACTCTTCTTTATTTACTCAGATGATCCCATCAAAACCCTTACTCAACAATATTTTGACAGCTTCTTGTTCAGTACAGTACAAGCCTCAGAGTTATAAGACCGAACCTGCTGGGAGAGGGGGGAAGGTGTTTAATTCAAAACTTCATTCAGCAAATGCTTACCAATCACTCAGCACATCTGAGCCAGATTTGGGGAAGGATAAGAAGATCTATGTGTCCACTCATTATTCAAAAGCTATTTTTGAGTGGTTATAATATGCAAATCCACTTGCTGTATAGGATTTAATTAAAGGAAAAGAAGGGGGAAAAGGAAGATGTATAGGAAGAGGAGGAGGAGAAAGAAGGAGAGGGAAATAATTATTAAACAAGGATTCTGAACTCCAAGAGATTACCATCTAGTTATTATTACTTATTATTGTCCTTGAGTTTTACTTATAGTCCAAGATACTATTTCATGTTCTCATGTATTGCCTTTTTTTAAAAAGGCAATGTATTATTCAGTAAGAGGTAATATTTAAGAGACATTTCCTTTGAGTGTCAGAGTCTATGAAACTCAATAACAAATTCATGGAATACAAAACAGCACAACTTAAACCCACAGCAATGTTTATAAAATTCTGCAGAGTTGGCCTTTCACATTTTCCTTGTGAAAGAGGTGATGCTTTCCCATAAAGGAAAGAATTCAAGGTCTGTAAAATTAAGTCACAGTACTAACGCACTACTAACTTGAACATATGCATTTAATATAAAAGCCCACAAAGCATAACTTGAAGTTTAATTATATAAATTAAATTTGTTGGTAAGGATGGTGCCTTCAATCTTTACTATATGTGTATATCTCACTTAGGATGAGTGGAATTGTGAAACTATAGTACAGTTATTAAATTACTTGCATTTATATTCTTCTTTTCTTTCTCTTTACTCTGTGACTGAAGTCTATGAGGACTTCTACAAAAAAAGATGAAATCTATTGTGTTCTAAGAAAGGATGGTAGTTTTTGATATGAAAATGAATTTTGATGTTTAACATTCAAAGGACATTTTCATTTCTGATGTACTGAAGACAGATTTCCGAAAAAAAAAAAAATTGTATCATATGTACTCACACATCAAATATCATTTTATTTAAAAAAACAGAAATATTACAGAAAGATTACAAGACTTTCTTTGTATCCTAAATCCTGTGTGGTGCTATTTTCTGTACCACCTTGGCATGGAAGGCCTTCCCAATGTATCTGAAGCTGATGGGATAGCTGGCATAAACACGATGGCAGACCTCTCACCAAGACTTCTATTTGTATGGACTGCCCTCTCTTCTCAAAAGGATTAAGAAACAGCCAATCAAGCCAATATATACAAATATTAGCCACCTGGGAATAACTTCAGTTTTTTCACTGCTTCATTTCAACCAGTAACATGGGAGGAAAAGTAATATTTGTTGTCCAAGACATTAAGCCAAAAAGCTGACCCCACAAAGGAAAGTGGGGATAATGATCCATCCCTGACGTCCTCTGGTCTTCATGGTTATTTCACCACATTCTGGGGCCATTCTGCTCCTCCTGCATATTTACCTCAGTTCTGATACCCAGAGCCTGGGCTCTTTCCACTAAGGCCAATTCCCACCTAGTGCCGTAGTTACTATCTACATCCTTCCCTGACTTTTCTTCTCAGGCAACACTCAACATTATGTCAGGTACCGTGCTAGCAATGGGAAATCAGGAAGAACAAATCCCTTACGACAGGGGTGCTCACTAATTCCTACCATTATAGATATCCTGTCTCATAGGGCAGCTTCATCTAATTTTGTTGCCATAAAAGTAAAAATATTTTTTAATGTGAAAAACTTGCAACATTACATAACTGCGGCCATTTGAGTCTTCAGTTCCACTTAAATAGCATTTTAGTGCCTTGAAACTTATAATAAAAACTTTTGCTTCTTCTTGCAGTGTATTTCTTTTGAGTTCTTACTATAGCTTCTATGATGGTCTTGGGTTGCTGGCTTCCTTAAGTAACTTCTCATCACGAAGAATCACTAGAGTTTCTTACTAACTGGAAATGAATACCTTAAAATTATTTTTATCATTAGGCTATCTTTAATATTCCATGAGACTATTACTTCAGGAAATTAGAAAAAAGGGGGGCTTTCTAGCACAAATCCAGGATATTTCTGAAGGTTTATGTGGTAAATTAGTTTCCCATTCTTTGGATCTATCAAAACCTTCTTGCAGACAGAAGGGGAAACATTACTCACACACTGAGGGTGTGAGAAAAATAAAACAAAACAGGATCACTGAAGCCACTGATAAACAATAAAGATCCGTGTGGTTTAGACAACTTCTTTGCGGGGGGGATGGAGGGGGACACAGAGAGATCACAAGTAGGCAGAGAGGCAGGCAGAGAGAGAGAGAGGGAGAGAAGCAGGCTCGCCAGTGAGCAGGGAGCCTGATGCAGGGCTTGATCCCAGGACCCGGAGATCATGACCTGAGCCGAAGGCAGAGGCTTAACCCACTGAGCCACCCAGGTGCCCCTTAGACAACTTTTAATCAGGAATCTTTTTACCTGCAACACAAAGTATTCTGTCATAGTCTCTGAGACCCCTGTTAGCACAGCTAGATCAGCTTGCTGATTTAATCAAAGATGAATGGAGAGAAGAGTCACAGGCTGGAGTAGGGAAGGAGGCAGCTCTCCAGTGATGCCTATTCTGGCTTCCTGACCAAGTTTCCTCTGAAACTTGGTTTTCTACTGTGAACATAAACTGTCATATTTTGCTCAGTCTCAGGACAATAAAGACTTGGAGACTGATCTCCATGTGATTTCAACTCCACCTTCCCCCCACCCTGGGGCCATGACCATTAGCTAGCTAATCCACAAAGAAGAAATCAGGACATTTGCCTATAGACCAAAGGAAAGGTTTTAGACAGAAGTCACAAGATAAATTAGCTCTCCTGCAGGTGGAAGTGGGTGGAGGAAAACCCTGATAAGCAAGCTTTGCCAATTTTCATGGTATAAATAATCTTACCATGTATTTCAAACTATCAATAATTTAACAACAGGCTAACAAAATTCCTGAATATTTAACAGTCAACTCTGGAAAGCCAGTGCCAGTTCCATATCACTAAAAGTAACTATACATTTCATTGTTTCAGATATTAATTTACTAAAGTTTTTGTTTTTGTTTTTTTCCCCTGAGAAATCACTGTGTACCAACAGGAGGCATTGTTATAGGAAAGTCAAGCACATAAAATTCATAATCAATTCTTCTCTTGATGAAGCTTGTAGTCCAGTGGTAAGTTCAGCAACCTTTGCAAGATAGAACCAAAAATCACTCCTAAGGCACCACACTTACAAGTGCAAGTTAACTTCAAGTAAATTGACACCTAAGTACCTAAATCATAAGGAAAATGAGTATGATAGCCCATCTCACAGAATGGTTGAAAGGCCTAAATGAGATCACAGAAGAGAAGACTTTTGGTGACTTACAGGCCTCTACAGAAATGTAGAGGATCGTTCCTCATAGAGCAGAGTGAGGCTAATCAGACAAGGCAACATCTGGGTTTCCAGAACATGGTAATTGATGATGACAAGGTCAAAGATGGAAAGGCAGGATGCCTAGGGATACCGGGAAGGCAGAGCAGCAAACAGAACTCACTGACCTCAAAGACAGTGGAGTGACTTGTGTTCACACAGCCAAATTATATCCTAACCATACCACCATGCCTTTTTCATCCCATTTATTATACAAGCATTACTAAAACTTTTAATTCCTCTAATATCTCAAAATCTGCATCTGCAAAACTGTCCTCTAAGGGCTGTTTTAGGATATTCAGGATAAAGACCTACATGATCATGAAAATAGGTTTCCCCAAATTTAAGGCCTGAGTATGGCTTAGTAAGTTAAAAGCCTGGTCTTGGGGACTGAATTCTAACTCTGCCACCTGCTGGCTCTATGCCTCATACAGGCAATTTAAACTCTTTCATGCCTCAGTTTCCTCATCTACAAATATTTAACTTATAATATGGTTTTTCACTTTAAATGAGCCAAAACATATAAATTATTTAGTATAATGCCTGACACATAGTTATAGCTCAATAGCCAACAGCTATTATCATTGATTTGAAAAGTATTCCATTCATAATTTGGATTAAAAGTCTTCTGAAACATATAATAAAGAAATCGGAGGCAATTAAATTAGTTTTACCACTTGTTTTTAAATGAGATAATCTTTAAATCAGCCAGGATGGTTTTTTTTTTCTTTTTTTTTTTTACCACTTAAGTGTCAACTTTGTCTTACAACTAACACTTATGATTGAAAATCCATGGACTAGTTTAAGAAAGATGATAAATACTTCATATACATCCAACATGGAAGGGAGGGGTGGAGAGAGGGAGAGAGAGACACCAGAGGAAGAGTCTATCTGATCCTCCAACATATGTCTCCTATCAAGTCACATGAATATCCTCAGACCAATTCCTGTGGCAAGAGGGTTAGGATATGCTGACTGGATGGAGCTGGGATGGCTAGGGAATTAGAGGTCTGAGTGGGAAGAGAGGAGGTGGCTATTAGGTGGGTAACCTACAAATGGACCCTATACTTTCAAGACCATTTCTTCTACTCATCTATTGACTTCAAACTATAAGAAACAGGCTTTTTAGCAATGGACATGATGTAAATTTTGACTGCCTATAATTCTGCTAAGTCCCACAATACATTAAAAAGAAGATGTTGGCTGCCATTTACTCTTGCCCTTAGATTTTCCACCTCCATAAAAATGGTAGAGAAATATTATTATAAATAGAATATCCTACTGACTCCAGTATCAGTGGCTACTGTATTTTTTGATAGAGCCAATTTTCTTATTTCATTACAGTGACATATACCAAGGTCCAGAAGGTTAGTTGTGTATATATTTAAAAAAAAAAAAAAAAAGCCCAACAAGCTAAAAAGAGAACATACTCAAACAATTTTATTGCTGAACAATGACAACCAATTTGCATGACTTTAGTTGGACTGACTGAATTATAACTACTTGTTTTGAGACATTCATGAAGATGAGATCCAAGAAAAAGATTAGGTACTTCTGGCATGGCTTTTATTCACTGTTCTTGTCATACAAACAAGCTTAGATTTTTGACTTAAAACTGCCCCAGTTCTCAAACCACAAGCTTTGCCTTATGACAGTAGCTTTCTATTATTATGATGGATGAAACCCCAAATAATATTTACTCTATCCTATTGAAAAAAAAAAAAAAAAAACATGAAAACGTCCAGAGGAGAAAAATCTCTAAAAGTAATAAATGAAATACATCCACCAATAAAGGGGAATAGAATCTTGGTCCCTGGTCTCCTTTTCAAGTATTACTCCTCTGATGGGATTATAAAACTATGCCAGAAATCTAAACATGGCTTTAATTCCTACCTTCCAATGCAGATACTTTAAAAGGACCAGAATTAGCTGAACTAAGCTTTAAAGGAAACTAAATGCTTTTGAGGATCCCATGTATAGTACATTTCTCTACATGAAATTCCTATAATCCATCAAATGGATCCTTGAATGGCAAAGCAAGGGAAAAAGCATAAAATCAGGGAAATTAAGAGTGATGTGAGCCTGTTCTTGATACCAGCTGTGTTTCTTTGCCTCCATGCCCTATATATCTAAACCTCTATCTATCAAAAGAACATATCCTAAAGAACAACACAGTGACAGAGATGAATTTCAATATGACAATGCAGTGAACTAAAAAATGAACTATATCATAAACCATTGCTCTTTCTCAATCCAAACAGGAAAAAAAAAAAATCCTAAAGAAACTTACATTCTCCAGGAAATAACTAGGGTAATGTGGAGGGTATTCGTCTAATCTCTGAAATACTGTGTGAGTAATCAATCAATCTAAAGCCATGCAGAAATTATCCTTTCGTAAAATGTTTCCCCACATTTCATGTTAAACTGTGGCTTTGTTTGCTCATAGTTTTCTTTGTTTTTCCCAAAATACTACTTTTGTCCCCCAACAACAGTTTTAGACTGCAGAAGCTAACTAAAAAGTTAGCCGAAATTTTTCCATTTGAACCAATCATTTTGGCGTCATAAAAATACTGCCATCTTCATTTATTCATCCAATCTATCCACATGATTCACTACTTTTCTGTAAAAGAAAAATGCACATCTTGATTAATGAGATAATCTGTGAAGCAATTGTGCTAACTTTTCTAAATTTCATACCTATTAATTTCAATAAATTCCCACTAATTTCTGCATTATGAAATTGATTGAGTGGGAACATCTAATCTGTCTTTACAAAATCCTTTATTACTGCAACTATACTTCTGCAGCTTTTTAATACCATTTTGTGATCTTTTCATCAATACCGTCCATACTCACCACCCTAAAATGTACCACCTATTTTAAGTAGCTAAATCCACTCAAATTTTACTTCAGAGTAATCTCAGGTTATCAAATTGATTGTGCCATGAGCACTAGAACATCATGTTTAAATGTATATACTGTGGTGTGAACACGCAAAAATCTCCTCTGCCATATGCTTGATGGGGAGCATTTGGTCATTGGACTCCTGTCACCTTGATCCTGCCCTCCCACGGGTATTAGCACCCACAAACCCACACAGTGTATACTGGGACAGCAGCGAGAATAGAGAACAGCTAGAGCTATTTGCCAAGGTTAAGAGAACAACAACTTAATGATACAAATAAATGATGCTATAAGTGACACCAAGATTCCAAGCTTTAGTAACTAGATGAAGGGGTCATCACTCTTAGAGACTAGGAAATAGAGATGGGAGGGAGGGTGGCCTGGTGAGAATCATCTGGAACTCATTGAGTGTGGGGTGATGGAGAAGCATTCCAGTTAAAAAATAGTAGGCAACTGGACATGGGATTCTGAAACCTGAGTTAAAGGACTGGGCACACATGCCGAGTTGTGAGTAAAGAGAGAGTACCCCCATGAGAGAGAGGAAGAAGAATCCAGAGCAGAACAGGGGCAAAGAAAAAGAAGTATCAATGAATGGGTAAATGTGACTAAGAGTATTTAAAGAATGTATAAAATTATAACTAGTGGATGAGGACAAAACAAAATGCATTTAAAAAAAAGAAAAAAGGAAGGGGGTGCCTGGGTGGCTGTTTGTTAAGAGTCCTACTCTTGATTTTGGCTCAGGTCATGATCTCAGTATTGTGAGATTGACCCCTGCATCTGGCTCTGTGCTGGCATGGAACCTGCTTAAGATTCTCTCTTTCTCTCTCTGCCCCTCCCAACCCTCCTGCTCACTGGAGTTTTCTCGCTCTCTCTCCCTTCCTCTCTCAAAAATAAAAAAAATAAAAATAAAAAAAAGGAAGAACAGGTAAGAGAAGGGCCTTAAAATCTATTCATTTATTATTAATTTATTTAACAATTATTTATTGAGCATCCACTCTGATACTAGACATTGAGGTAGGGGATGTGGGTATCCAGGTACAAAATAAATTCAGCCTGTGTCCTCTTGGAGTTTACAGTCTAGCAGAGAAGAGAGCAAGACATTGGACAGATAGCATGACCCCTTCCTTTCCTCCCCACCTTCCACAAGTACAAATAATTGTGATAAAGCTTCAAAAAGAAGAAAAAAACAAGGTCCAGGTTCGGGAACATATAAAAAAGGGAGCTGCCTAATCTTGCCTGAAGTGTTAGTGAAGGTTACCCTAAGAAAATGACATTACCTGGCAAATGAGAAATAAAAAAGGAAAGAAAAAAAAAGTGATCACCTAAGTCAGTGGCTTCTCTAATTCCAAAACCAAGTACAAGGAGGCAGTTCAGGGTAGAGTTGGGTTGGAGTGGACTCTGCTAATGATTTACCCAATATCTATTCACCAGTTCTGCCTTACTAAACAAAATCCTACATTTTTTAGCATAGCAATGGGCCCAGCCAAAGTATTAACTTTGCCAGTCTGCCTTGCAGGTAGGGGTAACTGAGAACAATTCTGACCTGTAAGACAAAAGCAGAATGCCGCTGGGGATTTCAGGAAAGTCCTGCTTTCCCATTTAGCAGCACAGATCCTTCCTGTGAGCAGCCGCATTTTTTTTTTTTTTCCTATCTTGATTGACACAGTGAGGCCTAAAGTGAAGCAGTCAAGCCATCTTGTAAGGTAAGGCAAACATAAGAATGAAAGCCACAGGGATGCCTGTGTGGCCCTGGTCATGATCTCAGGGTCCTGGGATGGAGCCTTGCATTCGGAGCCCTGCTCAGCTCCCAGTTGTCCTTCTGCCCCTCCTCCCACCCCCACCCCTGTTCATTCACATGCATGCGCTCTTCTCTCTCTCTCTCTACCGAATGAATTTTTTTAAAATCTTAAAAAAAAAGAAAGAAAGAAAAAGAATGAAAGCCACATACTAAGGATGACAGAACTGAAAGCTGAGGGAGCCTGGAACCTTATTGACTCCTTGGACCGCTGTAATAGTTCCAGACCCTCTACCTATGGGCTTTGTGTTAGGAAAGAAAGCTACTTCCCATTTGCTCAAGCCAGTGTAGACCAGTTTCTGGGTCTTGTGGTCAAATGTAATCCCTAATTGGTACAGGGGTGTAGTGGGGGTAAGGGGAGAAATCATTGTCAAGGATGACTGAGGCAGAGATGGCATAGACAGAAATAGGGATATAAAACAATTTTTAGTTCCTTTTGACAACATAGACACTGTTATTGCCACAAATACATGGGATAATCAAGCTGTACAAACACATAAGTGCTGTATCATTTAGGATAATGCTTTGGAACTATAAAAATTATCCCCTGGAAGTTGTTTAGCTTTAAACCACAGAAAACTGGTATATTTAAAGACATCCAGTTGTCACATTAGAACATTTTCTTAAAAAAATTTTTTTTTCTCCATCGCTGTACTTTAATCAAGACCATCTGAGGAAGTAATGGAAGTGTTGTTCTGAGAACACAGCCATGTGCTGTAGCAGGTGGTGGACATTTAAATGGCATTATTTATCATAAGTAGCATATAAAGGAGTATCTTAGAGTCTCTGATTCCAAAAATGTATGTCAATTTGGCAGAAGACCAGTGCTTTTTTAGTTATTAAAGCATAAATGGGTTTTCAACATTTTCCTTTCCTAATTATACACATTGATTTGTCATGACACCCCCCACTTGAAGCATATGTGGAGTCAGCTCTGGCCATCTTGACCAAGAATCGCTACACTGGCACATTCTACAATGTTGTCCACTACAGCACAGATCTCACTGGAAAGTATGTCCAGTCTAGGATGTGACTCCTGTTCTAGCACATGCTCATAGTATTACCTGACGCAAGTTACCCAATCTGAGCTTCGGTTTTCTGAATACCTATGCTGTAGTAGTATTAAATGAGATCCTTTCTAAACAAACACAGTATACAAAAAGTCCTTCACAGCTGTATGCTCTCTACAAACATTATCTCCCTTCTCTTTTGCCCATTTCCTATACTGAACTGCGTTTGAGGAATTGTCACTAAAGGAAACAGAAGCAAAAGCTAGTAAAATCTTGGCGATTCACCTGTACCTCTGGGGCTAATAATACATTCTATGTTAATAAAAAAATCTAAAAAAAATTTTTAAATAAATAAATAAATAAGAAAGTGTGTGGGGTGGGGGGAAGAGCTAGTAAAATCTGTTCCTTCAGAACAGATCCCAACCTAATTAAGTGCAACATGAAGAGAGGGTTTCTACTTTAATTCTGAAGCAAGGATGATAAACATACAGCGAATGGTAAAAATCAATTGCAGCCATTATTGGAACATCATGTAGACCATCCAAAGAATATGTTAAGGACTGTCTCCGTGTTCAAAAGGCTAAGTTAGTATTATGTAAACACAAAGCATAAAGTACAGTTCACAGAAAAGAATTTGGAGGACTCACTTTCTTGGTCCTAGAGACACAGGGTAGGGGATATTTCTGGGCACAGCACTGAGCACAGAGGGTTAAGGATGGGGGATGCTTCCTGATGAATCCCTCTGCTCCCATCTTCCTGTGACCCTTACATTCACGGCTGTCTGCCTGCCCCTCAGCAGTCTCCCTCTGCTTGAACCAGCACCGCAAATATCTCCCCAGGAGAACAGAGGGGAGTCCCTTACCAAGCATCACCTCCCTGATAAGTCTGATGACTTGTCTCTCTGATTATTTCATTCCTCTCAGGGCAGTCTGGCAGGCAAGGGACAGTGAGAGTAAAATGATTCTAAGGAGGACCGTAGTGCTGAAACAGTAGTACTATTTATGGCTACTGAGATTTTTTTTTTCTTGAAGTAACTGTGAATGGTAGCATTTCCTTGGCCAACCTCAAAAATGTCAATCTATTTGTTTGTTAATACAAACGTGCTGCTGCTTCCTTGGTTCTCTCCTAGGAAGGGGTGGGGGGCGGATGGCGGGAGAGGGAGAGGGGAACCAGCATTATTGCCTTGTAATTATTCAGAGGATGTTTCGTTTTATTTTATATTAGAGTGGCCAAATTTGTATTATTCCTCTGTTGCCCTAATCATCATCATAAATCAGGAAACAAGAATCTCAATGTCCAATTACCATTCCGAGTAGATACAGGAAGGAAATTAAAGCTCCCTTTCTAAGTGGAAGAAAGGGCAACTCCACTAAGCTTCCTAAGGGAATGTGTGCTGTGCTGAACAGCACATTATTGAAAAAGAGA
Source organism: Mustela nigripes (assembly GCF_022355385.1). Taxonomy (NCBI): domain Eukaryota; kingdom Metazoa; phylum Chordata; class Mammalia; order Carnivora; family Mustelidae; genus Mustela; species Mustela nigripes. The sequence continues at coordinate 24,394,405 of NC_081560.1, read as the reverse complement.
TAAGCAATTGTGTGATGTACAATTGCCAACACTTTCTAGTCTTTCAACTTCAGTTCTAAATGCTTACGAGGAATAATATCTTCACATTTTTCAAAAGGCTGCTATAGGAGAAAGCCACTTATGCTCACTTACATTCACAAGTATTGCAAATACAGCAGTTATTATTTAAAGAAGAGAATCAGAGACAGAGCCAAAGCCAGAGACCAGGGGAAGCAGAGAGACTGAAGTCTTGGCTTCCACAGTGCAAAGGGCCAAGACCAGGAATGTTTTCCAACAAAACCCTGTCCTCACCACCAGGCTCAGAAGCCCCACACCTCACCAACTACTTCCTTTAAGGATCTGAAACCAGGGAGTTACTGCAAGCAGAGTTTGTTTTTTTTTTTTTTTTTTTTAACTTCTAAGAAACATAATAAGCTCAAACCTTAACCATTAAACTATTTCCTCTCCTCAGTGATTTTTCTACTAATAAAGGTAGAAATTAAGTGAGACGAACTTCCAGCAAGTCAACTAAATACAACGGGTTAGTTTAGTCACTACAGCTAGACTGTGGTAGTATAAGAGAAAAAAGTGAACCAATCCAGTTGTTATCAATCCAGTTCAGTCCACAAGGCCAAGTGGTTGACCTTCTAACTCTGTGAAATTATAGCTAAATTAAAGATCTCTAAGTAGACTTTACTTAGAAAAAAGCAATATCCATCTATAACATCACTAGAAAACCTACTGTTTTTCATGGTGTTTTAATAGAGGGATCTCAGTCATGCAAAAACATTTTTAGAAAATTGATGAGTTTAACGGTGCCTGAGTGGCTTAGTTGTTTAAGTGTCTGCCTTCAACCGACGTCATGATCTCATTGTCCTAGGATGGAGTCTGAGCCTGCATTGGGCCTTCTACTTAGCGGAAAGTCAGCTTCTCCCTCTCCATTTGCTCCTGCGCCCTGCTCATGTGCACTCTCCCTCTCTCAAGTAAATAAACCTTTTTTTTTTTTTTAATTTATTTGACGAACAGAGATCACAAGTACGCAGAGAGGCAGGCAGAGAGAGAGAGAGAGAGGAAGAAGCAGGCTCCCTGCTGAGCAGAGAGCCCAAAGTAGGGCTCAATCCTAGAACCCTGAAATCATGAAATGAGCCAAAGGCAGAGGTTTCAACCCACTGAGCCACCCATATGTCCCTCAAGTAAATAAAATCTTAAAAAAAAAAAAGAAAGAAAGAAAAATGATGAATTTAGCCACATTGTTAATAATTCCTAGTTATTAAGTTTATTTAACCAAATTCAACAAATTTTTAAGGTGGTAAATCCAAGATCAGATTCAGATTAAAAAGAACACTACAAGATACAATGAAAAAAATAGGAGTAATTTTTATCTCTCTGGCTAAAAACAAAAAACTTTTGTTTCCTTCTACACCAGCTTTATAATTGAGTTGAATTCTGATAAAACAATATGTCATCCAAACCTAAATCCTATGCCTTAGGCATTTAATAACTGGCAACAATATTAAAATTGCTCTTATCAGTTCTAACTTTTTTTTTGGTCTAGGAACTAGCTGGCTCACAGCCCAAACATGATAGTAATTCATAGTTAAACTATGTTTGGATCTTCTTAGAATACTATTACTTACCTTTCTCTGTATTACACAAAAGTGTTACTGTGGTTATATAGATCACTGCACAGTAAATTTCGAAACTCTAAGTCACCTTTCAGGTAGTTGTTCTTCAAGTACTGTTCCACTATAGCCTACAATGATCATCTAGATGTTTGGAAGACTAGATCAAACTTTAACTCATTAAAATATGAAGAAATATTCAGGTATATAATAAGTTTCTACTGCAAATGTCAATTTTTAAGAGCAACATTTTTAAAAGCTAATGTTCATAATGACTATCCAACCCACAGCTCCACAGAGTGCTCCCTTCACCCACCCTTGGCAGGGGAAGAAAGATGAAGAGGGTTTTTGGGGTTGGGGAGGTGAAGGGAGAGCAAAGGATTTATTTAATCACTGGCAAAAAGGCAACTAAGAGTAGGTCAAGTTCGGTTTTCAAGATCATTTGTTCTGGGAGGAAGCATGCAAACCAGGAAAGAAGGTATCAGTGACTAAGAAATTTTTTACTAATCTTCTTATACATAAAATCCCCTTGATTTTAATGGCAAAATATTATAACTTTCATTTTATTTCACCAACCACCTAAATTGTATGGCTTTTTATAACACCTAAAAAGCAGTGTAGTATGGTGACCTGAGTTCAAAACCTAAGTCTTCCACTTAAAGTCTCATCTATAAACTGGGAATAATAGTATCTATATTTTGATAACGTAGTTTCCAGTGCCTTGGGAAGTGCCTGCCACAAGGGAGACACTCAATTTATGGTAAAAACACATATATGAGATGCGGAACTAGTAAATGGCTTTCTAGAAACCCATCTGTGTCCCTTGCTCTGGTATGTGCCACCGTTTGTACACAGCTGTGCACCTCACTTCAAGGGCACTTTTTCTCTCTAAGACTCAGAAGGAATACTTCTTCCTTTATGTTTTCCATAGGGCTTTGTCTTTCGAAGGCATTTCCCTTCATAACAGGCTCTCTCTGCTTCTCATGGATGTTTTCTCTTTATCAAGGATGAAATTAAAATGTTTATGGATCTTGTTTATTCATCCATTATTTATAGTTTCTTATTACAGCTAGATATATATATATATATATACACACATATATATATATATATATATTTTAAAGTCTTCCTTACCAGTTAGTGATGCCAACCGCCCTCCCACTGTCAGCTGAACCACACAGACCTACGCAGAAGGAACAAACACTGAGAATACTTTCACCTGTATGGAAAAGACCTTAATTTCTAAACCTGGAAACTTGTTTTTAAGGAGGAATTTCTCTTCCCGAATATTCACAACTGGTTATGTTCTGAAACCTAAAACCATGGTTTTTTTCCTCCTTTAAGTTTTAAACTATTAATTTTACATTTCAAAGGGATGTTAGCTCGGAAGCAAAAGGCTTTGATCATTTCATCAAGTAAAAACTGTAAAATTGAATTCGTGGAGACAGACTAAAAAAAAAAAAATCTCCTTGGCTGACAAAAATTTCCAATTTTAAATCCACAGCCATCCTTCATTCAATGTTTGCACAGCTCCACGGGATCTTGTTTGCTCATTAATGTGAGGCCCTCCGTAAATAGTGGGTTTCAATGTGGGTTTTCTATAGACCATAAAATTTCAGAATATTAAAGAACCATAACATCTGAAGGGCATTTTAGAAAATGATTTGGTAATTTTCCTGAGATGTATTCCTGACAATGCCTGCAACTTCAAAATATCTCTGCATCTAGAGAAGAATATTTCAAGTGTTCCTTTTGATATGAAAGTCTTTTCTCCAAGGCTAAGCCTGTAAATAAAGTCATTTTTAGAAAAGATGGAATTTAGTCAAATATGGAATTGGTTTCAAATCACTGCATGGCTAATCATTTGCTTGACTAAATCAATAGCTTGTCAAGTCTTATATTTGATTATTAACAGCTGCCACCTCTTCTCCAGCATTTCTGTTACCTATTCTTGGGAGGATTAAATAAGGTAAGATGAATGAACATGCCTAGTACAAGGCATGGCACACAATAAGCACTCAGTATGTGGCAGCTGATAATATTTACTAGCGATTATTTTATAGTTAAACAGAGGGAGAGAGGAAATGATCTGTCCAGCATTGGCCACCAAGGAGTTTCCATTGTTTTCTGGGGCTTTTCTCTATTCATCATTCATGATGACACTAACAATTGAGATTTAATACTTTTTTTTTTCTATTTGAATTGAGAAAACAGAGCTAGTTGCTGTTGAATTAGCCTCTCTGCTCACTCTTGCCCTCATTCTCTCCACTCTCCACACAGCCCTCAAATCATCTACCACGTACATCAGACCGTGTCCCTCTCCTGAGGGGACTCTCCAAAGACATAACTGAAGTCCAACTTAGTCCTGTGCCCTTTGAGGCCTCCCAGGAACCAATCCCTCACACCATTCGATGGCATGTCTTCCCTCCTCCTAGTCACACTGGTCTTGTTTATGTTCCTTGCCCTTGGCCAAGCCTGCTCCCACCTCAGGGCCTTAGCACCTGCTGTTGTCTTTGCCTATAGAGTTCCCTACTTGTGTCTTCATATGGCTGGGTCCTTCTTTCCACAATGCAGCCACAGAGACTACTTTCTCAGGGCAATCCCTCCCATACCCTTCCCTAGAAATCCCTCCATCCCATTGTTCCCCCCTTCATATTCTATCACCCATTCTACTTCATTTCCTACACTTCGCCCCATGACTTTATTTTTATGTAACCAATTGATGGAGAAATCTTCACTTCTTGGCTCATAAACATGAAACATTGCCCCTAACAGTACCATGTCAACCTCTGCTTCTTGAAAGGAAACAGGTCCCTTATGGCATCTTAGCCAAACTCCATAGCTTTTCAGCCACCTGTGACTGAGAATAGTCCCATTTTGTGTCTCATTTTAAGACTTGGACCTCTTCATTTCAAAAATATCCATCACAGAGTTAATTCAAAGCTACTCTCTTCCTCTTCCCCATGAGAGGGCAGACCATAGTATCTTCCAGTGGAGAACAGAGTGAAATCCACTCTTTTCACACATTTCTCCTTCTCTTTCTCTCTTTCAACTTCTCCCCACCTTCTCCCCTCAGACAACCAGACTGTCAGGGAACCTCAGTCTCACCTTCCATATCCAGAAGAAGAGCTGCACAAATGAAGAGACTATCTCTCTCTCTCTCTCTCTTTTTTTCTATTCTTGTTGACTATTGGAATATGACCATATTGCCCCCCCCCCACCAAGGGTGGTGTTTTAATTCCATTACGCGCTGGTTTAGGGATCAAGAGCTGTCTCTTTTAGTTCACTAGTTCATTTGCACATTCATTCACATGAGCAGTAATGCATTAGGTGCTCTGTACGTGCCAGGCACGGCAAAGGCACATGTGCAAAAATTTCTTGAAGTCCCTTATATCTTCAACATTTACTTCTTTTCTCTTGCAAGTCATGTACTACTCACTGGCAGTCAATATCCTGTTCAAAGACAGTCCACAAGATAGTTGGCCAGAAGCAAACTCCATTATCTCTGTTTAGCTAAATCTTTATAATTCTGAAAAATAGAGGAGCTAGTCTTGCTCTCAGTAGAAACAGCTAGAGCTGCTTTAGTTTAACAATTAAAATCATACCAATTCTAGACAACTCTGAGAGGCAGCCTCCTTGTCAGATAAGCTATCATTTTTTAATAGACTTTACTTCTTAGAGCAGTTTTGGGTTCACAGCAAAATCAAGCAGAGAGAACAGAGAGTTCCCACATGTCCCTGCCCCCACACATGTACAACCTTCCCCCATTGTTGCAGAGAATTTTTTATGTGCACGGACACACATTGGTGGTAAAAGGTTTTCTGTGTCTTTTTCTGATTCAAGATGAATCTAACTATGAACCTACTGAGAAGGGGAGTGATGTTTTTTAAGGGGAAGTACCCTCTCCTTAACCTTTTCAAGAGAGCAGCCCTGACACCTTTGCCTTTCCCCAAGTTAAGAGCCCCAAGACATAGTCCAGCTCCTGCATTTTGCTATTCCCCAAATGACTGCAGGTAGAGCCACCCTAACAACTGAAGTCCTCTTGCACACACACCACCACCACCTGCTGCCAGGAACCAGAATGCTGTAAACACTGCCCCCATCTTTCCAGGCACCACTCTCTCCTATCCAGAGTTCTGCCAGTGGAAGTCTATCTTTAGACATACCTCTGCTAATCTTCAGAAGTACATATCAAACACCCACTTTTCTCTTTAGAGAGGGATCAGGGATGGAAAAGAACAGCAAGCCTGGGCTTGCTAGGCTCTAAGAATATTCTTCCAAAACTCTTTTCCTCTCCCACTCGACTCCAGTGGTAATAAAAAAGGCTTACAGATTCTGCCAGGGAACGAGATGCTAGTCCACAATTCTGGCTATAGCCCCAACATTGGTTCATTCAAAGTTCTACTCACTTGGCTCCAAGCAATGGCAAAGGACCTTTCTTCTCTCATGAAGGAAGGGAAAGCAGGCTCTGAATATGCACTCTCCAAAATGTGGACTCCCACACCGTCAGTCATCTTCTTCTATTGACTGGGTTTAGTGGCCAATCTCATTCTTTCTTGATACCTCTCAGTACTTACTGTAGAAGGGCTATTGCCGTGGTCCTCAGCACCTTGAACTTGGAGGACTTAGTTCCTCAGGTCCTCAGCTCTGAGCTGAAGCCCCAATTCTAAGACTAAGGGAAAAAACACCATTGCCATGTATTCATTTACTCTCTGTCAAGATCAACTCATTCCTTTCTTAATCTCCACCATCTCAGTCTACCTTCACCACCTAGAAAACTGTTTGACACATAATAGGTACGCATTAAAGATTTGTTAAAATGGAGGTGCCTGGGTGGCTCAGTCCGTTAAGTAACTGATTTCAGCTCAGGTCATGGTCCCAGGACCCTGGGATCAAGCCCCACACCCAGGCTTGCCTCAAGCTTCACATCAAGCCCCGCATTGGGCTCCCTGTCTATGGGCAGGCTGCATCTCCCTCTCCACCACCTGTGCTCTCTGGCACACTCTTTCTCTCTCTCTCAAATAAATAAAATCTCTTAAAAAAAAAACTAAAACAAAAACAAAAAACAAAAACAAAAACAAAAAAAAGGATTTGTTAAATGAATGCTGTTTTGAAACTGCTAAAATGAGAATTTAACTATATCATAATGAAGCCCATAATGGTTGAACAGCCTTAATGGTTCAAAATCAAAAGAATCTCATTTTAACTTAGTTAAAATGTATATCCATTTTACTGTATGGCTTCCCAATATAACAGAAAACTATTTTCTTCCTACATAGCATTGCTTTTAAATGTTTCCAGATAGGGAAGATGATTCTGACTGCTTTTCTTCTACAAGCTTCCCATGACACGTGGGTTTCCAGACTCCCTAACCATCTTGGCTGCTCTTCTTCAAAGCACTGATGTTACTTTTAGGTTGTGGTCTACCAGTGACAAGCAGTTGGACTATCACTTTCTGAGAGCTAAATACTCCTTTTCTGTTAAAGGAGCTTACATGTGCATGAGGATTTGGGCATGTGTTGTATGAGGTTAATTTTTTCAGTGAAGGAACCACATATCTGGCTCACATTAAAAGCTTGGTCTACAAACCTCAGATTTTCTTTATATGGACTATTGTCAAGTCAGACCTTCACCTCCTACACTAAGTTAAGTGACTTTTCCAAACATAAATGTTCAATCTTATATTTATCTCTATTACATTTCTTTCTCTTTTTTTTTTTGAAGATTTTATTTATTTATTTGACAGGCAGAGATCACAAGTAGGCAGAAAGGCAAGCAGAGAAAGAGGGGGAAGCAGGCTCCCCGCTGAGCAGAGAGCCCGATGTGGGGCTTGATTCCAGGACCCTGGGATCATGACCTGAGCTGAAGGCAGAGGCTTTAACCCACTGAGCCACCCAGGTGCCCCTCTTTCTTTTGTTTTTGTCTGTTCTAATTTCTAGAAGTCTTTGAAACCTTATTAGCATATTAAGATATTCAATTTGTCATTATTTGCAAATTTGACAAACACATTTTCTATCTTCACTTAAGACACATTTTCCCCCCAAGGATCTGCAGAGAATGGACCAAGTCAGAGAGGCCTGGGGCGTTCTTCCCTTTCTGAACTGGCTCTTTTTAATATGGCTGCTCACCCAACTGCAAATCTACCTAAATCTGCCTAATGTTACCCTCATGCAGCCCGCATTCTAATTCTCTCTGTTGTTACAAAACTGGAGCTTTTAAGAAATGCTCTAGAGAAATTTAAAAATGATACAATAGTTCCACGATTAATAAATAAGATCATCTTCTCCTCAAAGTAATAAATAAGATCATTACTGTGGAAAGAACCAAGATGCCCTTCAACAGATGAATGGATAAAGAAGATATGGTCCATATATACAATGGATATTATGCCTACATCAGAAAGGATGAATACCCAACTTTTGTATAAACATGGATAGGACTGGAAGAGATTATGCTGAGTGAAATAAGTCAAGGAGAGGGAGTCAATTATCATATGGTTGCACTTACTTGTAGAGTATAAGGAATAACATGGAGGACATTGGGAGATGGAGAGGAAAGGTGAGTTGGGGGAAATCGGAGGGGGAGACAAACCATGAGAGAGTGTGGACTCTGAGAAACAAACTGAGGGCTCTGGAGGGGAGGGGGGGTGGGGGGTTGGGTTAGCCTGGGTATTATGGAGGGCATGTATTGCATGGAGCCCTGGGTGTGATGCATAAACAATAAATGCTGGAACACTGAAAAGAAATAAAATAAAATGAAAAAAAGATATTTAAGTTAATATGATATATGTATAGTTATCTTTCTTTCTCATAAAAAAAACATTTAATTACTTTCTAAATTCTCATAACCTATCCTGATTAATACCAATATTGTTGTTCTGATCTTCCAAAAGTCTTTGTACCTTTTTTGAAAATCTGGATACAAGTCCATCTTCAGACTCCTCATATACTCCATAAATTCCCACAGAACCCCACCATTTCCAGAGCCATATCATCCCACTCCCTAGTATTTAGGAAGTTCTAAGTCTGAGCACTGATAGTGGCCAGACCTTCTTCTATTATCTCCTTTGGAATTACATTCGTCATCTTGGGCTACCATGAGAAAATACCACAGATTGGGTTGCTTAAACAACAGAAATGCATTTTCTCATCGTTCAGGAGCCTGGCAGTCTCAGATCAGGGTGCCAGCATGGTTGGATTTTGGTGAGCACAGCTTCCTAACTTGCAGATGACCACCTTCTCCCCATGTCCTCACATAGCAGAAAGGATAAAACTTGATTGAGCAAACTCTCTGGTGTCACTTCGTGAGATGGCACTCATCCCATCATGAGGGCTTCCACCTCATGACTTCAGCTAAAACCAATGATCCCCTAAAGGCCCCATCTCCAAAAATTATCACCTAGAGTTAGGGTTTCAACTATGGATCTTGGAGGGACACAATTCAGTCCACAGTGGGAATTAATTAGTTATTCATATTATTTGTTTGGCTTGCCCTACCCTTTCTCAATTTGAGCATTATTTGCTCTGCTGGAAGGGATGAAATAGGAAAAAATGAAGATTTGAGTTTTCTATCTTTTCTCCATAATCTATTCTATTATAGCATCATCTCCAAGTAGAGAACCTATTCTGTCATTTTTTTCTTATTCCAAATTTAAATCCTTAAAAAGATATTTTATGAGACAGCATTTTTCAGAGCTATCATTTCTTCTCCAACAGGTCTCACACTTCCTGCTTTGGCATTTCCCCTAATCACGCATCACATTTCCCTCAGGATTTCTGCCCTGCAACCCTGTCATATTCAACTCATTTTCACTGATGGTTGACCAGCTGCTAGCAGCTCTTCAGAAAGGGCAATGCTTCACCTCTGCCTGTCACCCATCCACTGTAAACTCTCTGGGACACCTGAGTTCTGCAGCCTGTAACCAAAGAAGACCATCCTTACCATATTTCTAGCAATGCTCCTTAAAGAAAATTGAAGCCCTATACTTTGTAAAGGTTCATCTACTGCCTCAATTTGGGGTACTTAAAAAAATCAATAGCAATCTTAATTCCCACAGCAGATAAATAGCCCAAATCTTTAACTATGCATGAACATAGGAAATTTAAGAAAATATAAAAAGACTATTTAGACTTCAAATCATCTGTTCCCTTCTTAGAACTCCACTTTTCCCAATCTGGATGGCATCCAGATTTGGGGATGAGAGGGAATGAGAGAAAGAGCTTGTGGTTTTTTTCTATAAGATAAGGAGGATAAGAGTTTTCTATTTTTAAATTTTAATTTTTCTTTTTTGTCGTTTTATTTCTACTGAGGACTGAATTGGGAAAGATCTTTTGCTGTACAATCTGGAAAGCTTTTATTCAGAATTTCTCTCAAAGGCCATTCTGAATATTCTTAATCAGTGGATTTCTAGAAATCACCTTAAGGCCTTCTTCTTCTTGATTTTTGACAGTATGGTATCTTGCTGTAATTATATTTTTTTGACCATAAGGAAGTTAAACATTTTTTCACATGTGAATTGTCTCAGTACGTTTTTGTGCTTTTATCAACTGAATATTGTTTTTTAATTGAGTGTAAAAATAGTTGATTTACATATAGTAATCCACTGTTTAGTATATGTGTCGTGCTTTTTGTCTCCTAGACTATTGATTGTCTTTTGACTTTTTTAATGATGTCTTCTCTACCCAAAAATTATATAAAGATATTCTTTTCTGTTACTGTCTAATTCTTTTAACCTATAAAGTACCATATGCATTGATCAACTGAAAAGCAATATTCTCTTTCTCCACACTTATCTTCTCTGATCTAAAAATCTTAAACCTTTTTACCTTTTTTTTTCCCCCAGTTTTTCCCAAGGTTCTCTATTTTGAGCCTTATATATCCTTGAGACCTACTCCAGATCATCTCCATGACCTAATATTAAATTTCAACAACTATATTGCTGATAATAATTATAATAGCAATATCTAAGCATTTATTGAACACTTATTATGGACCATGGAATGATCTAGTTATGTATCTGTACCATCTCATTTAAGATTTACAAAAACACCATTTTATAGATAAGGAAATTTAAGATTAAGGTGGTCAAGTAGTTTGCTCAAGTTTTTACAAATCATAAATGCCAGAGGCAGAATTCAAAGTTAGGAAGTTGGGTTTTCTGCTGCAAAACCTATATGCATAATCATGGCATTTTATTGACTATAAAAAAACTACGCACGTTTCTCTCACAGATCTCTAGCTAGAAGGGACTTCCTAAACATTAAATCACAATCTCTATGTTTAAAAAAGTATAGTACTGATGACCCACAAAACAATCCTCTCTCATATAAATTCTGGACACATACATTAAAAAGAATAGTCTCATTAATAATGAAAACTAAAATCACATGTGTAAACACATTGCTTTTAATCTATTCAATTATTTCCCCATAAGCACTAACTGTGCATCACAAATTATACTGTCTAAAAGACATACAACAAAACTTACAGCTTGGAAGATTCATTGCCATGGTCTAATGGAATAGTTTTCTGAGAGAATGAAAATTCTGAATCTCCAAGATGGAATATCCCTATCCACTGTTTCCTCATTTCGTTAATCAAATTGAAGATGGACAAAGAAGGCAAACTACACGGGAACACGGCTGCATAATTAATTTGCACATCTCTTCATCAGTTACAGATAAATATATTTTCTTCTCATGCATTTCAATTCAGGAATTGCAAACTGGAATGCTCAGTGGCCAAAACCAGCCTGCAGAAAAGTCTTAATTGTTCCACACAAATGAATATATGTTCTCCAGTTTGCCACAGGCAATACTAGTCCCTATCGTATCACACCTGGCCTCATGTGATACATTTACGTAAGCTGGCCCCACCTCTACAGGCATCCCTTAATGGATCTAGTGTGATCAAGAAAACAGTGAAACAGAAGTCCATATTAGAGCCCCTATAATCTGAGCTTGCTACACATTACCTCCCTAAATAAACCTGAGATAAAGCCACTATCCCACTGTACAATCAACTAACAGTAACAGTCACTCTGCTATCCTAACCTTTATTCTTCCTGTTCCCTCTTTCCCTTCCCATACCAAGCCCTAAATGATAAGCTTTCTAGTTATGCTTGTTCACTCAGGAGTGACTAGGAGGCTGAACAGTCAGATCACAAAATTGGTTACACCACCCACGTCACAGAGGTGCATTTGTGACCTTCCACAAACCTGGTGTTTTCACTGTGTGGTGTATGATACAAGCGCCAAGGGATAAAAGCAAAACAGTACTCACTCTAACCCTTGACTAACCCTGAGCCCTGCTGTATAGTGGATCACGGAGATGAAATTGGTTTTTTGGTAAAGAACTGAATACCCTGCTTTCCATCCTAAAAATAGCAATACTGTAGGAAAGCCCATAAAACTCTAAGCTTTCACTCAAGTTATTTTAAAAGTCCTTGGTTAGGGTGGACATGGAAAAATATATATATATATCCGCAGAGCTTTAAAAGCAGAACCTAGGAAAGTGGTTATGGTCATAAACTAAAGAAGCTCAGTTTTGATCAGTTCTCAGGTGAACAGCTAGGCAAAGAATTTTTGCCTTCAAAAAAAAAAAGATTTCAACTATATCTTTTTAAATCATAGAAATAATGTCAATGTTATGTTGGAAATATTTGCAGAGCTGCATTTTAGACAGTGAATGATATTCCATAAAAAAAAAATTCTCTCTCAAAAGAATAAATGAAAGAAGATGGGATTGGGAGGGAGACAAAACATAAGAGACTCTTAACCTCACAAAACAAACTGAGGGTTGCTGGGGGGAAGGGGGTCGGGAGAGGGTGGTTGGGTTATGGACATTGGGAGGGTATGTGCTATGGTGAGTGCTGTGAAATGTGTAAACCTGGCGATTCACAGACCTGTACCCCTGGGGATAAAAATACATTATATGTTTATAAAAAATTTAAAAATTAATTAAAAAATAATAATTCTCTCTCACCACAGGGAAGAAAGTCAAAACAAGGCTAGACAACACTAGAAGACCAGATTCTTTGGAAAGTCCAATCAACTCATTTCAAAGGCAAGGGATTATAATATTTGCATTGTTAAGGTTGTGTCTATATGATGCCAGCAAACAATTAGGTTGAAACATTTACTCAAGCCCATGTTGTTTGCCTACATTAACCAAGTGATTGGCTGATCTGTTTGATTGACCAACCACTTTATTGGACACTGTCTGCACTCCCACTTCTTCTTCGGCCACTTGGAACAGTCACCCACAGCACTCACTTCCTATTTCTATGCTCTGAGGGGTAATTACCTATTTACAAGTCAATCTTCCTCACTAAACACCCAGCTCCTCAAAACACAGGGGCAGCTTTCCATCCAACTCTACCTTGTCCAGTGTCAGGGAATGTATAGTGTGGGCAATCAGTTAATGGCATGGCTCTTAGCAAGTTGCTTTTATGGGGTGATGGGAATCTGTCACATTTCTCAGTCTCTAAATGTTATTTGTTTCATCCATCTAGCCCTATAAAAAAGGTTAGTTAAGTGCCTCCCCCAAAGGGGCCACACAATATCCACATCTACAATGCTTTGCCTGCCTACCTATCAGGTGGATTCTCCACTCTGCTCTCTACATTCGAGCCTTTCCCTCTTCCAAGTCATATGCCACACCTTCTACAAAGCATTCCCTGACAACTTGACAGTGATTCCCCTTCTGACTTCTTCTACTCTATGTCAGATATTTGAGCATTTAATCACAAACTGCTGGCTTGCTCTGTATTCATTAGTATATATTTGATACCACCTACTACAAAGCTCTTTGAGATTTGGTCCAATACATCTGTTAAGCTGTATCCAGCTATCTTTATATTTTTGTGATCGATTAAATAATAAATGATATCTAACAGTTGTCCCGTGTTCTATGCTTTATTTCACTTGGTGTAAGGGCAGTTCTAATACCTACAGCTAACATACTAGAAACCTTGGGCCCAGAGAAGTTCAGGAACTTGCTTATGATGATACAAATATAAGTTAAGGAACTTGCTTATGGTGATACAAATAGTCTCTCTTGGATCCCTCTTAGTGGAAGTAGGATATCTTTCTGTTTAGGCACATATTCTATCAAAGCCTCCTCAGTTTTTCTAAGAAATGTTCACCTTTTCCCCAGCATTATTCTTAAGACATTTGAGTCTTAACATAAAATCTACAATCTTAATGCAAACTTATAACTACCCAATATGTCTCATCAACCAGGTGGAAGGAATCCTTTATCTAAACAAGACTGCTTAAAGCACATATACTCTCTATATGCTAGAAAACCCACTACCCATTGTATAAGCAAGAGCAGCAGAGAACTAGACCCCCACAGCACTGGCTCATTCTAGAGCCACGGAGTTGGTTTCTTTTATTGATCAAGCCAAATGGCAACTTGCAAGTAGCCAATTCTGTGGGATTCAACTATGGGTCCACAGTTAACAGGACATGAAGACACTGTTACACTGCAGAGTCCCTTTCACTGAAGAGTCTTGGGGGAGAGTCCTGTCTGGTCTTAGTACCAAGGATAGAACTTTTCCAAAGCAATTGCTCTATCTTTGCTTATGGACCCTACAGCATTTTTAACTACCCAGATTCCTCTTAAAGGTGAATTTGTGATCTATCCCAAGTAAGCGGACAGGTTTTATAGTCATCTTTGTCTTGTTCCAAATCCTACTTAATGCCCCACAGTTACTTTTCCTATTATTTCCCTCCTGCTTTGAATTTAAAATAGATAAATCAAAGAAAATACTGCTTATCCCTTTCCTCCTCTCAACCTTCCAGTCCCAACTATTCGTGCTTTCGTGTCTTTCCTCACCTCTCCCCAGCATCATCTGCTCAAAAATGGATTTTAAAAAATCATTTTTCATGATGATGAAATGATGGTTTTTAACTATTTCTTGAGTCATATACCCCTTTGTTAAATGCACAGATAGGTTTTCTCTCTAGAAAAAATATCTACCCTCATCCAAAATGTTTGAGCATATATCCCATTAGCTCTTGAATATCTGAAGGTGGACCATGTTCCATGGATTGCACTGAGCAAACCCTTGCTTGAGTAAATCCACAAGGCCCCTAGAGTTGCCTTTCAGGACTTGCTGCAGGCTCAGCAGAATGGAAGGTCACTGAGTTTTCCAAGCCCCTACCACCAAGGCAGAGGCCCAGGCCTCCTACCCATCTGAGTCCCCCTACCCACACCCCCACTTCTTCCCTCTCTGCCCAAAGACTGTGAAATGATAGTTCTTTCAGTCCCTCTTGCTATGTCTGTGCCACACTTCATGCCACAACCTTAACTGGCTAACAAACCCCCACTCCCACCTCCTTTCTCTCAAAGTGTGACTTTCTGCTGTGTCCACCAGCCCAAGTCTCAGCTTCAAAATTGTATACCTCACAACTTCAATGGTGAGCAAATGTGAACAAGGAGCAGGGGCTCTCAGGACCTTGTAAATGAGAGAAAAGAAAGGCAGCCTGAGGAGCTTCCAGAAGCAGGGTCTGAAACAGTAGTACCTCATCCCTGCAGAGCACAAAATCCCAAGGAACCATGGATAGAGAGACACTGAATTTCAAGTGTGTGTGTGTGTGTGTGTGTGAGTGTGTGTGCATGTGTGTATATCTAAAATTACACTATATATAATATCAGCAAAAAACTGCCAACTCTGATGCTTTTAATATAGACTTGAGGATTAATGAAGAGAAGGAAAACTGAAAACATGGTTTGACTGTGTAAAAGAAATGGCAATTACAGTTATATACAAAATATATTTATCATTTATGACTAATTACCAGATGCAAAATAACTAGCATGGTAGTATACATATATATCACTAATTTTACTATAAATTGAATTTGATTTGCACACTAAAAATTGCTTTATGTCAGCTGGGCCTCAAGATTTGCTGTTCACAATTTCTAACATTAAGGGACACATTGACAGGAATCATATCTTATACTCCTTTTGTTTTTTTCCTTATCATCTAAATAACACAGCAAGAAATGTCTGGAGGGCACCTGGGTGGCTCAGTGGGTTAAGCCGCTGCCTTTAGCTCAGGTCATGATCTCAGGTCCTGGGATCGAGTCCCACATCAGGCTCTCTGCTCGACAGGGAGCCTGCTTCCTCCTCTCTCTCTGCCTGCCTCTCTGCCTACTTGTGATCTCTCTCTGTCAAATAAATAAATAAAATCTTAAAAAAAAAAAAAAAGAAATGTCTGGAAATTGATCATCTCACTGTGACCAGAATTTGCACACATATCTGAAACCACTAGAGAAAAATCTAAGACAATATGTAAGAAGATTATAGTACACGTGATTTATAGAAAAATGAGGGTATTTGCCAAAATAAGAAGGCTACATGGGCCAAAATAAGAAGGCTACATGACGAAAGTGTGTTTTGAACTTAGCCTTAAAGAAAATCTAGGATATAAATTTGGTCGAAGGACATTCCAGTCCAGGCAGAAAAATTGTTTTCTGTGATATAGAAAATATTCAAGTTTTTAAAGAACTCTTTATTTCATATTAATATACCCATTACATTATAATGAAATAAGACGAGTTTTGAATGAACTCTTATAAAGAAGAACTTTAAAACATTACTTATTTAACTATAGAAATATATATTCATATCTTGACTGTTAGTTTTTAAGAATGCAAATGAAAAATTCAGAAGCCATAAAGCTGCCTATAAAGCTTAAATAATAAAAATAATTTATTGTAAAAATAGAATAATGAAATCACCAACAGTGGATGATACAACCAAATTTTATATTCCTCACTCAAATAGAGTACTTAAATTAAGGAGAGGTATTTCTTCACCTTCTTGGTGTGAGCCTACCAAAATAATGACTATCCTTGATCAGAAGACAACTCAAATAACGACAGTTATTAATAAATACATATAATCACAATAACAATTGCAAATTTGTCATATTGTATATGGTGAAAGCACGTGAAGTGTTTGAAAGTCCGAGTTAAAGCTATACCTACCCACCCCACACCAATTTCATCTATTAAAGTCCTAACCCCTAGTGTCTCACAATGTGACTGTATTTGGAGATAGGGTCTTTAAAGGCCTTAAAACGTTTTAAAGAGGTTGGGACGCTGGGGTGGTTCAGTTAGGTGAGCGGCTGCCTTCGGCTCAGGTCATGATCTCAGCATCCTGGGATAGAGTCCCACCCATATCAGGCTTCTTGCTTGGCAGGAAGCATGCTTCTCCCTCTGCCTCTGCCTGCCACTCTGCCTGTGCTCTCTCTCTCTCTCTCTCTCTCTCTTTCTCTCTCTCTGACAAAATAAAATAAAATAAAAAATCTTAAAAAAAAAGTTTTAAAGAGGTTAAAGTTTCTCTCAGTTAAAATGAGGTCATCAGTGGATATCTGGGGGGCTCAGTTGGTTAAGCATCTGCCTTTGGCTCAGGTCATGAACCCAGGGTCCTCGAATCGAGTCCCACATCAGGCTCCTTACTCAGCAGGGAGCCTGCTTCTCCCTCTGCCTGCCTGTCCCCCTGCTTGTTCTCACTCTCTCTGACAAATAAAATCTTAAAAAAAAAAAAAAAAATAGGGCATCAGGGTGGACCCTAATCCCATATGAATGATATCCTCATAAAAAAGAGGAAACCACAACACAGACAGACACAGATGAGACCATATGAAGACCCAGGGAGAAGATGGCCATCTCCCAGCCAAGGAGAGAGGCCTCAAGAGAGGGGCCTAACCCTTCCCAGACCCTGGCCTCAGACTGCCCGCCACCAAAACTGTGAGAAAATAAATTGCTGTTGTTTAAGTCACTCAGTCTGTAGTGGTTATGGCAGCCCCTGCAAACTCATACGTTATAGGAAGCTCCTGAGAGGAAATGACGAGGGAGCTGGGAGAACCAAGACTCCACAAAACTGGTCTGACCCTGAGTGAAGGAGAGAGAGAAGGAGGAAAGGAAAGAGGGGATGGACCAAAGAGAGGGAGGGAGAGAGAGGGAGGGAAAAGGGGGAGGGAGGGAGGGAGGTCGGAAAGTCTGAGATAGCAGTACAGGTCTAAGGCAAGTTTGGCAAGACCATAGAAGAGTAGCATAGCTCCCCAAAATGGATGCTGCAGGACCCCTGCCATCCTCAGTCACTGCAAGAGCTGCTCATTAACAGAGTCAGTGATGGATTTCACCGCACAGCAGTTGGATTTGTCAATTTATTACACTCCTTTCCTCCAGAAATCTGAGAAGTGCCTTTCATGGCTGTTCACACTGGAAGACCTGTCCACAGCTCCGGACAATCCAGGAAGGGCTTTACACTCAGACAACACAAATGCCTGGAGAAATTTCCACTGAATGAACAAGGTTTTCAGTCTGGTTCCTATGTGAAGCGACAGCACATTCTCATTCCCCCTCAAATATTGCTCCACAGTCTGAACAGTAAAAATCAATTAAGTCAGACCACACTGACCGAAGAATTCTCATCACAGGGAAGATAACTGTCCTGCAAATTACCTCTGAAGTTTTTGTGAAAAGACATGTCAACTACCCCAACTGAAAACATAAATAAAGATTGTGATGATCCTGCTGAAGTGCTTCCAAAGCAAGGAGCTACAGGTGGTAACACCTAGTTTGGCGACCTTGGAGTGGAAAGATCAAAGGTGGTGTTTGGGGTTTGGACCCAAGGTCACTCAGCCCACACATTTTGAGCCTGCCTGCCTTCCTCTCCATGGAGAATAAAAATGCTTGTTTGTTTGTTTGTTTGTTTGTTTGTTTAAAACTATAAGCTGTCTAACATGCTCATGTTCTGTGAGGAACAACAGAACATTAAAAAAAAAGTGTCCATGAATAGAGAACTTACTGTTTTCAAATCAAAACCAAAATGCAACAAAATCAATCTGCCATACAAATTCAACTTACATCTTCAATACCAAGCACAGTGATTGGGAGAAGATGTTCGATTCATGTTAGAGGAATAAATAATTGCACATGTATTGAATTATAGAGTTTCATGGTGCTTAATAATAAATGGAAGTAGTTCCTGTAAATGACTGTGATTAGCATGTCTGTGGTCAGGGAAGGAGGGGGTAAATTACCCAGAGGAGAAAGCCACAATGAGGCTCTTCTGAAGTCCTCAGAATCCAGAGTCAACCTCAAAAGCTGAGGGAAATATGGGGTACAGACAGAAGGCTGGGATCGGCAGGTTTTAGGGCAGGATTGCATCTGTGGGAAGGAGGAGGCTGAAGCATTTCAATTCCCTTTATAATGCTGGTGCAGTGTGGTATTTAGGGAGAGAGAGCTGAAATATATGGCATTCGGTCTCCCTCAAACCAACATCATCTCAGTTCAGAATTTATCAATGTCTTTCTGATACTGATAAAATGGATGTTTCCATTCTCCTCTTCAGTCATTCATTCATTCAGTGTTCATAATCAGACACTATGCCATCTGCTGGGCAACACAAATTCATAAAATGTTTTCTCTACTACTGAAGAGGAAGTTAAATAGATCAACAGGCAATTACAGCACAATGTATGAGATGTGGCAATAGAGGTTATGTATAAAGAGCTTCCAGAACAGAGACAGACGAATAAGGGGCTGCAGGGTAAGTAATAGGATCACTACAGGTTGACATTTGGGCCTCGCCAAGTAGAGGACCAGAAAGCAAGAAAACATATTCTATCCAGACAGAAGAGCAAAGAAATAGCAGGTGCAAAGACACAGAGGGGCCACAGTTTTGATCGAGATAAAGTGGAAGGGTCCAAGGGCCAATAAGGTTGTGGAAAGGAAAGAAAAAAATAATTTTAAAGATAAAATCTATTACAAATAGGTGTCTCTGGAGTCAGCTGAAGGAGACTCCGGGTAACATGGGGCACAACGAGGTACTGGGATTCCAGAAGAGCAGCGGCAAGAGAAGGGGCACAGGGCCTGCAAGGCGTTGGAGGGATACCAAAGACAAACTTGATTTCTCTTCCTTATCATTTTCATAAGTCACGTTAAATTTATTGTTTTTAACTCCTCTTAGGACTTAACTTTCTCATGCTATGCCCAACCCCTTGCTCAGGAGTGGAGAGGTAATCAGTGGCTCTGTGAAGATGCAAAGGCACTGGGGGGAGAGGAAATTCAGAACTCACCAACAGCGCCCCCATGGGATGCCATCTGTGCCCAGAGTCATTGACAGGCCCTCTGAAATTACCTCCCGGAGTGTCATGGCCCCCCATCCCCACACACATGCGCAGGCACGCACACAAAGATAACAGACACACACAAGCACACACACAAAGATAAAGACATGCACACATCCCTCTCTGAAGCAGAAGCAAGCTCCAGAGCTGAAGATTTCCCATTCCCCGGTGTCCAGAAGGCAGCCTACACTCTTTTCAACTCCATCCGCCCAACCTGGATGGCTGGACACACCTTGCCCTGCAGTAAGCAAGCTTGGAGAGACACATATAGCTCCCAAGCGGGATTTCAAATGGAGTCCACTTCAAAGTCCTACTACAACTTATATATTAAAAGTAATTAAAACAAATTCTTTACTAGCAATTTACCTAAATTATGCATAAGGTGTCTCTCAATAGATACTCTTTAGAACTAGAGGATAGCTAAAAATAAAGCAATTGTCATGGAATTTAAGTAACAAAATTTGGCTCCAAACTCCAAATCCCTCAGGGTCAGGTAGGGCAGCAGGAAAGCTGGCATAAGAATGGAATCAGGCCGGCTGGAGGTTACTTAAGGCTGAAGCAGGCCGACAAGTAAACAGGACACTACAGCAATGACAGCCCCAGTGTCTACATTTCTACTGATGGCTTTTGTGGATTTTCTTACTCAATCATTTCTTTTAATGTATGAAAAAGTACAAAGGAAATTATAGAACACCTGTGTAGCCACCATCCACAGTTAACAGATGACATTTTGTCATATTTGCTTGGGATTTTTTTTTTTTAAAGTTACAGATGAAGTAATTTGTATTTCCTAAATCCCATTTCCTCCTCTCTCTCCTCAGAGTCAGCCTCTATGCCATGAATCTCGTGCATATTCAGTAACATTTTTATATTTTGCTTCATTTATATGTACCTGTAAACATTACAGAGTATGGCTTTAGGTTTTTATTTTATTTCCTAAAATCTTCTCTTATTCACTCAAATATGTGGCTTCAAAATCTATTAATGTTGATTAGTCTGTTCCACTGTGCTTATCAACTTTGCACATGCCATTAAATTTACTCATTTGCTTTGTTTATAATATGGCGCTTTCTCACCATTAAACTATGAAAGAAACAGAGGGATTTTTCTGTTTTATTCAATAATGTATCCTGAGCACGTAAACAGTGCCAGCCATGTAGTTGATGCCTAACAAATATTTGTTGAATGAGAAATAGAATTCAGTTAATTTATTTAATTTCTAGAATATTCTTTTTCATGAAATAGAAATTTCATGCAATATTCTTTTTCTATTCAATAGATAAATGCCTCAGAATTTATCTATTTCTTTACTAAGGTTTATTTGAATTATTCCTAATTTTTTGATATTGTAAATAATATTGCATACATGCAGAAGTCCCTCTCTGGCATTTACCTAGCACAGAATTTCTAGGTCTCAGGATATATGTGCTTTACACTTCACTAGATGTTATCAAATTACTCTCCAAAGAGGTTTCCCACTTTTCACTCCTACTACTCTCCTATCTGCTCATTAACACTTGGCATGATCAGATTTTTTTTTTTTCCAATCAGATAAAAGTAAAATGGCATCTCAGTTTTGTATTAATTTACATTGTCCTGATTACCCACTAGTGTGACTGAGTGTCAGGTATGAAGACATGAGTGTGTATGAAGACATGAGTGTGATATATGAAGATCATGAGTATGATATATGAAGATCACACTCATGTCTTCATACATGATCTGGCCTTCTGGATTTCCTCTTCTGCCTGGAAGCTATTCCTATTCATTACCCATTTTTCTATTTGACTTATTTCTTGCCTTTAAAAAAATAACTTTAGGGGATGCCTGGGTGGCTCAGTTGGTTGGACAACTGCCTTCAGCTCAGGTCATGATCCTGGAGTCCCAGGATCGAGTCCTGCATCGGGCTCCCAGCTCCATGGAGAGTCTGGTTCTCCCTCTGACCTTCTCCTCACTCATGCTTTCTCTCACTGTCTCTCTCTCAAATAAATAAATAAAATCTTAAAAAAAAAAATAACTTTAGGCTGACATATATGCCAGTTTGTTCTACCAGGATGTGGTCAAGATTTTCCTTTGTTTTTTTTTTTTTGTCTTAGTCATTCAGAAGATTTCTAATTTCATATAGTCCAATCCAATCAGAGTAAGTTATTCCTGACTCTGATGTCATAAAGATATCTTCCCATCTCTCTATCTGTCTGCCATAAAGATATCTTCCTATATCTATATATCTTTGTATCTTATAATTGTATTTCATACATAGTGATAAAGTTTTCCTTCTCACATTTGGCCTCTAATCCATCTTAAGTTTATCTTTATAAGTGGTATAAGGTAGTGACCTAATTTCATTTTCTTAACCAAAAAAAATTCAGTGAAGAGTCCTGTCTGTATGGATTGTCAATCCCGCCTCCATCCTATACCAAGGTCCCATATGTATGTGAGCACCTTGCCAAGCTACCTATTCTGTTCTATCTGATCTATTTGTCTATCCCTGTGCTAACTGCAAATTCTAAATTGTGCCATGTACTGAAATTTTTATAAATCAATACATGGGCAAACCTCATTTTTGGCTTTTCTTATTTGTTTATTTCAAAATTGGCTGTTCTTACAGTGCTACACTTGTATATATGAGAATATGCTCACACACACACACACACACACACACACACACACCATAACACGACTTCACAATACTGAAATATCCATATATGAATGTAAATCAACAGGATTATCTCATTAATTGTTCTGCTTCTCTGTCTCTCAATAATATTTGTATTTCTCCAAAATAGTTGTATAGCTTTTTCTTACATTTATTCCTAAGGAAAAGATAGCTTTAATTGACAGCATGCAGAGTATTTTTTCTATTACATTTTTAATGGGCCATTTCTGGTGTGTAAGAGGAAAAAAAGCTATACCACCAAATCTGAAGCCAGTTCACCCCAATCTCATCACATACTGTGAGCACGGGTGAATTCTTTCATTTCTCTGTGACTGAGTTTTCTCAAATTTCAAATGGGAATAATATCAATGCTATCTCATAAGGTGGTTGTGAGAGGTAAATAACTTAACCATACGCAAAGTGCCTGGCACATAGTAACCAAATGTAATGGTAGTTTTCATTATTATAAGAATATCATCAATTTGTATAAATTGATTTTATGTCTAGCAGCCTTGCAAACTCTCTCGTTAGTTCAAATAGTTTGTAGATCATTTTAGATTTTCTTTTTTTTTTTTTAAGATTTTATTTATTTATTTGACAGATGAAGATCACAAGTAGGCAGAAAGGCAGGCAGAGAGAGAGGAAGGGAGGCAGGCTCCCTGCTGAGCAGAGAGCCAATGCTGGGCTCCATCACAGGAGCCTGGGATCATGACCTGAGCAGAAGGTAGAGGCTTTAACCCACTGAGCCATCCAGGCGCCCCTAGATTTTCTTCTTAATAATGATATAATCTACAAGTAGGAACAAACTTAGTTTCTTCCTTTTAATCCCTTATACCTAACATTTCTCTTCCTTGTCTTACTACATTACCCAAGACTTACAGTATCATGATGAGTGGAGCAGGAAATAAGAAAATTCTTGTCTAACTCCCTTTAAAAGACATATGCTAAAGTTTCACCTTTAAGATTGATGTTGTCATAATTTTTTATTAGATACTCTTTATAAGATTAAGGAAGGCCCACAGCATTCCTAGTTTGATAGGCATTTTTATCATAAATGGGTCTTTATGTAGGTATTTCGATCTTCCTAAATTTAATCTCTACATTGTAGTTTATACCAAACATTTAGCAACAATATACTTCGGGCCAAGTATCAATGAACTACAGCCTACACAACCTGTTTTGTAAAAAAAAAAAAAGAAAGAAAGAAAGAAAGAAAAATTTAAATACAATTTTTAAAGAGCATATTGGAACACAGCCATACCTATTTATTTACATATTATCCACAATTGCTTTCAAACAACAAAGACAGGGATGAATAGCGGACAGAGACCAGATAGCCCACAAGGCCTGAAATATTTGCCATCTGGCCCTTTAGAGAAAAAGTCTGCCCACCCTGATATACACCATATTAAATTCCTTGTCTTACAATTTACACTCTATATTGGAGGACTGAGGAAAAGCCAGGTGGCAAGACAGAGAGGTCTTTTGAAGAAAATGTCTTTTCCCGCCCCCTAGTCTCTGTTCCACCTCTTCTCCTGTCAAAGGTTCTCTTTTCTCTCTCCTTCCCCCCCTTTCCTTTTTCCTCTTTTCCTTCTCTTACTCTTTTTTCCCATTACTCTTCTATATTTTTATTTTTTTTTAAGATTTTATTTATTTATTTGACAGAGAGATATCACAAGTAGGCAGAGAGGCAGGCAGAGAGAGGAGGAAGTAGGCTCCCTGATGAGCAGAGAGCCCGATGCGGGACTCGATCCCAGGACCCTGAGATCATGGCCTGAGCCGAAGGCAGCGGCTTAACCCACTGAGCCACCCAGGCACCCCTATATTTTTAAAAAAGCAATACAAAATCTCTTCCTCTGACTAAATAAAAAAGAAAACAGACCAACATTTCTTCACTGTTTAGAATGAAATTACTTCATTCAAAATTCATTCACTCAAAAATATATACCAAACATTACATGCAAGGTACTGTTCTAGGGGCTTCACATAGAGTAGTGAACCAAAGATTCCTCGGGTCATGAAGCTTACAATTTAATAGAGGGAAACAAACAGTTAAAGATAAGCAAATGATACGTGATGGAGAAAGAGCAGATTGAGGAGGTGTAAGAAAGGGGGTTAGGGTTGGGGACAAGAGTACAATATGGGATATGGCAGTCAGCAGGTCTCATTGACAAGGTGACACGTGAGAAAAGACTTGACGCAGGTGAGGGAGGGAATGCAAATGGCCCATGGCAGGAGTCCCTGGTGTGTTCACACGAGGAAGCCAGTGTGGCTGGAACAGATGAACCACAGAGCATAGGAGAAGAGATCAGAAAAACTAGAAGGCCTGGATCACAGAGAAGGTCCTTGTAGGCTTTATTCTGATGGAAATGAGGAGCCACTGAAGGGTTTTGAACAGAGGAGTTAAGTGATCAAGCCAATTTTTAAAAGGATCATTCTGGCTATGGTGGTGAGGACCAGTTATAGAAGCTACACGGCCCATGGGGGACACTGCAAGACTGAGGGAGAGTTCATATCACTTAATCCCCCAACATCTGGGTGAGATGGATGTGATCTTATTATGTCCTTCTTGTGCGTGAGGAAACTCGGGCTGGCAACAGATAACATGCCAGGGCACACAGCTACTGTAAAGCAGAGCTGGTTCAAACCCAGAGTCTGCCGAGATCCAAGGGTGGTATCTGGAACCAGACTTTTAGCTAGGCTGCAAGGGGAAGTTACTCAAATAAGAGGGCTGAAGGCTATCAGCAGAAAGGAGAGGGGCAAGAGACAAAATCGGGGAAAGAATGTATTTTGCTTTACAGAACCAAGTGTTCCAAACAAGGAGATGCCCAACTATGTGTTTCACCTTGCTAGCTGTGCCTACCGGGACCACCCCTTAGTGAGCCAGTCTGAGCGGGACTAGAGCTGTGGACCTGTGCAGAAGCTCCTCTGAGTTGTCCTGAAGTTGCCTTTAGCTCATTATAATACTAAAATCTCCTACGGGTGGAGAGTCCCACCACCTTTTGGAACACACAGGGTCACCAGCATGTTGACAGCTAGGCATGCACCATTGAACAGAACTGCCTATGTGAGTTCCCTGCCCCCTTCCTTAATGCACTGAATAAAAGCTTCATGTACTAACCCCACAGAAGACAGTGCTTTGAGGGCTCTCGGTCTCCTTACTTGTGACAATAAAAAGTCCTCCACTTTCAACATTTCCTTGGGTTGTGTTCAATTTTAAGCACCCTGAGCCGCAAACCCCTTGAGTCTGGTTACAAGATGGACATGAGCTTCCCTACATGCATGTGCTTGATAAGTAATCATTATTTAATGTATGATATTACAATTATTTCAAGTGTCATGACTTTAACTTTTTTTAAAGATTTTATTCATTTATTTGACAGACAGAGATCACCAGTAGGCAGAGAAGCAGACGGGGCGGGGCGGAGGGGGGAGCAGGCTCCCTGCTGAGCAGAGAGCCTGATGTGGGGCTCGATCTCAGGTCCCCAAGATCACGACCTGAGCCGAAGGCAGAGGCTTAACCCACTGAGCCACTCAGGAGCCCCAAGAGTTTCATGACTTTTAATTAATCATATATGAGGTATTAAATGTGATGTCTCTCCTGATTGAACGCCAGTCCCCCAAATGTGGGGTGATGATCTGATGATGGGGCTAAGCAAGGGTCCTGACATAGGCAGTGAAAGGATTCATATGCTGCAGAACAAGGGGAGTGAAGTTTATTGAGAACAGGGCAGGGGAGGGAAGGGTCTGTGGTCTGCTCCAGGCAGCAGGTGGGGGCTGTTTTTAAAGGGGGAAGAGGAGGAGGGAGGGCAATATATGGAATTTTTCCTTTTTTGGTAACTGTGCCTCCCTGTAAGTAGCCCCTTGGTTAGTTAGACGCCCTGGATAGGTGGGTCTCCGGATGGGCCTGTCTGTATTTATCCAGCCGGTCAGAATCACTTTGGGCCCTTCTGCCTTGATCAAGTTTCCATTGCTCAAGCCTATTGTCTAAAAGTGGTCCCTACAATATATTATTAAAATTGCATATATTTTTAGATAAATAGTATTTCTTTGTAACAGAATCTACTTGGATGCTATATATCCAGACTCCTGGACTTTGTTTTGGAATTACTTATTAAAAACAACAACAAATTTGAACCTAGGGGCACCTGGGTCGTTCAGTCAGTTAAGCATCAGATTCTTGATTTCAGCTCAGGTTATGATCTCAGGGATTGACCCCAGCCTCACCTCAGATGGTCTGTACCACTGGGAGTCTGCTTCTCCTTCTCCCTCAGCCCCTCTCTAATAAATAAATTATTTATTTATAAATAAATTTATTTATTTATAATATAAATATTATATATTATATACTATATATAATCTCTAATAAATAAATTTTTTAAAAAATTAAACCTAGATTTTCAAATATTAGTTTTGCTTCAAATAAACCTAAGGATCTAGAGATTTATTTACTTTAGCCTTAGGAGTAAGGAGCCAACATTATGTTCCCGCTCTCCTGTAGAGTCTCAGATTGTACTCTCTAAAGTCACTTCCCCACTTGAGTGGTTTTTTTTTTAAGATTTTATTTATTTATTTGACAGACAGAGATCACAAGTAGGCAGAGAGGCAGGCAGAGGCGGGGGAAGAAGACTCCCTGCTGAGCAGAGAGCCCGATGTGGGGCTGGATCCCAGGACCCTGAGATAATGACCTGAGCTAAAGGCAGACATTTAATGACTGAGCCACCCAGGTGGCCCGAGTGTTTTCTTTTTAAAAATCTCTTGACTAATAGATACATTGCCAAGCTCCAATCCCATCTTGTACACTGTAATGCTATCTTCCATAATATCACTAGTAAGAGAAGGAATTGCCAGGACTGACTTTTCAGTCACAAATTGAGCAGCTCCAGCTACTCAACATAAAACATAAACAACAGGGGCGCCTGGGTGGCTCAGTGGGTTAAGCCTCTGCCTTGGTCTCAGGTCATGATCTCAGGGTCCTGGGATCGAGTCCCGGCATCGGGCTCTCTGCTCAGCAGGGAGCCTGCTTCCTCCTCTCTCTCTGCCTGCCTCTCTGCCTACTTGTGATCTCTCTCTGCCAAATAAATAAAGAAAATTAAAAAAAAAAAAATAAACAACATAAAAATAGGTTATACAAATTTGATTTCTAATCTATGGATGTTAAGTTATTAAGCCAGCCATTTTGACCCAGGTTTATGGTACGTGATTGAGAAATTCAACTATATATGTGAGTTTATTGTTAAAAAGAAAACCACAGGCTCAAAATGATGCCTTAGACCAAGTCATGAAACCAGGACTTAATACCCCACATAACTACTGTTTCAACCTCCCCCAGAAATATATGTCTTACTCATTGGCCAGTGGGGATTTTCTGATAAGTATCAATGCACTACTCTGTCACATAAGTCCTCTCCATTGCCCAAAAGAGGATGAGGGGATCTGCATGATAAGACCCACTGCCCTTCCCACACCCCACCCCTCAAGGAAAGTGACCTTGCCTGGAACAATCCTTTCTCTTCTTTTGCTAGTGACTTCCTTGCCCTACCTTACTTCCTATAAAGTCTTCCATTTTGCATAACTCCTTGGAGCTACACTCTACCTGCTAGATAGGATGCTACCCGATTTATGAATCACTTAATAAAGTCAATTAGATCTTCAAATTTACTCAGTTGAATTTTTTTCTCTTTAACAGTATGTAATCAATATATGAAAATACAGTCAAGAATTTAAATCAATCAGCCACAGACACTTACTGAATTTATTGAGTGGCCCTTAGGCATTACCTTAGGCCCTGGGGAATCAGTGCTGAAAATAAAAAGGTGATTGCCTTCATTAAGCTCATAGCCTAGTAGAAAAACCAGACAATAAATACATAATTAGAAGTGTGGGGGGAGCCATGAAGAAGGATGGAGGGTGCAGGACTGCTCCTAACAAGGACTGAACCCAGTCCAGTGTGGGAGGGAGAGGACAGTCAAAGAAGCCTGCCCTACAGAAGTGATGTTTCAGCTCGACCTGAAGGACATAGACAAGTTAGTTAAGCAAAAAGAGCAAATAGTTGGAGAAAGAAAGATCATTTCAAGAGAAGAAACTGCTAAGGGAGTGAATCCAGTGCTTTGGGGAAAAGGAAAAGTCCAGTGTGCCTGATGGAAAACAGGATAAAGTGGGTACCTTGTGAGCTGAAGCTGGAGACAGGCAGGGGCTGGGTCAGGTCTGGCTAGAAGTTTGCATTTAACTCTAAGAGCAAAGAGAAACCACTAGGGGGGATTTTTAGTAGCGGAGTGACATCTAGTTTTCACTCTATAAAGGTCAGTGAGATGCTATGTGCAGACTGGATCAGAAGGGAACAAGAATGAAGCACACTTAGGAGGCCATTGATCATGCAGAGGACAGGGACAGGGGTGGAGGCAGAGGTACAGGAGGAGGGACAAAGGTAAGCAGATTGAAGTGAATAGGGACAGTGTGGGGGATGAGTGAGAAGCACAAGCCAACGAGGAACCCTCATTTTCTGACTGGCTAGATAGAAGGGTCATTCACTGAGATGGGGAACATGGAAACGTACATTGTGACTCCATTCCAAGTATGTTTTAGGGTTGGAGACAGGGGTGGAGGTTCCTTCCACACCACTTCTGCCTAGCAACCTAAATTATTGGTTGCAAAAAAAAGTTATTTCCTTGGACTCTTTTTACTGAAGGTTTAAGTAGAGTGTCATCCTTACAGAAGGAAAGAAGCAGGTGTCTTTTAGGAAAGGCAGAGGGAAGAGGGAGCTGAGTTAAAGGAGCTTTCCCGAGAAGCCTGAGCACTGGGATGAGGTACAATGGGGGAACAGTGTGATATGGCAATTTTATTTACAAAATACATATTGCTCTTCATCCCCATTCCTGGCTCAGAGGTCCTAAAATCCTTGGAATTGCCTAAGGAGTGAGAGCTTCAAGTGTCCTTTGTTATGTTAATGAGATGCCTTATGCAAAGTGCTTACAGATCTGGGCTGATTTGCCAGGACCTTCAACCCTGTCAGCAGAGGGCTGAAACTTCCAGTCCCAACCCCACCTTCCAAAGAAGGGAAGAGGCTGGAGACCCAGTTCAATCACCAGTGGCTAACGATTTCCTCAACCTCGCTTATGTAATGAAACCTCCATAAAACCCCAAAAAGGATGGGATTCAGAGAGCTTCTGAATTGGTGAATACTCGGATATTTGGAAAGAGTGAAGCTCTTGGAAAAGGCATGGGAGCTCTGTGCCCTTCCCCCATACCGTGCCCTTTGCGTGTCTTCCATCTGGCTGTTCTTGATTCCTATCATTTTATAAGAAACCAGTGATTCAGTGAGTAAACAAATTTCCTGAGTTGTGTGAGCCGCTTTAGCAAATTAATCAACCCTAAAGAGGGGGTCATAGGACCTTTAATCTATAGCCAGTCAGAAATACAGGTAATAAACTGGGTATGCCACTGGTGCATGAAGCACGGGTGGGGAAGCAGTCTTAAAGGACTGGCTATCTCAGTGTAGAGTCTGAAGTGATCTGAATTGAAGGACAGCCAACTGGTGTCCCTAGAATTGCTTGGTGCTGTGTGGGAAACCACCCTCCCCCAACCCTCACACTGAAACTGGGTGCTCAGAACACCAAGACACAGGAATTGGAGTGGACCTCCAGAGAGACATGACTGACCCAAAGGAGGTAACACATCAAAGAACATTGTGATTACTTTGTAACTCTGCTGAGGACTGACAACATTCTAATCATTTAAACATTTCCCTTTCCTTCCTTGGTGAATGATGATGTTCCTATTGATTACACCATAAAGATAACAGGGGAAGGAAAGGAAGACTGCTTTTTTCATTCTATTGTCGTTTTAGAGCCCTCTTCCTGGTTCTAAACACTCAAAAGGGAAATGCCGAATTTACAGTTATGGGGAAAGTTGCTTCTGAGCATGATTTAGCGCTTTTTATCTCTCTTTCACACAAAAGCTTGCAAATACCAAGCTATTCGATTACAGAATCATATCCTTTCTATTTTTAAATTATATTCTAGATCGCATTATATGCTAATTATGATAAAATATTTTGCAATAATGCAAAGGCATTTGAATAATCAATCCACACTTCCTATTCAACTCCTAAATATATACCCTAGTGGGTCTCAAATGCGTTGTCTCATATTCAAAGCATTAAAATCACTTGGGATTTTGTTAGAATGCAAATGCATGGGACCCACTGCAGACCTACGGAATCAGAAATTCTGGATGTGGAGCCCAGCCATTTTCTTAACAAGTCTTCCAGGTGATTCTGGTGCATATTAATGTTTGAGAACTACTATCTTAGAACAGTTCTTCCAACCTTTTCACATGTAAAGGTGATGGTATTTGTACAATGGCCCATATTAAAAGGAAAAGCTGCTAGGGGCTCAAAGCCAGCAGCCCAGGGCTCCTGGCTGCCCTAGGGACAGTGGTGTTAACCTAAACCCCTACTATAATCCTTTCATAGCTCACCAGAGGAAAATTGACCTGGAGCTACACCAGTGCAAAATGTTCACTGTGGTTTTGTCTGTAATTATGAAAAATCAGGACTCACCTGAATACCCATCAGCAGAGAAGAATGGATAAATTGTAGTATGTTGGCACATTAGAATACCATTCACAGTTAAAATGAATTCACTGGAGCGACATGTTTCAACACAAAGAAATCTCAAAAACATTATGTTGAGCAAAAAAATCAGGCTGTAGAGAATACATACAGTTTAATGTTTATATAATGTTTATAACATACTGTACAATGTGTTATTTGTAGCATGTCTGCTGGCAGTAAAAATCATAACATGATAAGCAGTCTATTTGGGGCAGTGGTTAGCTGTGGAGCAGTGGGGCAAGAGGAAAGGTGATCAGAGACGTGTACTAGCAGGGCTTCACCAGTGTTATTTCTTAAACCAACTAAAGAAAATACAGCAATAAGTCAAGATCGGAAATGAAGAGAGATGAGTGCATAGGCATTTCTTTATTTTTATATTCTTCTGTATACATGAAATATTTCATCAAAATTTTTGATTAAAGGGGCCCTGGGGTGGCTCAGTTGGTTACACATCGAACTCTTGATTTCAACTCAGGTATTGGTCTCAGGGTTGTGAGATTGAGCCCCCGCTTCTAGCTGGCACTGGGCATGGAACCTGCTTAAGATTCTCCCCTTCCCTCTACCTTTACCCCTCCCCTGTGTGCACCTGTGCTCTCTCTCAAAAAATAAAAAGAATTCTTGATTAAAAACATCAGTTGGAGGGGGCGCCTGGGTGGCTCAGTGGGTTAAGCCGCTGCCTTTGGCTCAGGTCATGATCTCAGGGTCCTGGGATCGAGTCCCACATCAGGCTCTCTGCTCAGCGGGGAGTCTGCTTCCTCCTCTCTCTCTCTCTCTGCCTGCCTCTCTGCCTACTTGTAATCTCTGTCTGTCAAATAAAATAAAATAAAATCTTTAAAAAAAAAACATCAGTTGGAATTTGTTATTAAACTTCTTGAGTTTTAAGACCAACTATGACAGTAGATCTTTGGTATCAGGCAGATTATTTTCTCTCTTGGGTCCTCAGGTTCCTCATCTGCAAGATCGAGGAAGCTCAATTCAGTGACCTCTGAAATCCATCTGCCTCTTTCACCCTCTCTGATCTACTTTGGTGTTCAGATAGAAAAAGCTCAAGCCCCTCGCCGTTTTCCTCTCCTCATAGAGGCTTCTCAGCCCTTGTTCCTTGTCCAGCTGTCCCCACTAATAGCCCCCTCATTTACAATGGCCTCAGCAACTGGGACAGGGACTAATAACATATCACAAAGCAGGAGTCATGAAACCTGTGTTCTAAGATATATTTTAAGGCAAAAAGAATAAAAATAAAACCAGAAAAGTTTGGCACAAGAAAAACTGTGTGGAATTTAGAAAATGACCTTGAATTTGTAAGCAACCTCTCCTTGAAGGAGAATCTTCCCTAAGATTCCCTAAGCAGTGGATTTCACCAAGTGGAGGAGAATTTTGAATCGACATTATAGCAATGTACACTACTCCCTATTCTTTGGGCATCTCCTCCACTTTTTTCCCTACCTCAACATCAGATACAATTCAAAACAACTGATTAGCTGACTTTTTCTATGAAGGAAAAAGTTATGCCTTACAAAGGCAATTACCTTTCCAAATAGGTTTTTTTTGTTGATCCGTGGGATGTGATCAATCATTTCAATAACATCAACATCATAATATTGATGAATTATGCCTACAAAGAGTGGCCAATTTCGACTAACTTATTATTTACTACAAAATATTTCAAATATATAATTATACCCACTACCAAGATGTCTTTTTTTTTTTACAGTTTTGCTAATTTACATATTCAAATCAGCAGATCATATGAGGATGGCATTTTCTGCTTTGTGGTTTGTGACATCATATCACAAGTGTGACTCCAGGCCTCTTTTGAAGCATTTGATTAGTGCAATATGTTAGGAAACATATCTAATATCGACTGATAAGTAATACAAGTCAAAAACAAGCCAATCTGTTTTCAGCTCTACTATGTACAAAGCAATCTCTCAGCCTTGCTTTCCTAATCTATGATATGTATAAGTTGGACTTTGTTAATAAGGTCCCTCCCATCTCTGAAATCCTTTGGTCCCTTGGAATGGCCAAATAAACCAATGGTTCTAGCCTTATACATGTAGTCTCAGTCTAAGTTTTCAACTTTTCTGGTTGAAAAATGAAAAATTCATTAATGAATCATGTAGATTCCAGCTAGATTCAATGTAATGTGTATGCACATACTTACTTATTTATATAGAAGATACATATTTTAACAGAAAGAAAAATAAACACTGCACATTTATCATACAAAAAAATAAATGTCCAGCATTCTATTAGTATACATAATAGCAGACAGTTCATGCTTGCTGAATTAATTAACAGGCTTAATTATTAAGGTCATACTGTCTCAGAGACTATGCTAGGTATTTATAACAATTTCTTATTTAATTCTTACAGCAGCTCTGAGAGGTGGGTACTTTCTACCTGGTATGAATCAGAGCTCTATAAACACTATCAAGATTCTAAGTCTGGCTTGGTGCACCTCAGTGACATTATTAATACCCAAAAGATAGAAACATGCTTTATAAATAAACTTTTTAAGAGTTTCCCTCTTCTGTATCACTGGAACAATTTCTGGCTTTTGTTTAACATTTACCTTTAACTTTATAGTTCTTACTTCCCGAGACATTTTCTACTATTCATTGTTTTGATGTGCCTCTCGTGATTAAAAACAAAGCTAAAATAATGGGCCCTGAAATGAAGTTCGTCAGTGGGAACTATCCAGATCTTATTCTCACTCAGATGAACACAGTTGAATTTTACCACCTTGTGGTACCTAGAATTACCTATTTTATCTTCAACAGACTTAAGAAGTTTGTTATATGTATTCAGTTATGCATATCAATTCCATAATTTTTTTAAGGGTTTATAAAACTTGTCAGAAAACTGCCATCAATAATGTGCATTGGGTTACAGCACAACATCTGAAACAGCCTTTCACATTCAAATGGAAGAGACAGAGAAATTTAGAGTGGATGGTAGGACAATTAGTAACTAATGGAACAGCTATACTCAAAAGGCTAGTGATGAAGAAAAGATTTTCAATCTGGACAAAGAATCATGCCACAGGGTTGCCCCCTTCTGTTCTTCTGTTCCCAAATATTACCAATTACTTAAATGGACAGAAAGGTTCTAAAATGTGAGGATGATAACAAATTGGGTGGGATAATGATGGATTATATTAATCAAAATAAACTTGACGGGGTAAAGAGATGAGTCAAGTCAAACAAATTGAAATTTAACAGAGGTAAGTTTGAGATCCAAAAAGAAACTTCCTAAGTACAGAATGTTTTAGAAAAAAAAAAAAAATGGTTTACACCTACCTTAAAAGAGACATAGGGACTTCAGCTGACAGTAATTCAATATGAATCAACGATACAGTATGATTACCTGAAAGCTGGTGCCAACTTTAGTGATATTAGAAATAAGAAATTTCTGCAATAACAGAAATAAAGTATTTTTAAAAAGTGAGGCCATTGGCCTGCTCTTCCTGACAGTGGTAATTTATTTCCATATCGTATATAGGTTTTGGTGTTGAACCTTAAGGATACAGACAAAGTGGCATTGAACCTTAAAGATGTAAACAAAAGACATTCGGTTTCTCACACCAGAAGGGTCCCATGTCAGATGAAGAGACATTTTCAATATCAAATAATTTTTTTTAGAAAAAGGTATTAATCTGGAGGAAAGAAGACTAAAGAAGGACATGACAGCTATTTAAGAAATATTTTTAAAGCAGTATGAATGAAAATAGTCTTACTCTGAAGTACCCCAAGAGGTTAAATGAGAGGCAATAGGTTCAAAAAAGACAGACTGCAACTTGGTGTAACAAGGATTTATAGGATAGGATTATGAGATTGTGAGTTTCCCTCCCCTTAGATAAAGGGCTAACAGAACCATCTGTAGGTGGGACACTGCACAGGAGATTAACACAGCAGTGGGAGTTTCGTCTTGATGAATTTTGAGGTCCCTTATAAAGCTGAAGGAAAATAAATTCACAATCTACAAGTTGCTTAAAAAGAGGGTGACTGTTAAAGACTTACTCATGTTACCAATGATCCCAGCAAGAGATGGTTTGAAGTTAAATATACTTTTCACCCACTCCTCATACATAAAAAACAAACATGATTCTTTTCAAAGAGGAATAAACACCAAGTCTCATTAGTTCAAGTTTTACTCCCTGAAATTGTAGTAACTCAGAGGGGAATAAGACCAGTATACCATCTACAAGGAAAAAAAAGTTCGTGAAGTAAATTATTAATATAAAAATATTCTGGGGGGAAAGCTTGTCCTTATATCTAAAGTCAAGAAAACACTATTAAAAATAATCTTGGAATTTCTGTACAAATAAATCTTTCTAATTTCTAAATGACCCCTTCTTTATCTCAAGTCAGGTCAGATTCAACAGTTATAAGTACTTGTGAGCAGCACTTATTCTGAACAAGTTGATCCTTGAACAACATGGATTTGAACTGCACAGGTCCACTTATATACAGATGTTTTTTTATTTTTAATAAATAGAGTTCAGTAATGTAAATTTTCTTTTCCTTATGATTTTCTTAATAATACTTTCTTTTCTCTAGCTTACTTTAAGAATACAGTATATAATACATA
This sequence comes from Mustela nigripes, assembly GCF_022355385.1. Lineage (NCBI taxonomy): Eukaryota > Metazoa > Chordata > Mammalia > Carnivora > Mustelidae > Mustela > Mustela nigripes. Next base: position 24,358,790 of record NC_081560.1, on the reverse strand, counting down.
TAATATACAAAAATATATATTGATTATGCTATTGGTAAGGCATCCAATCAATAGTAGGCTATTAGTAATTAAGTTTGGGGGGAGTCAAAAGTTACACACGGATTTTTGACTGTGCAGGGCATTGGCACCCTAAGCCTCTGCATTGTTCAATGCTTAGCTATATTGTACAAACTACTGAAAATAATAGTTTTTTGGTGTTTCTTTTTTTTTTTTTAATGTTAAGAAATCCAGCTTTCATGTGACCTGGGCATTTCCTAAGTTTAAATTAGGCTCCACTAATTCAAGTTATTAAGGAACTTCTTTGGTGCTACGTTGCTTTGAATTCTTGATCACAGGTAAGCAAGAAATTATAATAGAGTTTTACTAACCAAAACAAAATAATTACAAACTAGAGAGAAATAAATGTATTATTTAAGTCTAAAACTTATCTTGAAAAAATCCAGCCAAAGCTAGAGAATCACACAAACTGGCCGTGAATTCTAGAAACTGGTTCAGCCCATAGAACCCAGTGTTGTCACAGGCATGACTGACCACACGGGCATGTGACCTGCGCAGTTCACTCAGGGCCCTGAAGCCAAACTGGGTGCACAAACTGGGTATAATGTTCTACTGCTCCTGTCTTAAGAGCTGATAAGTTTTCAACACTGGTCTCTACAGATAACATAGGTAGTCCTGGAGATGGGTACAAAAGGGTGACTGAGATACAAAAGGCAAGCAAAGGAAATGCATACACACTGGCAAAATCTAAATATAGTTCCGTTTATTAACGAGCAACAATATCCCGTAATCAAGGCACAACCTATCGGTTAAAGTTATAAAGAATTACTTGGCTTATTTAATGTGTAAACTAAAGCTAATTCACAAATTTGCTAATTGTTTTCCTCTGCTGTGGATGTGAGCTGCCAACCAGTGGGCTTGAGTATTCAAAAGTAATCAGCCACTGCTTCAGACCCCATCAAAAAGTCATGTATCATTTTCAGAAGGCATGGAATTTTGGTACATTTTTACTGGAGGTACAGAAGGAGTGATGAAGCCAGTGTGAATTTAAAGACAACAAACAATCTCTTCACTTTACCGTGTAAAATGAGAAGTAGCCAAGAACCATTGTAGTCCCTTCTGCTTTTTCAGTATTGTCTGGATTGTGAACTGCCAAAGCCACAATGTGAATGAGGGAATTGTGAACCTTTGCTCAAATTCATTCTCCCTGTTGTGCGACGTAATGTTCCTTTCACCAGTGACACACAGATACCTTTAAATCCACAGGTCCCTGACAGAAAGAGTGGCCCAAAACTTTAGATATCACAAATAAAATTTTTTTATTGATATTTATTTTAAATATCATCTCTACTTCAGAATTTAATTCATTTCTAAACACATAAATCTAGAAACGAAACAATCAGGGAAAAATCAAGATGAAGCATCAAATATAAAACTCATCTTAGTTTTAACTTAACAAGTGTTTCCCCCATTTAATTTCAAGTTCCTACGTAGAGTCTGTGTAGCTCTAGAGAGGTATTTAACAACAACCTAGATTTGTATAACATTTGTTCCAAAGAGCACAAAGAACATTCACGTACTGCAAATGATTTGTCTGTACGATAACCCTATAAAAACCTGGAAAAAATGAATTATCCTCATTTTAAAAATGGTAGAACTGAGGCATAAAATAGGTAAAAGCTTGCCCAAGATGTCACACATACATAGGCGAGTGTGCATGCACACACACACACACACACACACACACACCAGAAAGTAAACCATATTTTACAAATTATTTTTCCTTTTTAATATTTTCATATGATTAGAATCTTAGTGAAAGATTATTATGAAATGTATGCCTACGAAAGATATTAGTTACAATATAATTTCAATTATAAATCATTTTACCTGGAGCTCTAAAAATTTTTAACAAATATGCAAATTAAGAGATTTTATTTTTTAATATAGTTCTGAAATTATATTTAAATTTACCACCAGCTCATATTCTACAGACAAAAGAAAACTAATATAGGGACAGCCTATGATAGGAGCAGTCTTAAATGAAATTATATTTTGATTTCTGAAACTGCCTTGCAAGAACAGAGGTTATAATTTCTGGAAGGAGCCATATACCAAAAAAAAAAAAAAAAGGGAAAAAAAGCCATGGTTCATGCAAAGAAACATTTCCTAGCCTGTAATTCGCAGCTCAGCTTCCTCAGTACCTTAAACTACCTCAAGTCCTTAGTCAAATAGTTGTAGATTTGTTGCTCAATTTAAAAACCCTCCAGGAGTCACGTGTTTAATTGGCGTTGTGATGTCTTATGTCATGATGTTGCGTCACCACGTGATGACGCTGTGCCATCACACACATCATCGCATATTGACACAATGTCATGGCATAATATCATCAAATTAAATTCAACAGCACTCCCTTAGCCTGGCCCCAGGAAGGGCAAGAGGGATTAAAAGATTTTCTTTGCTCTTGTCCACACTCTTGGTCTGTAGGAGAGAACAGCAGACTTCAAAATTCATTTCCCGGTCTCCTGAAACTTACTGGGTCCCACAGTAGAGGCATTAGAAAGTTAAAAGGGAGAGTTTGGGGGTTTTCATGGGTTGTCTCTTGTTTTGTCCCATAAATAGTAACCCTTAAATCCCATTTTGGAGATAAATATTTGCGTATGTTAGTCTCCGTTTTTTGTTTTTTCCAGGTCATAAGATAGAATAGTATATGGTCTGATGAAAAAAGAAAACTAATTCTTTGGCTCCTCATTTCTTGCCCTCCTCATCCACGTTCTTCCAATTTTCTTTCCTCCTTCCCCACATTCTTCTCTAACATTCTGAAACAGCAAGTCCTGAGAGGGCAGGAGGCTAATGTAGCCAGTAGTTTTGATAAGGAGCATCTATGTAAGGTTGGAAGGAGTGTTGAAAGCTGTGATAGGAGAACTTTTGCCAACACAGTCTGATGAAAATCACTGTCTCCATGTTAGCATCCATTATAAACATGGGGTAGTTGAAGGAGGCATATCCAAATGTGATCCAAACTGTATCCGGACATTATCTGAATTTACTTATAAACTCTTTCAAAAAGACGTAGTTACCAGTTCATTAAATGTTACCATGCAGTTTGTGTGGATGCATGACCTCTCTTCCATTAACTCAGTCCTTAAGTGCCAGATGCTATTTTAGGTACAAGACCTCAGGTCAAGCAGAATAAACAGTGTCACCTTGAAGAGTCCACAGAGCAATAAGGGAGACAGGTAAGCAACAGATTTCAAGACAATCTGCTAAGGGCCCTAATGATGAAACAGAGTGTTCTGGAGATTCAGAAAGGGAATGGAATATCGAGTTGCCCAAAGAATCCTACAAGAGAGGTAACATTTTTGAATCTTGAAAAATGAGTAGGAAGCAGAGAAAAAAGTTCCAGATTCAGATGCAAAAAACTGGGCATATCAGAGACCCTAAAGTATTAGACTGATTCATCCTTTTGTAGATATTTTCTCAAAATGATCCATTCATATAAACGATATTTTGAGGGATACTGACTCACATACTAACATTACCATAATCCTTCATCATAATTACAAACAGCTTCTAGATGTCTGTTAAACATACTACATCAATGCAGTAGAATTATCTTTTAGGAGAGTTTTCTATCCATGAGGCTAAATATGTAATTCTCTTTTCATAACCAAATAAAAATTGGAAATCAAAGTCACTTGTGTTTTCTTGAAAGCATTTGACTAGCCACAAAGATCTTGGTAACTTCTTTTCTGGTATGTACATAAAGATGGATTGGAAAAATCCCTGCTGATGATTCACCTTTTTAAAATAAACATTGAAGAATATTTGTTTTTTAATACACTATGGAAGAAACACCTCAGACCACTCAATAGTAAGCGGTTATATATTCTGACATTTGGTCCCATATGAAAGCCACTGGTAGGTATTTTCTGCTGCTACCACAATCCTCAAAAGGTTTTTAAAAACTAGACATGACAAGAGAATAAAAACTCTAGGGGATTTCGGCCCCCAAAGACTTGTCTTTATCTTTCCGGAAACTACATGATTTTGAGAGGCAAGTTATCGAATGAGTTTCTAAAATGTCATTTCTTAGCTAGATATACACATATCTTTTTGGAAATTAGCAATTATTTAATTAAAATTTGATAAAAGCTTTAATATACAGTTCTTAAACCATGTCAAATATACATATATAATATATATTCATTAACATATCTTTTATAAAATGATAAAAAGCAGAGAATTAGCACCTGGACTCCCAAGGACATGCAATAAGGAATAAGTGGTGAGAGAGAAGAAACTTTCCAAATACCAATTCTTCTCATGTATAGAACATACAAAATTTTATTATAATAAGATAGTAAAGAAACAGGATTTAATGAGACATTCACTTAGATAAGTGATACAGTTTAGAATATAAAATATAATGAATATGGGGGACAAGATCTGCAGAAGACGAGAACCCAATGGTACCCAACAGTAGGCTACAGAGTTAACAAACTTAAGACTTACTTCTTTAAGAATATTAAGTATGTCTTTTCAAAAATTCCAAATCCAGAAGAAAAAATAAGAACAGCAACAACAGCAACATCAAAAACACCCCTGTTTTTTGCAGAATTATTCAGATGGATATTAATGTACTTTTTATCCAGATAAAATTCATGTTATGGAACAAACACATGTGGCAAAGACTTTACACTCAGTTTACCTCTTTCAGAGCAAAGAATCTTTTATAATGTGCAGTCATCCATAACTTGTCTGTTTTACAAGTTCAGAGTTCCACATACTAGGCTTCTTAAACTGAGGCTCATTTTTGAAAATATGTTTCACTTATGTAGTGACGAAGTGAGCCTGGGAGTGGGAACTGGAAGTGTTCACAATAGAGCCTGCCTACCTCCATATTTTATAACTACATGAAGGTATATATTTTTCAACTATACCTGAAGCAGATAAAACATAGCTATAGTTAAACTATACCTGAAACAGTTAAAACATAGACTCATTTTTGCTGCCCCTATATGTTTTCTATCCTCCTATATCTTTCTACCTCTACCTTTTCTTCTACTTAATGAGGACTTTTCAGATGACCATGTATTGAAACAAAACAGTCCACAGGGAGACTTTTTTCAATCTTAATTACCTATGTGAATAATTTTCTTTAAGTTATTAAATTTCAGAGAGAGGGAAGGGTAAGAGCACTTTCATTTATTACGGACCTGCTAGCTACTAGAAAAGCTAGGTGCTTTACATATGTCATTCAATTCAGTCACATCTTGAATGATCTTGAAGGGGAACATGATTGCTAAACAATACAAATCACAAAATTCAGCTGTTTGAATTAAGCCAGTAATGCATCATTTTTAAACAATAGAAGTATTACCAATTTCAAGTGTCTCTATAAGCTGGACACTGTTCTTTTCAAATTAACCCAACTTACTCTCAATTTGCTGCAGTTTCTAGGTAGGTAGGCAAAGATTAAGTTACCAACCTCATTGATAATCTATGGTTTTGGCACCCCTCTAGTGGAATACTCAGCCCCAAATCTATCTTCCCTTCCAAACACCCTCCTTCCTTGTGCTAATGCTTGTGGACAAATTCTGCTGTGGCCCCAGACCTTACTCAACCTTCTGAGGTTTTTACTGCCAGTTCTCTGCTACCCTTACTGATGACATGGACTTGATCAGTGCTCTCCTGGCCCCCACCTGGGCTGCACAGATCCAGAACTGCAGATGCCACTCCTAGAAAGAATGCTTTCATCACCAGAATGGAAATGGTCTACTGCACTTCCATGCACAATGCACTTGCTTTTTCACAGAAGGGAGGAAGGGCCCCAGATTGTGACAAACTGAAGAAAGAACCACAAATTGAAGTTGGGGACAAAGAAAGCTACCCCAAGAGGGGAGCTGAGCTCAGACTGGCCCATAATAGAAGGCCATAGCTATTTATACAAAAAGTAATGATATGATGAAAGCCATATTATGAAGATTCAGGAGGAACTGGAGGAAGCCAATCACCGCAGTCCAAGCTGTCTTGACGCTGTAAGCATGAAAGGCTGGAGTTAGGCTGGTAGCAAAGGCTGTGGGGAGAGGGAGGGTCCCACTAGAAATATTTTCAGCAGGATAAGACAGGACTTGGCAACAGAGTAGAAGGTATTGTAAGACCAAGAGAACTCCAAAGACCTCTTGCATGAGATATGGGGAGAATGTCAGGCTATCGACAGAAAAGAGGATGTCAGGTGGTTGTGCTGATGGGGACAGTGGAGGAGAAAATTATTTTCATTTTAGATGTGAGCAGTTTGAGATGACAGTAGGGTACGCACGTAGGATTGTCATGTTGGTTGTCGCTGTCCTGGTTTTGGAGTCCACAGGAGCCTTTTCAACAACTAAATTCCTAGCCAAAATGAGCCAAACCCATTCACTCATTCATTTAGCAACAACAAAATTAGCATGTCTTTCCTTCTGAAAAAGGAATGGGTTTTCTCTTTCTCACTTAAAACCTAATCTTCAGAAAATGGCTGAAATCATTCACCACTCTGAAACTTTTGCTGAAAAGATCTGATTTGTTGAAAAAGGAAAAAAAAATACTTTAAAAAAGGATAATTCCTTTAACATTCCAGACTGTAACTTGATATTTTCTTCACAGATTCCACTAATTGGTTTGTCTTAATGTTTAATAGAAGCAAAGTCATCACAATGAAGAAACCTTATGTCATTTATCAGCTTTCTCTCCAGAGCCCTGAGAACACCTGACGATTATTTCAAACTGATCATTCACTGAACACATAATCATGAATAATTTAGTGGAGCAATAGATCTATTACTTAATATAGTGCTAACCTTTTATAATGCTTCTACCCAGGGAGAAGACTAATATCTGTGTCACAGAATAACTTATATGAGGCCTTAGCTTTTGGAGGTAACATTGTGACTCACAGAATATCTAAACACATGCAATTATAAACCACATTATGGGAAAATAGTTAACCTTTGTGTAGCATTTAAGAGTTTACAAAGTACTTTCACAGACATTATCTCATCTGATGCTCCAAACAACCCCACCTATTTGATAGGTGAAGACAACAAGGCACAGAGAGGGGAAGTGATTTGCCTAAAGCTGCCTAGCTATTAAATGGAGCTGAGACTCTCCCCCCAAAAATCTGTGGTTTCCCACACCCACAATTCTCTTGTGGCATCATAAATACTGATACCAACTTGGGCTTTTTCAAGCAGGCTCTCCATTTGCACATAGCTCCAACATGCTATTGCTCTGCTTCCCTCTCCCATTTTTCTTGGCCACCTCCCCACACCAGTGGCCAAGGCTTCCCACATGAGCTCTTGCTGGAGGAGGACCATAAGCTACCATTTCTAGAGCAAAAATGCTTATTTTCTTATGTACCAAATCACATGCAAGCGTTTCTGCAATGTATACCCATCATCACTGTAGCCAAGGAAGCCACATATCTGGTAGTAACAGGTGCTGTACTTATTCTGTTTAAAATGATTCTTGCCATGTGACAGTCCATGTAAACAGCAAACAGAATTCTACCCAATCAAGAATCGCTCTTTATTTCAAATTCTTAAAAGAGACTTGTCTCACTGTAGGCTAATTTTGTGAGAGTTCGTTTTGCCCACTCAATATTTAGCTTGATTTGAGAAACTATCTGGAATATTCTTTATTAGGTTCCTCTCTCTCTCTCTCTCTCTCTCTCTCTTTTTCTTTCCTTCTCTTCCCCCCCCCCGCCCTTCCCTCCCTCCTCTAACCAAGACAGCCTATGATGGATAAAAGCAATGCGTGAGTTCCATAAACTGCTCTTCAGAATTCTTCATTATGCTTAAATGTTTCTCCTTTGTTTTAAAGGACATTATCCAGCATTAGATGCAAGCAATTAAAAGTATCATTAGATAAAACTGACATTTCTTTTAGAGCAAAAGCAAATTCCACTCAATTTAGAATGTATGTCAGGTTCCTTCTTTACTAGTTACATAATAAATTATCTTGTTACAATAATCTTTATTTTCATCTCAGTCGTTATTATTTAATTTTTTTTTCTTACAAATAACAACACTCTAAGGACCACATAAAACATGCTCTTAGACAAAGCTCCAGCAAAAGTGGCTTGTGATTTAGGGATAATAAGAGGAGATATGATTTATAATTGTATATATTTAGATAACTGTACATTCATGATCCTTTAGGTCAGGGAAAGCAAACAGAGCAGAATGCTTTCCCACTAAATAAAACCTGTGCCCTCATATGGTCAAACTTGAGTTTTCCATACCCCAACCACCCCCTCATATTAGTCAAGGACAACTTCCCCAAATACCTGGTATTAATAGTACTCTTTTATAAACTGAAATTTTAATCATTTAGAATTCATGTTCAAAAGACATGGGTGGTTTGCTATTCAAAATCACATTCTTTATAGGAACTTGCAGCCAGAATCCCAAATTCAATTTATTAATGTACTCACCAATAACTAAAGAGCATTTTAGCAATTTAGTCTGAGGTTTCAAACTTAACAAGAAACAGTAAGAGTGGCAGGTCTAGTGCCAAGGGGATTCTAGGCCCATTATCCGGATGGGATCTTGCAAGGTGACTGACCGTTTAGATACCCGGAACTGAAAGATTTCCCAGAACATGGGACTTCCACTGCTAAAACCAGGACAGTCCTGGACAAACCAAGTTGGTTTCCCTAGACTCAGGTTGAGGAAAAACCTCCCACTGGAACTGGGGCACATATGGAGCAGGCCTTGCTCCCAGGAACAGGGCAAAAGTAGTGCTAGAACCAGAACACAAGGTCGAAGCCTGCCAAGAGGCTGTGATGTACAATCCAGGGGGTACTCAATTAAAGCTTTTGCTGAACCCCTACTGAGGACAAGATTGGCCCCTGAGCAGGAGATAGGCTGAGTCTGCAGCTGGGGCACAGATGGGCACAAAACAGAGCCACAAAATGGACCAGTATGGAAAGAAGACACCCAGAAGGCCATTCCTCCTCACCTATCTTCTCTTTGTGCTCTTCTGCTAGCCTGAGTGATCAGCTGTTCCCTAGCTCTCATTTAGGCTGGAATGCACTGCTTTATACCGGAATGTGTGCGGGTACAGTTGAGCTCCCACAGCAACCCTGGCATAAGGAGATAAAGATCACACCAGAGTTCTAGGGCTTCTCAGCTTTTGAGAGGGAAAAGTCTCCATATGTTATTAAAAACATACAAACTTAATACTCAGTTTGAGTTTGTGTTATACTGAAGCACTTTTCATTGGAAGGCAACACAAGTTCTTTCCTCTCTCTCCACAGGCAGCCAGTGCACACTGCTGCATCTAGTGGGATCAATATTAAGGAGAATCCCCCTTGTGCTTAGGAAATCCTTTTGCTCTGTGAGGACAGGAACCCTGAAAGTATGCTCTGCCCAGGTAGTGCTTGTACAGTCGGGGTAAGCAGATGAGAAGATCTCAGGGAAAAGTAGAACTGTCAGTATTCACCTCTTTCCACCAGAAGGTTCTTCTTTCAGCATTAAACATTAGCAGTACTCAAAACCCTGATTTATGTCACCAAAGGAGATGATATTCCTTCACAAATGAGCATCAGTCTGATATCATGATTAGAAGCACCCATTTATTCCCCTTGTTAAATAGAGGATCTTGGACTTGTTTGGCAGCCTTTCTGAGACAGACTTTTCCTCATCTCAAAAATGGGCAGCACAGCTCAGAATTTGTAGGGCTTTTCAAATGATTACCTAAGATAACAAATGTAGAGTGCTATGTTTGATACTAGTAGATGTTCAACAAATGTTAGTTATTTCCCTTTCTTTTTTTCCCTGCCAATATCTTGTCTGCAAATGAAGAACTAGGTCACTCAAATTTGGAAAAAAATGTTCATTATCACCATTGATTACTAATCTTAGAGCAGCATCATGGGAACAAATTCTGTTTATTTTCTTTGTCTTTTACATTTTTCTTAGCCTTCAATATCTAAATTTTTTAAAACGCCATTTATCACAGTAAGTGGATAGCTGGTACAGAAAACCTGATAATCTGTACATGAAAATTTGATTGAACAATCAATGGCTCTATTCACTTATGTGTGTGTCTATCTACATCTAAGCTTGTTTCTACACAAGAATCATAGACAACAAGCGAATTCTGAGCACTTCACTGGATTTGACTGTCCTCTAAATAAAATCGTGATTTGTCAGTAGAAGGGTGAATACTACACTTAAAAACTTCTGAAGTTGATTTTTACTTATATCACCAAAACAAGCATCAAGCAGAAGGTGACAGGGTTCACCACCATTTTTGAACAATAAAAATGACACCCCCCCGCAAAAAAAAAAAAAAGAAATCAAGAATTCTTTCTGTAATAATATATCAAAGTCAATATAGTCAATATTTCTTCCAATATCTTGATTATGTAACAACTTTCCAAGTCACTGTAAACCAGGATGCATCAAAGGAACTTGCTGAAAAAAAGGCAGCTAGCAGAAGAATTATTTTTCTTAATTTTGATGTTTATTATACTGAAAATTCAGAGCTATTACTGTATGCCAGGGACTGACCCAAGCATTATATATATGTATTATATAATATATACTATACATTAATACATATATAACATATATTAGATAAATTGGGTTAGCATTCACAATCATTCTGCCCTTGTAGGGGCTGTGATTATCCCCATGTTACAGAAGAAGAAACTAAGACTTGGAAAATAGCCCAGGATCCCAGAGCTGGTAAGAGCAGAGATAAGACTTAAACCTGTGTCTATCCGACTTCAAATCTTACACACTTTAGCCATTAGACTATGTAAGAGAAGAAAAGGGAATTTTCTCCTTTTCAGTAATAGTACAATTCCAACCAAGACATATACTGAACAAGTTCATTTCATCTTAAGGCTCTAAAAGCATTAAATGATGTATCATAATAAGTACTTTGGTTTACCCTCCAAACTGTTCATATACCAAGATCTGTGAATTGTTTCCTACGAGTTTCAGGCTCTGGATCACAGCTACTATCCTACAGAAAATAACACTGCAAAAGAAGTTCTTTCTCCCAACTAACTTCTTAGATTTGATGTCAGTAGTTGAAGCAAATGTCCTTTAATGTTCTCTTCAGCATGACTAGGGGAAAAAAACTAAAAAGCTCTGGGTTTTATTCACTTCAAAAACTGAATCTCAAAAGATTTGGGGAAAAAAATGTTCTCATTTTCAACTCAACTTTCAAAGGTTTTTAATGGTTAATTTGATATCCTACAGTATTCAGCAGTATCCCTTAATGAGCTTAAAACTGAACTTTTTTCTTACTGACTTGGTTTTCAGATAATGATTGAAGACCACCTCACCCTGCCTTCTTTATGCATTGATGTCATTAGGCTTAGTCAAAGTCAAGCATGAAGGTGAACAGATATTAATTTAAGACCATTTAGAGCTACATTCTCTGCATCCCCCACAATAAGCCTCCTTTATTAGCCCCTGACAGGGCCCTCATTAGTTGGAACAGATCAAAAGTTAGATGGGAAATAACCCTGCCCGGAACTCCGATGTCTTTCCTATTCCTCTTCTTATTTGTGGAGGTTGTTACAGAGACAATGGCAAACATTGTAGCTCAAAAGAGAATGTTGTCTCTGAATGTAAATCACATTAATAGATTGAAAGTATGGTGACACAGGTGAGATTCATGGTTGACTTCTTCTGTACTTTTTTCTTTTGGCAGAAATAAATCACATCAGCCCCCTCTCTGTTAAAAATATATCAAATTGAATACCAGACCCCCCCAATTGAAACTACATACAGTAAACATAGAAATACTTGTCTGTTCATTCAGGATATCCCCTCTGTTTCCACATGCCCAGCTTTGCCTTGAGTGGGGGGCCCTTAATACTGCTGATAAAAATCTCCTGAATTCATCGGTTTCTATCCATTCCCTTTGATCACCCAGTTCTTACTCAAGCTGCCAGTCTGCCCAATGAGACATATTGTGCTCTGTTTCCAAGGCTTTCACCTAGTTTCCCCCATTTTGTCTAATGTATGCATGCCTTGTGCTCATGCTCACCTGCTTAATACCTGGTTCATTCAAACATCACCCTGTACAAACTGTGTCTACCTGATCAACTCTCTAATCTTAGCAAACATTTTCCCTTCCTTCATTTTCATCACCCTTGTACTTGAGCATCTCAAAAGCCTCTCCTGGTCCAGATGGGTTCTTCATTTCTTCATTCACATTTTACTGAGCCACTTCCTTCTTAGCCACAGTTCTTTCATGCTCATCTCTCCCAATAATATGCTTTGAGAGTGTTAACATCTTTCCAAAAAGTTTCCCATTATCTATAGAACAAAGTGCAATCCCTTGAGCCTGACTTTGAAGGCTTTCCAAGGTCTCAAAGTGTTGGTGGACATTTTTCTTGGCTCCAATCACTCCAGATTATATTGATCTCCTCTTTTCTGAAACTTTTTAGCATTTATATCTAAATCTTTTATCCTTGAGCTGAATTCTATGCTTTCCTGTACTATTTCAAAAGGGGTTAGTGTGTGTTTCTGCCCTGTCCTATCAGCAACTAAATGCTGAAACTTCATATTTCTTCTGTAGCACCTCCACACTCACCACCACACATATCATAGGCACCCAGGAACTGATTATTAATTCAGCAAGACTGAATGAATGGAAGGAAGAATAAAAATATAGTGCTATCTCAAAACACACACACACACAGAATGTTCATAGAGAACTAAAATGCATAGTTTAGGGTAGAAAGCCCTAGGAGTTTTCCCAGGCCACATGATAAATCTTAAACATTACTTTTAGCCAGTTCTTAAAGACAGAGGTGGGATAAGGTTAGATACTATTCTAGTTCCCTTCTTTTATTTTGGCAGGGGATCAAGGGAGGTTGAAGTTAGCCCACCAACTGCTTGCAGATAAGCAATCTCCTTTCTTTTCTCTCAAAAAGTAGTCTGTAGAGACAACTTGTCGATGAGAGAAGGCAAGGTGAAAGAGGAATAAGAAGGAGAGAGAAGTCAGTGATTCATCACTGCCACAGCTGGAGGAAGGCAGCCTTCCTCTGCCCAGAAGGTAGGAGCAAATATCACTTATTCCAAGCCACTGAGCAAATCTTTGCAGGGAATAAAACTTCTAGAGACTGGAGAACCAAGGAAGAGAGAGATCACTTAACAGCTCATGAGGGTCAGTCACACAAAAGGTTTTCAAGGTAGAAACCCAAATGCCTCTGGGTCAGTCTGACTACCTGAACAGGAAGAATGGAGAAATGGGCCATCACTGCAAAGGGGAGAGATGAATAAGTACAGAAAAAAGATACTCTTCATTCCATCAGTAAAACCCCAAAGATGGCTGTTCAAGATACCCAAGATGGATATGGACTTTGAGAAGATGAACATTTTCAAAGGGATTCGGAGGTTGCTGTTAGCTTAGAAGTTTCAACTTACTCTTTCAGAAGAGGTGGAATTATGGATCACAGAATCTTACTTTGTCTGATTCTGTAGGCTGGGTGGCTTGGTTTCTCTAAAGTCTATGAAACTAAAGCCAAGCCAGCAAAAATTGGTTTTAGTAGAAACAGCAGGAGAACATTCTGAGTTCAAATTTTATGAGCTCTCAGTAGTTACAGGGAGGAGGAAACCCACCAGATCAGGGACCAGAGGAAAGACCAGCCAATTCTGAGCACAAAGTCTTCTGTCACACATTTCTTTTTTAAAGATTTTATTTTTATTTATTTGACAGACAGAGATCACAAGTGGCCAGAAATGCAGGCGGGGGGTGGGGGGGTGGGGAGCAGGCTCCCCACCAAGCAGAGAGCCCGATGCGGGGCTTGATCCCAGGACCCTGAGATCATGACCTGAGCCAAAGACAGGCTTTAACCCACTGAGCCACCCAGGCGCCCCTCTCTCACATATTTTTAATGAATATGATGACTGTGCTCCTCTAAGAAGGTAGAAAATCCTGCTGAGTAGGAGTCACTAGCTCTTAAATAATTTGAAGTTTTTGTAACAATTTTTTGTCCTTGAAAAGAAAAGTCTTCTGCAGATAGAACTGTAACTTTAATAAAACCTTAGGTAACCAAAGAAATATGCTTTGATTTAACTTGCATTTTCAGTATTATGAAAGCTTTAGTAATGCTGGAATGTTTCACATACAAATTGCTGTAATGCGTTTGGTTTAATAAGACTTGGAAATGTAAGTAGTTGCTACTGATAAGCCCAGATGGCAATACAATGGTATGCTGAATTAATCTGATATTCTAAACAATATCAGACTTTTAAAATAATAGATGTAGCAAGAAAATAGTATTCTGATTAATTATAATCCAGAGTATAGGCATCATTGGTGGGCTAGGAGGGAGGTTTTGGAGACTTCAATGTAAAACTCAATCTTTTTGCCATTTATGAAAATTTAATTCTATGTAGTCCTTTTTTTTTTAATATTTCCAATTTTCACCCATGCATCACATCTGAGCATGAAATTGTACAATACTGGCAAAGGACAAGGACAGCAGAGGGTCACAGATGTGTGTATTGGAAGGAAATGAGTCAGGGTGCTGCTCCTCCTCTGGGGACAACACTTCTGCGATGTCCCCACTTGCCCTTCTCTGGAGGATGATCCTCTGCTTTGTACATCAAACAACTTTGTTAGACACCTGGGGAGTGGTTCACAATAACAAATACACATTTCACTATCATTTGAAATTAGATGATATTGAGACATGGCTCTTGCTGTAAATAAAGCATCTGTCCTCATGATACCAGCTGCCTTGTTCATGGGGCCATAAGATTCCATCCAGTCAGTTGGTCCTCTCCTAACAATGCTGGATATACACTACTCCCTTCCACATGCTCTCCTCCCTCCTTTTAAATATTATACTAATTCTATATTCTTCTCTTGGATGTTAGCATCTTCAACCCTCCCACAGTTCTGAATCCACTGATAAGAGTTCAAGCTCTGTCTAAAGCTACTCCTTGACCTCTTGATTGGAAACTCTGAAGTTTTGGATACTCTTCAAGTGCTTATCAGTATCCATGTTCAAACACCCTCTTGGGTAGGGTGTTTTAACAGAAACTCAAACTTGCCCTTTGTGTATTCTTAAAATTCATTTCATTCTCAGCATTATGGGTATATTTCCTACCCCCAGATAGCCACCACCTAATGTAGGGGCCCCTGCCCATTTTGTATGAAAGCTTACTTTATTCTCCCAAAGATTTCTAGGGTAGGAAATGCTGCCCACAATCAAGGTCCTAGTAAAGCCCTAAGTGGTAGAGGTGGGGAGGGAATGGTGACCGCCAGCATATTACAGGTGAGGCTATAATTTCAATCAATAGTTTGCAAGATCCCTAATATGATAAATCATGGGCAATGACTATTTTTTTCCCATAATAAAATGTAGCATTACTTCAAGTTAAGTCTTAAGTCCATTAGCATTAGCTATTCCCCTCAGGTATGTAGCCAATGGCTCACACTGAAGAAAATATAGTTCTATCAGTAGTTTAGTAAAATGAAATTAGTTATTTAAAATAAAATTGGTGGAAAAACAGTAATACAGTTTCTTGATGAATACATTAGTGTGTTGTTTTAGTTGGAAAGCAATGGAGTAGGGAGTAGATAGGATAACAACAAAGAAATTAGAAACCAATGAGGTTGACTGCCTCATCATCCATGAGGTAAATCCGCCCTCTTGATTTCTGGGATGGATAAGCCAAAGAGGGTATCAGTGACCTACAGAGCCTTTCAAGAATTGCTGAATCTACTGAATGAATATAGTCCTCTCCTGTTTTTCAGGCAGTAGCCAAGGGGATTCCTCCCATTATTCACAGAGGGAACAGGGGAACCAGGACATTTGAACAGCCAGCACTGACTAACTGGCCTGGGCAGTGCTCACTGTGATCCTGAAAGGAGAGCAAAAGGACTCACTCACCCATTCCCACCTCCCAATCCCACTGGAGAGCAAATTAAAAAGGGCAGCCTAGCACCTTATTCATCTTTGTACAACCCAGCAGCAACCAGCAGAAGGCCTCGTGTAGAGAAAGTGCTAAGACATTTATTGAATTGAAATATATGGTGGCAAATACCATGCTTTAAAAGTGTTAAAAGACTGTTTGATATGCTTAGTCTAGTCAAAAACATTGTATTTAAGAGACAGAAGCTTGGAAAAGGTGGTTGGTAGAAAGCCAGTTTGGCTAACAGATAGTTTGAGTGTCTGACAGCTGCATTAAAAGCAGAAATTGGTAAACAACTTCCTATAGTATGGTAAAAAGCTTCATTACAGCAGCTCTGAGTCCCAAAGCGGAATGGAAAAACCGAGAAAAAACAAAAGAGGAGGCAAATAAATTTTTTGTTTAGAGCCATTTTAGGCTCACAACAAAATTGAGCAGAGAGTACAGAGATGTGCCATATATCCCCTGCCCATGCCCCACAATATCAACACCGCCCACCAGTACACTTGTTACACTCGATGCACCTACACTGACATGACATTATCACGCAAAGTCCATAGCTCACCTTAGGGTTCACTCTAGGTGCTGTACATTCTGTGGGTTTGGACAAATTTATAATGACATGTATCCACAACTAAAATGTCATACAGAATAGTTACCCTGCCTTAAAAATACTTTGTGCTCTGAGCATGGACTCTTAATGCATTAATAGGCAACAGGAACAGAGACTCTCTACCTCTGTTCCACATTCAGACCCATCTTGAAAGCAGAATGAACAGTCAGGGAATCATGTGGAGAAGACTTTTTGAGTCATCATTCTCATCAATGATTAAATACTGAAAGGAGTGAGACATCAAGCCCAGGAAAACAGAAAGGAGAGAGTCCACAAGATTGAGAGGAGGCAGGAACAGCTTTAAGAAGCTTCTAAGACACTCAGCTGGACCAGTTTGGTGCCTGCTGTCCAAGCAGCTTCTATTCTTCTCTTCTGTTTCTCCCACTTCCTCCCAGGACAACACCCAGATTTTAATGCCCTTTCAAGAGTCCCTGAGGAGCAATATGACCGGGATCTTCCAGGTATCTGTTGGCTGACTGAACCATCAGGACTCTTGACTCCATGCTTGGCCATTGTGTCCATCCCCAACCTGGGTTTGGCAGTAACTGGTCCGGCTCAGGCACAACCGTCCTGCCCAAGTGGAAAACAGGAGTTACATCAGTTACGCTTAAGGTTTCTCATGGATTCATAGGATGTTAAAGCAGGAAAGATCTAGGATTAGATAATGTAATCCAACTAAGGTCTTTAAAAAGGAAGAAACTAAAGTGCAAAGAGGTGACATGATTCCTAAGGTCATACAGAGATTTAGAGAGTGGACCAGGACAGAAATCATCTCCTGACTCCCTGCCAGGTGCTCTAACCACCACCCAACAAATCATATGGTTGTGCTATTCTCCCTTTACATAGCCTTTGTTATTCTGAATTGAACTCTGCCCATGCCAAACCTTTAATGGAATCTATGTACCTGTGTCTGTGTGCGTTTGTGCTCAGCAGACACCTGTGCTCGAAGAGGAGCATACAGAGGTCTGGGGAGTGTCTGTGTGCTCACTCTGGCCCTCTGGTGTTCTGCCAGGCAAATGCCAGCATTTTTCATAAGTAATATTCCTCTAACTGGTGTGTTTTCCCATATAACCAAGACCTCAAACGAAAGTGCTCCTCCCCTCCTTGATACCTAAACTGTTTTAGCCTAAACTTTCATTTGATTCTCTGTGTACATTCATGGGCTTCCCTCAGACTGCTGTGATTTTTAGGACAGAGTTCAGCCCTGAGGTTACCTACTTTTCTAGTTTCTCTTCTAGCAAATAGTTCCAGTTATGGACTAGCTACTGGGGGGAATGTGATATTCCCTGTTTTACATTCTATGTTTCCATATGTGGAAATCAAACCCCTTCTGAATATTCCCACTAAAGACAAAACAACCCACCCAAGATTGCCTTGGGTTTGAGAAGTTTTCAGTGAGGCTATTTATATCAAAATAATGCAAACCACTTCAAGCTGGCCAGTAGACATACCTGGTTGGTTGTTTTGTTTTATTTATTATTATTTTTTTTTAAGTTTCCTCCCCTAGGAATTTTTTACTGGGCATGTGACCCTCCTTGGCAATGTAGCTCTTCACCATTCCCCTGGTGGCTCTTTTACTCTTCTTTCCCATTCTCTTGCTCTCCCTGACTCCTCCATCTAGGATTGCTTGGGATTCTGTATTCTTCTCATTCTACTACCTAAAACAATGATTCTCAACTGGTGGGGTGGGGTGATTTTGACCCCCAAGGGATATCTGAAAATGGCTAGAATCATTCTTGGTTGTCCCAGTGAGGGTGCCGTACTAGAAGCCAGCGATGTGCTAAACATCTCACAGTGCACAGAACAGGTTCCCACAACAGTGAGTTATCCAGCCCCAAATGTCATGGGATTGAGAATCCTGGGGCTGAGAAATCCTTAACTAGAGAACTTAGCTGTAGCCAGTTCTATTCACAAACGCAGTTCTATGCTTATCCAAATTTCATCCTACCTCCTTAGAAAGTGGCTATAGTTTAAAATAGCATGTCTTTATTTCAGTTTTCCTAACGAGACTCAGATTCAATATCACTTCCTCTTGCAGCTTTCCTGGATCCCTCTTTCCACTCCTCCATCTGTGCTTTCATGGCACTTCTGCACATCACCATTCTAGTCACCCATTTTGTCAGACCACAGCAGCATCGGTGTCTCCCTGTTAGTCCCCCTAACGCAGACCCTGGCATAGAATAGACATTTAATAATGTTTATGGAATTGAGTTCAATGTTCATAGAGCAGCTCCCCCAATCTCGGTACCAAGACTGACAGAATGGTGGAGACTGCGTTGGCTGAAGATGGCAATCATAATTCCTGTTAGACAGAGAAGGCACACATGCCATGGGAATGACTATATGGCAATGCAATATACGGCCTTAGTTAAAAGACCACTCATTGATGATTCTCTTAGTAAAGAGATCCAAAGATGACTAAGCACAGCTATCAGAGGTACACATTGTCAACAGAGGATATCAACCAGATGAGACTGTTGCCTTTCCAATTTTCAGTGACGGTATCACAGCTTGCAATTTGCATTGCAATCAGGACTATTTTAAAGGAAGAGGTGTAACAGCCCATCTAAGTATTGCTAAAGCATACATAAATGCCCATTTTTCTTGACTGAGTAATGATAAGTGGTACAATTATTTTAGAATTAGCAGTAATTTTCCAAAGCTTTGTGAGTAGTTCATGAAGTAATGGAATTTCAAATGGCAACTTCTAGATAAACAATCAGTTAGTGAAATAGAAAAAAAAAAAAAAAAAAAGGTGCCCATATAGAGAGAAGAGCATTTCTTTAAAAAAAAAAAAAAATTTACTATAACATTTCTAATCAGCCATTTTGATCTCATCTTCCAAATATTGTTACATCAAGCCATCCAACCATGACATATATAAGCACAATGGAAGTATTGTGTAATATCGTTTCTATATCTTTTTAAAAAGTCAGTGACAATCAAACTTCAATGCTTTCTAAGGATAGATACTTCATCATTTTGCTTATTTAAAAATAAAAATAAGTCAAAAATAGTAGAGAGAAGAACAAACAATGGCAGAAACCATCTGGATTTTGCATGACTACATCCCTGCCAAAGTTAATGGCTTTCTGCCTATTATTCCATCACTGGTTACTCTTTCTCTTGCCTCAGCTTTAGATCGCACCCCTGGAGCAGATCCTGCTTACTTGTAGACCGAACAACCACTTCCTCTCCCTCCTCACTGACAGATTGTTCAGGTAGTCCTGGCTGTTTGCCTCAGAGCTGTTTCCCTCCTGAGCCTTGCTGGGGAATCTTCATTTAGTCTAACTTAATATCTCTCATCCTTTTTTCTCTCATTGCCCACCTAGAGAGCCTTTGCAGACATTTTTTTCCCCTCAAATACTCCCCAACTCCCTCCACATGAAATTTTAATACCACAGGTCTACGGTACATCTGTTTAGGTACTATGGGGGAGGAAAACAAATCATTGTAACATCTAAGATTTTTTTGTCCCTGTGGTAGGCAGAATAATGGTCTCCCAAATATTTCCACATCCTAATCTCTAGGACCTGTAAATATGTTAGGTTATATGGCAAAGGGGAATTAGGGTTGCAGATAGAATTGAGATTACTGTTCTGCTGAATTTTAGATGGAGACACTATCTTGGATTATCCTGGTGGGTCCAGTGTAATCACAGAGTCCTTAAATGGGGAAAAGAAAGGCAGAAGATCATTAAGAAGAAAGAGGGGATCATGAAAAAGACTCAGCTGATCATTGCTGGCTTTGAAGAGGGAGGAAGGGAGCCATAAACCAAGGAATACAGGTAGCCTCTAGAAGAAGGAAAAGACAAGGAAATTAATTATCTCCTACAACCTCCAGAAGGAACACAGCCCTGCCTGTACCTTAATTATATAGCTCAGTAAGACATATCTTAAGCTTCTGACCTCCAGCACTGTAAAATAGTCTGTGTAGTTTCTAAGCCACTAAAATTTTGGTGATTTGTAATAGTAGCATAGAAAACTAAATCTTTCCATAACCCAAACCAATTTTTGTCCCTATGATGGCAATTCTGCCACCTGTGAGAATGCATGATCTAATTGCAGCATTGTATTTCTATTCCCTACTTAAGTACTGAATTAGAAAGAGGCATGTGAAAGAATTCTGGCC
This sequence comes from Mustela nigripes, assembly GCF_022355385.1. Classification (NCBI taxonomy): domain Eukaryota; kingdom Metazoa; phylum Chordata; class Mammalia; order Carnivora; family Mustelidae; genus Mustela; species Mustela nigripes. The sequence goes on along the minus strand of NC_081560.1, from coordinate 24,338,117 downwards.
AAGAAGACATGACAGGAAGTCTTCTGGAGTTTTCTAAGAAAGGATTTTTTTCTTTTGCTTTTGGGGGAAAAAATGGAGATATCCATAAAGAGAAATTTCTTTTTGTTTCTCTATAGATGTTGCCATTCACATGAAATACTTAGACCTGTTACAATGAAACAACGAGGGCATGAGGATGAAGAGGAAGCCCACACACTAAAGAAAGCTGAGCAGAAAAATGGAAAGAAGCTAAATCCTTGCTGCTTTCATTGGGCATTGACATAACCAACCCAGGAACTGACACACCTCCTGCCTCCTTGTTAGGTAGGAAGATAAATGCACTTATTATCTACGCCAGCTTTGAATTGGGTCCAAGGTTTGCTATCAAAAGCAGCCTTTCTTCCCTTTATCAGAAATGCACTCAGTCTGTAAATAAAACACCCACTGCAAGGTATCTCCTCATTAGCTGAAAATTAATATGGTTAACAGAAATATTTGAAAGTAAAAGATCACTTCAGTCTGAGAGAGTATAAGAATGAAATGCTAATTAGAGATGTTGGGAGACAGTTAAAAATCCCTTGAACAGCACAGAAGGTCCTCTTTGAGCTGGCCTTTGCCCATATTCCCAGCGTATTCTCTCTCACTTACCCATCTCCCCAGTCCCCATCCTGAATGCCCATAGCCCAGTCACACTGAACAACTTGCCATTGCAAATACATGCCTCTCAATCCCTGTGCAACTGAACGATCTCACAGCTCCTTTTTACCTGGCTAATACCTTCCCATTCTTCACAGTTCAACTCCTTCCTACTGGCTTCATGAAACCAACCCCGTCGTTCGTTACCTGTGCCCAGAAAGAATTAATCATTCAAGATCTTACTTTACCTATGTTCCCACAGAATCTTAGGCACAACTTCCTCTGCACTTTTCAAATTGTTAGAACCGCTATGATTGCATGAACCAACAATATCTGACTCCCCGCTCACTAACCTGAGCTCTGAAGCTAAAACCTGTGGCCTTAATATGTAACTCCTGCTCCTAGTACTGCACCCAGCCCAGAATGGGAGGGAAGAGGGGAAAGGAAGGAGGGAGGGAAGATAAATATGAATGAGAGAGTGTGAGTCTACAGCTTGGATGAGACATCAGAAGTGAAAATACCATTTGGGGAGTCATCAGCACACAGATGATGTTGAAAGTGGAAGCCTGGATGAGATTGCCAAGAAAAGTTCCTTTAGAAACATTTACCACTGGGGTGGGAGGAGGTGAAGGTGTCAAGAGGGAGCTCTGCCTCCTCTTACAGGAGGCAGCCTCCAGAAGAAGGGATGGGCAGTGGTGGATGATATAGAGGGTCAAGAATGAAGGAAGCTGAGTAAAGGCCCTGGACTTAGTCTCTGAGAGATAATCTCCAACAAAGTAATTTCACTAGAATGAACAGGGAAGAGGACAGATGGCAGGGAGTTCAAGTGAGAGTAAACACTGAGTTGGCGTGCCCATGGTGAGCACACACCGCGTGTGCAAGTGTTTGACCAGAAAAGGAAGGAAAAAAATAATACGACTCTGTCTTCTTTTGTTCCATACTCATGGAGGCTGATAATCCTGAAAACATTTTTATTTACTTAAAATAAAAAATTTAATGACTTTATACATTTTGGTCCATTCAGGTATAAGCCCTGTAAGTACTTTACCAAATAAGTCATCAGGTGCCTATCCTGCACAAAGGGGAGTATAAAATATACTCCTCTCTAAATTGGGCTGGTTGGGTATCCTGGAGATTAGCTAGATGGTCTGGTTTCAGGGGTAGGCCCCTGTTCCAGGAGAAAAGGCATGAGATAGGAGCCAGGACACCTGAGTCCCAACACCAAATTTTCTATGAACTCCCTCTATGGCTCTTACTAAGTAATTAATTTCTCTGGAACATGGTTTCTCCCTTTTGAATCTGCTATGGTTCTCGATCCTAATCATTGATACTGGGAAACAATTCAACCATTCAATGAATATTTGCCTATTAGTTCAATGTGCAAAGCATTAAGCTAAGAGGCTAATTCTTCTAATGGAAAACTCTGATCCCTATTATCACATAAATCCCTCCTGGGAAAGGTAACAATCTGAGCTGTTATTATCATTAACACTAATGTGGAAATGTCTCCTTGGTTATGATAACAATGGCAAACATTTCTCAGGAGCTTACTGCATGCTAGACCTTAAGTTTAAAACTGTATATGGATTTTCTTTTTTAACCATCACAAAACCATAGCGGTGAAGACCACTGTTATCCTCAGTTTAGAGATGAGGAAAGTAAATCTTAGAGAAGTCACCTACCTAATGTCATCATATAGTGGTACCACTGGGCAATTGTCAGACCAAAGGCCTCAAAGCCTGTTGTATTAGTCAGGGTTCTCCAGAAAAGCAGAATCAATAGGATATATAGATAGACACAGAGAGAGGGGAGAGGTAGACAGATAGATGCAGTTAGGAAAACTGGCAAGTCCAAATTGTGCAGAGCAGGCCAGCAGTCTGGAAACCCAAAGAAAAGCTGCCACTGGTGCAGTGTAAGTCTGAAGACTGCTGCAGAGCTCCCAATCTTGGGGGAAGCCAATCTTCTATTCCATTCAGGCCTTCACCTGATTCCATGAGGTCCACCCACATTAGGGAAAGCAATCTGCTTTACTCAAAATCCACGGATGCAAACATTAATCTCATCCAAAAACATCCCTGTAAGTTAATAACAATCATCCACATAATTGTCATAAGCTTGAGACTTACTCTGACTCTTCTCTCTCACTCTGCACATCTAAATGCTTGCAAAAACCTACAGATTCTACTTCCTAACACTTCTCCTATTTGTCACCTCACTTCCATCCCCGCTACCACAGCTTTATTTAAGGCCTTGTCACTTGTTGCCTGGACTATTGCAATAACCTACTAACTCATCTTGCTGCCTACAGATGGATTCCATCTCTCTGTCCATCTCTCAACCTGCTGTCAGAGGGGCCTCCCTAAAACAAAAATCTGGCCATGTTGCTGCCCTGTTTTAAATCCTTCAATAGGTCTATCTCCCTAGTTTGGTAAACAGGTCCCTTACAAGCCTGTTCTCATTTATCTTCCAGTCTCACCCCCTGTTATCCACCCATAAGACCCCAGACTCCTTGCACCTTGCTTTGCAAACACATTTACACTTCCTTAAACTTGTCATACTTTTTCTTGATTCTACACTTTTGCAAATGCTATCCCCATTTGCTTCAAATGCCAGCCGCCTTTATCCCCAAATCAGTTCAAACATCATTTCATGAGAGTGTTTCCTGAGATCTCTGGGCAAAACAAAGTACTTTCGTACATGTGCTCCCAGAGCCTCAATATACAATCTGCCAACCATGGAAAGTAACTCCTGGTTTAGAATGTAAATCCCTAGAAGATAGTGTGGTGTTCTGTTCATGTTGGTAACCTCAATACCTAACAACATCATACCTGGATATATGAGTTCAGGTACTTTATAAAAGTATTAGGAGACCTCAGCAGAAATATGATCTTCTACAGATCACATCTGTGGTCCCTTCACCCTTTAGAAGAAAAAAAAAAAAGGTGCCTGTAATCTCATATTGTAGTAAAGAGTGTAAAAATCACTGAGGGTATCTAGATGCAGCAAGTAGCTCCATTTTTTCCTTGGAAAGGATTATAAGACATTTTTTGTTTTTCAAGAATTAAAAAAAAAAAATGTTTCCCAACCTCCAAGGATAGTTGGTATCCAAGAAAGTAATGATTGTCAGAACAATGAAAATGTGCAGAGCTAGACTGGGCTATACTTGCAAACACAAAGATATTCAGATACAAAACAGGTTAGGGGGTAGATTCTTTTGAAGAAATAGGCTAAACTATAGTCTTCTTGCTGTCTCCAACAACTATGTCCTTGAGTAACTGAACTGTTGGAGTAGACTGGGGAACGTAAGGTGTACTCTAGGCCGTGTTAGTTATGGTAAACAACACGTGAGACCACAAGCCACCTTCATTATAGAGGAGATAGCTTTGTTGTTCTCTACAAACACAAAACTATCAATAATATGAGGACATGAAGTTGTAATGACTTAGATTTTCTAAGTCATTAAAACAAAGCAATGACATAGTTGTGCCACATCTCCAGAAAGGACAAGAAGGGAAATTATTGAGGGAGACAGTGATTGCCCGCCCTAATCGCCATGGCCCATTCTGAGGCTGATGAGAAGTGTTTTTGTCCCATCACTAACACCTTCCTATTCAGGTTCCCATTTAGAAATCACTGCTGTTGGAGGCTACTGAAGGAAACACCACAGTTTCAATAACAATGACATTCAGACTTCAAAGTAAGAACAGAATAGCAAGTCTTTATTACCATCAATATGGAAAAGGTATGAGATAAAATGATGCATACCCAGAATGTTGGGAATTCAAAAACATAAATCCCAATGATGGGCCAGGTCCTTCTTGATCATAAAATTGAAGTGAGGAAAATACAAAGGCATGTATGCCAGAGGAAGAAAATTAAAATTTATTTTCATAATTGAGAATTCCGATGCAATCTTGTATATTTATCAATGGAAATCTTGAACTCAACAGAGCACATATTGCTTGAAATGCTAATGTCTGCCCCCCAGTCTCCATCTACATTCATGCCCTCTTCCTTCAGTACACACCCAATGCATTCCCTCCAGAAAGCCCTTCCATAACACTCCTGACTGGAACCAATCACCTCATCTTCTGCACTTATAAGGCTCGTGACCTGTACCTCCCTCCAGAAATCATTTTTTTCTCATCTTGTCTCTAAGTTCTTGAAATCTTACCTCATATCACATCCATCTCTGTGTCCCTCCTTGGTGCCTGTCACAGTGGCTTGCCCATAGCCAGTGTGTGGTACATCTCATCCAATGTGACCAGGGGACCTCTCCTGTTGTAGCATACATAAAAGAAACCAGACTTTCCTGCTCCACCTTCATTAATCAAGTCCTACCCCCAGCTTTTTGTTTACAAGCAAGGGAGAAAAAAGCTGAACTCACAAGTTCATGCTGCTGAGATCAAGACCCAAAGCATATGGCGATCCACATGGAGGGCCCAATACCAAACGCCAGGGAGAAAACCAAGGTTTCTCCAAGGAAAAATTAAATGGGGAAAAGAGGAGAAAACACAATCAATTAAGGACAGGTACTATAGCCAGGAATACCTCTGGTGGTGCTTCATTAACCACTCCAGGATGTTAAAGTAGGACTAGGAAGTTGGGGCACAGGAAGAAAAGGCATAAAAGGGCAGAAGAAAAGAAGCCAACCATAGCTCAATCCCCTTCTCCATTGCAGGGTCCTAGCCTAAAGCAGCCCAAGCTGTGGGAGGGGAGAAATTTTCAGTTTGCTGAATTTCAAAGTTGTATACCATTGGACTGGACATTTTAATAATTGAAATGAGACTTTTCATATATTTAGAAGTAACTAGAGAACTGAGAGTATGAGGCCAAGGTACTCTCTAGAGGAGAGTGCTGAGGGAGCTAGACCATCACTTCTAAAGAATTAGTAGGAAGAAGAAAAATAAAGCTGCTTAAAAAATAGTTACTTAAAATAAAGCAGTTGCAATTTTAAAATAAAGAAGTGACACAACAGATTATATTCAATATGCCAGATATATTTACACATTCTAAGTCAGATCTCAATAATAGGGCTTTCCCAGAGTACTTTTCTCTTCTCAAGACTCACAGAGCACAAAAGGCTTCCTTACTTCTTGACAGTCCCACAGAAAATTCCATTATTTTTTGAAAATTCCATTTTTTAATGAATAAACTGAAAAGTCATTGATTTAGAAGCCATGGAAAGAACTAAAATATTTTCTTTGAAAACAGAGGTTTTTGTTTTTTTTTTTTTTTTTAAAGATTTTATTTATTTATTTGAGAGAGAGAGACAGTGAGAGAGAGCATGAGCGAGGAGAAGGTCAGAGGGAGAAGCAGACTCCCCATGGAGCTGGGAGCCTGATGTGGGATTCGATCCTGGGACTCCGGGATCATGACCTGAGCCGAAGGCAGTCGTCCAACCAACTGAGCCACCCAGGCATCCCGAAAACAGAGGTTTGAGCCATGTTTAACAGCCAAATAAAATGCTCTAGTTCTTTCTTTCTGACCTGAGCTCCTCTGATTTCTGTCCAATTAGTTGGTGTTCAGAATTGGCCCATAGCTGAGAGACCCAGCAATCTGGCTGCTATATGCAGTGTGCTATTTTCACAGACTGGACTCCATTAGTGTTGGTGGTGAGCAGTCCATGTCTTGCCACAAACAACTGCTGAGTAGGTAGATATGACTTCCATTAGTGAGCATGAAGCCCCTGGGTTAATCCTTTGGTTCCCAATATACTAGGGCCAAGAAAGGCAGGACAAAATGCAGATCCTTTTTCAAAGTAGAGGAGAACACCTTAACAGAAGCCTTTTCTTGTCCTTGAAACTATTTTATTTATTCTTATTTAGATGGTGGCCAAACCTATTTTTGACAAATATTATGATTCATGGTTACATTTACATCCTACTTTTCAGGAAAATTTTAGCTACTTAGACTTAATTTAACATACATTGATAGAGCTCTATCATGCCCCAGGCACTGATGAATAAGACTAGATTGCCAATTCCCCTGAGAAGGTCACAGTCTAGGTGGGAGGCAGAGATATCAACAGACTGGCACCATACAGTGTGTTCAGTGAACATCTGTGTGATTCACTTGCCTGGCAGCCTTTTCTCCTTGCTCTAGGAGAGCACCTCAATTTAGCTTTGAGGAATGACCCTTCCCTCTGGCTTTGACCTTATATTTCAAGTAGGGCTTACCCCACCTTTCTCTCCCCAGCTCCAGATGGGCATGCGACTCATGTGAAGTCCAAGGTGAACAGAGCCTTCCCTAGCCCACAGTGGTTATTTGAGTAATGGACTATAACCCAACATAGTGGGGCCAAGACTGGACCTCTGATGGAACTAATGGGAGGGAAGTTACACACTTTCTACTAACATTGCCAGGGAGGGATGAATGGTATCCTCCCAGAAGACATATCCATCTGGAACTCAGGATGTGATCTTATTTGGAATAAGGATCCTTGCATAATTAAGGGAGGAAACTCTGGATTAAAGTGAGTCCTATATCCAACAATGAGTGTTACTATAAGAAACAGGAAAAAAAAAAAAAACACAAACACAAAGAGAGAAAGGTGATGTGACAATGGCGAAAGAGATAACAGTTATGCAGCCACAAGCCAAGGAATGCCAAGAACTGCTGGCAGCCACCAAAAGCTTGGAGAGAGGCATGGAATGGATTATCCCTCAGAGCTTCCAAAAGGAGCCAACTCTGCCAACACCTTGATTTCCAACTTCTGGCTCCACAATTGTGGGAGAATAAATTCCTGTAGTTTTAAGCCATACAGTGTGTGGCAATTTGTTAAGGCAGTTCTAGGAAACTAATACAGTTGCTAAGCTGGCAGTATAGAAGCCCACAGCTGCTGGTGGCCATCTTCCCACCACGTGGAAGAAACCTGAGAATCAAGCCAACACAAGAAAGCAGAGCTCAGAGCTGGAACTCATTTCTGTTGGTTTCCTTTTAAAGTGCAGAGCCGAAGTCAGATTTACTCCTAGACTTTCTAAGTTTCTGAACCCCAAAATCTCTCATTGGTTTGAGCACAGATGGAGACAGTAAAATAAATGCTCTCTTTACTATAGGTGTGTATAAAGGGTTGCGATCTCAACTGACACTACTTAAGGGAATCCAGGAAGGCTTCACAAAGTATCATTAATGCTGGGTCTTAAAGAACAAAAATATCACTAGGCAGACACCGAGGAAGCAGCATTTCCAGAAAAACGGAAAGAAAATCCACACAGGCACATTTGAAAACCTTCAGGTCAGAAGGTGCGGCACGGAACACAATGAGTGAGGGAAGAGGAAAGGAAAAGTAAGCAATTAGGCTTTTTGAAGAACATTGTCTCTTTATTCTCCCTGCAGCTTGGCAAGGCAAAGATGAGAAACATGACTGCAGAAACCAAACTCTGCGACCTCAGAAAAGAAATAGTAAGTGGTAGTAGAAAGAACATGATTTTCGCTTGGTTTCCAATGAGTTATCTAAGGAGAGTCTTGGATCTGGGGAAAATAAGACAGGGTAGGGGTGCTGAGGAAGAGCCCGTTGAAACTTTATTGAGACTTTGGTAAGCAAATATTCACATTTAATAGATACAATGCATGCTGGGATTTGCAAACCAAACATCATCAGGTCAAATCATAATTTGGCATACTTTAAATGAAAGATACACTAAATCCAATTTTTAGAGACCAAAATGTCAAATCATCCATTTCTAGGACTTTTGACTATGTGGACCCAGGAGTGTGTCTGGAATCACCACTTTTTCACAAAAGCATAAAAATGTTCAGAAAACTACATAATGATTAATGAGTCTTAAAGTGAATCAGTAATATGAGTAAAAAAGCAACAAGAAGTATGAGTTAAGAGGAAAATGTTTGAGACTATTAAGAAGAACACTCTAAACTTTAGGTCCTCTTAGCACTCAGGAAAAACAGCAATAAAGACCTCTAAATGGATTTTTGTTTAAAAAAAAAAAGATAATAGCAACCTGGGGGACATTTACCTTTTTGTTCTTTTTCACTTAAGTATTACTTGAAGTGAAATTTTGCCAAGAAATAATTCACTTGGCCTTCTACCCCACAAGTATCCTTTTAGGGGAGCAACATAGTTGTTTGGGACACACCCATCCCAATCAAAGTGCTCCCAGACACACCCTGCTGCCGGCCAACATGTCTTAAAGGACTTCTGGTTCAGTGGCCTAGATCCCCATAGCAGCAAGTCACCTCATTCCGCCAAGCCAGGAACTTCAATTCTACTTGTGCCTAAGCCAAACCACACATCTTCCCTGACTTTACCCCCACTCTAGTCCAAGCCCACCTCATGCTTGGCCTGCAATGAATTTCTAACTCCTCTTCAGCTTTCATCTTTGCCTGCAATCCAGTTTCTACGCATGATTCCCTTAAAATCTCAATCATACCATGCCACCCTCCAAACCAAATGCCTTCAAAGTTTTCCCATTGCTTGAAAATAAAATCCACACACTCTGCCATAGTCTACAAAACCTGTCAATCACGTCTTTGACGGATGTTGGTCTCATGAGCTGCTACCCTTTCCTTGCTCGATTCTAGCCACACCATCTTCCCAGATATCTCACAAATTAAACTGTAAACATGCATTTGTTTCTTTCTTAATAAGACACAATTTACAATTATTAGCTTGAATTCATAATTATTAGTTTGTTTACTGGTTTTCTTTTAAAATCATTCTCCTCACTAGAATCTAAGCCCCTTGAGGCCAGGGACCACTTCTGTGAATTCTCAGCACCTACCACAATCCTTGGAACCTCATATTGGCTCCAATCATTTGAACCAATGAATCATGAATAAACAAACTCCCCAGGGCCCAAAGTCATGCCTCTAAACAACAGAAGCCATATGCCATCAAGATATCTTACAGTCATGAATCATACCACGCATTTATATACCTGGAATAGTCAAAGGCACCTGTTTTATGCTGTTGCATCCACTATTTTTTAGACCTCACAGATCTCTAAACCGTAACTCAACTTTGCCCAGCCAGAACTATAGGTCCAGTATCTCAGAATCAAGTTTACCAATCTGGGCATCAAACTTGCTGTCATCTACTTAAAGCTACTGCTTCTGCTTCTCAACTTAAAAACCTGGCCACAAACTCTGGTTTCCTACTTCTCCTTCTTTCCCATGAATGAAACTTCCTGTTGTAGACGCATCTAGCCACCCATACCCCAAGTCTCCCAAATGCCAGCAGGTAGGATGTGATGCTGAATCCTGATCCTAGGCAGGACCCACCCTCTTCCATGTGGACTGCTAGCCTGTCCATCTACCTATATCGTCCAAACTACCTCCTTCTTGGTATCCTGTCACCAGGATGCATTCACCTGCTCTGTGCTCATTTATCTACTCATTCAACAAGCATTTTAGAACCTCTTCTAGACCCTGCAACCACAGTACTATACAAGGATAAATAAGGTATGCTCTTTACCTCTGAAGGAAGACAAAGAAGTAATTAAGATATGAAGTGGCAGGATATCTATTTGTAAGGTACCCAGAAATTGACAAAGTGTTCATAGTGGCCTCTTCCACTTTGTCTTGACCAAACTTAGGTCAGGTTTCTCTCCTTCCTACATGCCTCTGAATTTTCTCTGCCCCCAAATCTGAGCAAGCACTGAAAAATGGAACATGTCCCCTTATTAGCTTCCCTTGGGAATTGGCTGACCAAAGGACACCTTCCTTTCAGACCTCATTGGTCATTTCCCTTTTGCTTGTCCAAAGTTCCCTTTAAAAATCAGGAGACAAACCATAAGTGACTCTTAATCTCACAAAACAAACTGAGGGTTGCTGGGGGGAGGGGGGTTGGGAGAAGGGGGTGGGATTATGGACATTGGGGAGGGTATGTGCTTTGGTGAGTGCTGTGAAGTGTGTAAACCTGGTGATTCACAGACCTGTACCCCTGGGGATAAAAATATATGTTTATAAAAAATAAAAAATTTTAAAAAAATCTCCATTAAGTTTTTGCTTATTCCTCTCTACCCCATAAAAGAAAGGATTTTTTCCCCCTTTGATTTTTTTCATATTTGCAGATTTCTAAGACAGGAGCATTCTCTATTACAATAGTCTTTCTTCTGAATAAAGTCTCACCTTATCCATGTCTGGATTTGTTTTTATTCGACAGCATACAGAGAAGAAAACCCTAACTTAGATGGGAGGAAGAGAAGGAGATCAGAGAAGACTTCTGGGGAAAAATCTGAGAACAGAAGAATAAGAAAACATTAACCAGATCAAGGTAGGGGAAGGCAGGAATTCCAGGCATGCCACATGGTGGGAAGTTTACATTACTCACCTGTAATCATAATTTGTTTTTGTTTTTGTTTTTTTAAGATTTTATTTATTTGACAGAGAGAGAGCACAGGTAGGCAGAGTGGCAGGCAGAGGGAGAAAGAGAAGCGGGTTCTTTGTTGAGCGGGGAGCCCAATGTATGACTTGATCCCAGGACCCTGGGATCATGACCTGAACCAAAGGCAGCCGTTAAACAACTGAGCCACCCGGGTGCCCCATGGAAATAGAATTTCTTGACCTATGCTCTGTAAGCCTGAATGGCACTCATCCCATGTGCATGTGGTGTTGCCCTTGAACACCTGTCCCTGAGGAGCAGGCCTGTCTCCTTCCTGGTCCAAGTTTATCCCTCTGTGTACCCACACAAACACACACATGTGTACTTTCCCTTCACACATATGTCCCTTCCAAGCCAGTATGTCATGGAAGCCTCCAGAACCCTGAAGGGATCTAGTTACTGATGTGACAGATCCAGGTCCCCTCTCTGCATTTTCATGGACTCTCAATCCCAGGCACCTCACACCGTTTTTGGCTTGGGCTGAGTCCCCATAGCCTAGAGACAGGAGATCAAAAGGACATAAGAAATATAAAGACAGAAGCTTAACTAGAGATCCCGCAAGGGCAGGAACCAGGTCTGACTGGTCCAACACCATATCCTCAACTTCCTAGGAACAGGACCCACACACATAGTAGGTGCTCAAGTATTTGTTGAATAAATTGTCACATCCGCTCGCATGAACACTTCCATCTAATGCAGGATTCCTTCTGGCAATAGCATCGTGCAGCTATTTGAAGGGGAACATACTGGTTGCCCTTCACAATATCAAACACAAAAGGCTGGCAATGTACTCAGTGCATCCCTTTCCCTTAATAGTCCATTATGTGCATGCCAGCCATGATACACGATGCAAATGTGGCCCCAGAGTCACATGGCCTTGAGTACCACAGCCTTGAAAGTGTATCTCAGCTGCTACAAGAGGCTTTTTTTTTTACCTCTCTCACATCGCTACAATGCCAGAAGATATGTTTAAATCATTACATAAAATACCTTTCCCAACCAAATCTCTTCCTAAAGCTGTTAACAAGAAACAAAATGTGCTGACTTGAGTTTCACTTTCTCTCCTTTCCCCTGCCTTCCCCCTGTGGGGCCCCCCGCGAGTCACGGAACAGCTCTGGTCAGGTAACACTGAAAGAAGCCAAAAAAGGAGGCCAGTATCTGTCAAACATGCAGATGTTAGAGAACAAAGACTGTGCAGCATGGTTTTGCCAAGGGACACGACCCTGGAAATAATTGGCACCTATTTCAACAAACTATTCATTTCATAGCCTTCTGGTTGTACTCTTCTTGAGCCATTTATTTTTCAAGGAAACCATAATTAGTGCTTAGTTGATTAGTAATAGAGTAAACTGAGAAAACACACTCCTGATTCTCAGACTAACTCTTCTAGGCTTACAAAAATGACAAAAATGGATTCTGATGTGTCTTCATTTCAGCAGGAGGGTGTTTTTATATTATGTTCTCTTATTGACACAGTGAAGTACAAATCACACCTTAAAGCTCCCATCTAGTGCTAGAGTTTCCCAACAGATTAGCTTTAATGAGGAAATTACTTTGGAAAAGGAAATAAAAGAATGTGACTTCTTTGGGGATAGGCAAAGGAGGAGACGCACACTCTCGTCATGATGTGGGCATTTCGTTTTGAGGCATGCAGAGACCAGCTGGCAAGGACAAGGGGAAACAAGGCTGGCTAAGCTGGTTACAGAAGCTGATGCTTCAGGGGGAACTTAGCCTAATGCCCAGAATCCACCCAAAGAACCAGGATGAATGTGGGTTCAATTCAGAAAGAACTCCATAAATCTAGTATCCATTGCTGGTGTTATGGACTGAACTATATACCCAGAAGAACTCATATGAGTCCTCCTAGTATTTCAGAATATTACTTTATTTTCATTGCAGCTGTAATTAATTAAGGATTGTTACAAACATGATTAAGATGAAATCATATCATATGAAGTCATCCAATATGAAGTCATATTAGATTAGGGTGGGCCCCTAATCCTGTATGGCTGGTATCCTTATTTAAAGATTTTATTTATTTATTTGTCAGAGAGAGAGGAGCGAGAGTGAGCACAGGCAGACAGAGTGGCAGGCAGAGGCAGAGGGAGAAGCAGGCTCCCTGCCAAGCAAGGAGCCCGATATGAGACTCGATCCCAGGACGCTGGGATCATGACCTGAGCTGAAGGCAGCTGCTTAACCAACTGAGCCACCCAGGTGTCCCTGGTATCCTTATTTAAAGGGGAAATTTGGACACACACACACGCACAAAGTGAATACCATGTGAAGATAAAAACAAAGATCAGAATGATATATCTCCATGCCAAGGAACACCAAAGATTGCTAGCAAAACCCTCAGAAGCCAGGGGAGAGGAATGGAACAAATACTCCTTTACAATGCTCAAAAGGAACCAATCCAGCAGATCACTTTGATCTAAGACTTGAGCCCAGACTGATGATGTTTAAGCCACCCAGTTTGTTGTACTTCTTTATGCTAGAAAAATAATATATTGGTGATAAGGTTAGGTAGCAGGAAAAAATAACTCAAAACAGGGACTGCACCATTGATATGACAGATCTTGGCCCTTCCCGAGAATTTACCTAGGAATCTCTGAAAAAGGACCTCACCCTACTATCTTGGGCCAAGCTCTCTTATTCTAGGGATAGGACACTAGTAGGATGTGGGAAATGTAAAGGCAACAAGCCAGAGAAGGTCAGGACCCCAGTACATATCGGGGACCACTCCACAGGCAAGGCTTTGCTCATGACTTTATGCAGAGTCAGATCACAGCCATTGTGCAAGAATATAGGCAGGGCTGGACACCCCCACCCAACCAGGTGAAAGAGTTATCACAGCCCAAACCTCAGAGTTCAGAGTCGGGGGCAAATCCCCATTTCCAGGGATCCAGAGTGTGAGTCAAGGATTGGATAACATGGTTAAGTCTGAAGCAGCCTAGAGAGGGAATCAGGGCTTACCTTGGGACCACCAGGCACAGGGTCCATCATGGTCAAAACATTTCAAAGCCTGTAAATGTGTGGGCTGATGCTGAGGATGAACTGTTGGCCCTGGCTCAGACTCAGGAACTAAACAAAAATGAAAACATTGCCAAAGGCATAGATGATGCTAGATAGGGGCAATCAGGGAGAAGAGCTAATGTGAAAGGGCAAGTCATATAGTTGTCTCTCAGTGGATACACCTGAGCAATCATCAGTAGATCAAGAAATAAAAATGGCCAAAAGCTATATACATTTTACAGCTATTAAACATTTCACAAATATGCACAACATTCATTACAAAGTTGGTACCATATTCTATATTCAATTCTTCGTGCTGCCTCTTTCTCGGGAAACTATGTTTCTGTTGAAGTTATCTAAATTTCACTTCCCATCACAGGGTGTACTGTCTTTGAGCTTACTTTCACAGACTGCCACTCTCCACTGTGTTATGCCATGTTTTTTTGTTACATGAACTGCAGGATGCCCTCGTCGGGGCAATGTGTTCTTGGGCAATGCCTGTAAATGATGTCTCCATTAAGGCAATGATCACACCCATTTGTAATGGTTTGCTTGAATCTCTGAGTCCTCTGATACAGAGTGTCTAGCTAGGAAGCAGAAGCCATAATTCATCTCTGTATCCTGAAAGCCTACCCCAAGTGTGTCCTGTGCTAATGTGTGCACAATGAATGTTAGCTATAGATTAATATTTAGGTTGAAAAAAGAAGAGAAAGAAGAACAAGTAGTATTCCGATGTTGACTGATATTTAATTAACTCATGCATTCAACTATGTGCCAACACTGTTCTAGGTAACATAACAATCAGGCTAAAAAAGAGTAATCATAATAGGATTGGTGACTGCTGGAAGGTACAAAATAAGATTCAGGAATAAGGAGCACTGGTTACCTTTAATTGAGCATTTATTTGGACCTCATTCTTCCTTCTCATTTGCTCCTTGAGCAAACCGGATACAGGCTCAGAGCAATAACACCCCCTCCTAAGTCACCCACTGGTCAGAATAAACTCCTAACACAATACAAGCTAACAATTATTGAGCATTTACCATGTGCCACACATTGTTATACATGACTTCATTCACATCTTGAACAGTTGTTAAACCCACTACACGGATGAAGAAATTGGGGCACAACAAGATTAAGTTACCCAAGGTCTCACAGCTAGGATATAATAATTCTGGAACTCAAACCCAGCTCAAGAGAATAATTACTCCCTTGCCCTGTCTGACTGGAGAGCTTAGAAGTGGTCTCCATCTACAAATTATAGGCTTTGGTATCTGCCAGTAAGAAAAACTTGAATTCTAAGCAGCTCAACACTAAGGAAGCCCCTGAAGTTTCCCACATAGATTACACATTAGCAAAAAAATGTATAACCCATTGTTGGAATCATCTCTGCCTTTCAGTTCCCAGAGCCTGTCTAGGCTCACGATACCAACACAACCACGAGTCTGGTGACAGTGTCTGCTTAACAGAAATTCATAAAGTATCTGATGTGTCAGGCACTCTTCTAGATACTGGCATGGTGAGGGGGGCGGGTAACATGATGGGGGGGGTCCATCCCCTAAGAAAAACACAATCTGGGAGAAGATGGATACAGAGAGGTCAGGATTACAGTCAGAGTGCCGACTGGTGCCACAGGGATCTACAGGAGCACATCTCTGAAGACAGGGCAGATATTCCAGACTTGTCCTGATATCTCAACTCTTCCAAATGGCAACTAAACAACCAGACCCAAGCAAAGACAAGAATAAGATTTAGGGTAGAAGATTCACCATAGCGGTTAGGGATACTAGTAAGGAGAATAGAGAGGGGAAGGTGTCAGGAGCTTCACAAAATCCTCCTATCTGATCTCCATGGTCTCTCAGGAAGAATATAAAGAAGTTTGAAGGTAATTAACAAATCAAGTCAAGCCCTCTCTGGCTATTTATCCTACACAGCAGGTAGGACCTCTACCACTCTCATAATATGTAGCTCTGCCACACACTGGAAAAAATCCATCTTATCCCCCATTCCTTTTGCTAGTAACACCTGATATCAAATAGCATGTTAGAATTTATGAATTAACATCAGTGTTATATCATTTGATGACTACTGAGAAGAGGGCTCCCATTTTTCAGACAAGAATATTAATCCTCAAAATCTCGTAATTGAAGAAGAGAGACTTAAACCATTTTTTAATTTTATTTTTAGTGTTCCAAGATTCATTGCTTATGCACCACACCCAGTGCTCCATGCAATAGGAGCTCTCCATAACACCCACCACCAGGCTCACCCATCCTCCCACTCCTCTCCCCTCCAAAATGTTCAGTTTGTTTATTTTTTTTAAGGTTTTTTTTTCTTAATTTATTTGACACAGAGATAGACAGTACAAGCTGGCAGAGCAGCAGGCAGAGGGAGAGGAGAAGCAGGCTCTCCACCGAGAAGGGAGCCCATTGCGCGGCTCGATCCCAGGACCCTGGGATCATGACCTGAACCAAAGGCAGCAGCTTAATTGACTGAGCCACCCAGGGGCCCCCTCAGTTTGTTTCTCAGAGTCCATAGTCTTTCATGGTTTGTCTCCACCTCCAATTTCTCCCAGGTCACTTTTCCTTTCCTTCTCCTAATGTCCTCCATGTTATTCCTTATGCTCCCCCAAGTAAGTGAAACCATATAATAATTGACTTCCTCTGCTTGACTTATTTGACTCAGCATTATCTCCTCCAGTTCCACCCATGTTACTACAAAAGTTGGGTATTCACCATTTCTGACAAAGGTGTAATACTCCATTGTATATATGGACCATATCTTCTTCATCCATTCATCTGTTGAAGGGCATCTTGGTTCTTTCCATGGTTTGGCAATTGTAGCCATTGCGGCTATGAACACTGGGGTACAGATGGCCCTTCTTTTCACTACATCTGTATCTTTGGGAAAATACCCAGTAGTGCAATGGCAGAATCATAGAGTAGCTCTATTTTTAATTTCTTAAATCTGCATACTGTTTTCCAAAGTGGCTGCACCAACTTGCATTCCCAGCAACAGTGGAAGAGGGTTCCCCTTTCTCCACATCCTCTCCAACACTTGTTGTTTACTATCTTGTTAATTTTGGCCATTCTAACTGGTGTAAGGTGGTATCTCAACTTGAGGCAGGAATCTATCAAAATCCTAAAGGAAACATAGGCAGTAAACTCTTTGACATCAGCCATGGTAACTTCTTTAAGCAAGTACTTGACTCCAATGTGGGTTCCACTGCATCAAACTGCCATTGTTTAAGAAACACTTAACTACAGCATTAATAATTGTAGGTCTGAAAGCACTTATTGAATGCTGTTTGCTATTTCACATTAACATTAGCTGCTGCTACTTAGCAGTTCCTATGCCCTAAATATTAAGAAAGGCCAAGGTGAAGAACAGCTTTGAAATGATGCTCTATTTGATCAGGTTCTGCAGTCATTGTTGAAATCATATACACTTTCTTTGGATCCCTATAAAGCTTCTGCAGGATCACTGCACCTGCAGTTCCAATTTGCAATTTCCTCAGCCCTCCTTTGAAGTTATTCTTGCCAATTACCTGGTGTTAATATTAATTAAATATGATTTGCAACTTGAAATGTGGTGCTATCAATGGAACTCAGCTGTAGGAATATAAAGTAAAATTTTCAATTGAATTTAAATGTTTCCTTTCATTCATAGTATTTTACAACATTAATACTTTTGTCAAATTGATTTTTGCCTGCTGGAAGTCATTTTTCCAAGCAATGAACATCTGAGGGGAAAAGCTGCTCTTTATGTATTCCTTTCTTTCTGTCATTGAAAATACTTTGTTTTAATCTTGAAGTGAATCCATTTCAGTTAATAAAACTTGGTTCTTGTTTATAATCTAAGAGAAAAAAAAACGTTTTCTTTTAAAATGGTACTGACATAGTTTAGAAATATGATCAGTGGGCACTTTTCAATTATATACTAGGAATGAAATCTCCCTGACTTTATTGCTTGACCCCCGCCAAAAAATAAATCACTATTGGCAAGTGTCAGTCATTTTATACACAAAAAAGAATTAATTAAATTGGTTTATTGCATTAACATTTCAAACAGATTGTGCCAGTCCAATGACCTCTGCAATCCCTTCCAATTCTGAGATTTTAAGATTCCAAACACATGTCAGACAATAGTTGGAAGCTTCCAGCCCTTGCAAATTAGAAAAAAAAAATTAGAAAAAAAAATAGTCATGTATGCTAGAAGATTTGACAGAATCAGGTCTATTTTGCCCCCTGTAATGTGTGCGATGATGACTCGCAGGCCTGTCATCTTCAATAAGCCATTCATAAACATGATGACTGATTAAAGGAGGTGTGTCACCATACTGTACAAATCCATAGTGAAAAGATATAATGCTTTCACAAATTCCTTTTATCTTCAAAGATAAAGCTTTAGCTTTCTTGCCCCTTATAATGATAGTGGTAGCATTAACATTTATTATCCTGTCTTCTTTTTAAAAATAATATAATAAGGGAAGACAAGTGAAAGCCTGTCTAAAGACTCAAGGAAGTCATTTTTTTGAGTCAGAAGCTGCAAGCCCCAGAGCTTATGATGGAAAAACGTAGGCATATACTATGAACCTCTTTATTACAGTATCAGTGAAAACATCGCATCAAATAATTAAAACAAGACAGAAATAGAGGACTCTCATCCTAACAACAGAGGGTGTGCAACATGGGTAAGTCTTAACAACCAGCAGCAACTGAGCTATTCCCTTCCCTCAGGCCAAGAGAGCCCAAACGGGAAAATAAAAATAAACTGGGCTCCATAAGACTCTTCAGATGTCCATAATTTTCCAAGGTGTCATTGAAAAGAGCAGCACCTTGGAACAAAAAGCAGGGGGGGTTGAACAGCCTGTTCTCCACTGCACAGGGAGTGCCCACTATGATCCTACTAGGAAGCTCTTAACTACCTAGAAGTTTAGGAAAGCCAGACTCAGATACCACCACCTACCCTAGTATGGAACCCTGAATCATCCATTAGGTTACTCCATCTACTCAAGTAGCCAGGATAGGGAGGGTAAAATCCTGTAACATTCAAAAAGAAATTTCTGATCTGGTTTTGTTATAGGCTTCTCCATTAACCAAATTCTGTCTACTTACTGCCTCTCTCATCTTTATTTCTACTCTATTGTCCTCCTGGTCTACCTCCCATTCTTGTCACTGCAAGTCAGCTCCCTAAGTACATCCATCTTCACTACTATTCCCTGCTATGGGTATTAAATTGTGTCTCCTAACAAGATATGTTGAAATCCTAAAACTGAGTACCTCAGAATGTGCCCTTATATGGAAATAGAGTGATCACAAATGCAATTAAGATGAGGTCATCCTGGAGTTGGGTGCGCCTTTAACACAATATGATGGGCATTCTTATAAGAAGAGAAGACACAAATGGGTGCCTGGGTGGCTCAGTGGGTTAAGCCGCTGCCTTTGGCTCAGGTCATGATCTCAGGGTCCTGGGATCGAGTCCCGCATCGGGCTCTCTGCTCAGCGGAGAGCCTGCTTCCCTTCCTCTCTCTCTGCCTGCCTCTCTGCCCACTTGTGATTTCTCTCTGTCAAATAAATAAATAAAATCTTTAAAAAAAAAAAAAAAAAGAAGAGAAGACACAAAGACAGACACATGAAAGGAGAAGACTGTGATTTGATAACAGAGGCAGAGTGATGCCTCTACAAGCCAATGAACACCAAGGATGACTAACACAAACCAGAAGTTATAAAAGGAAAAGGAAGGATTCCCCCCTGCAGTCTTCAGGAGCATGGCCCTGCTAACATTTTGATTTCAGATTTCTGGTCTCTAGAACTGTGAGATAATATGTTCCTATCGTTTTAAGCCATCTAGTACATGGCATTTGTTATGGCAGCTCTAGGGAACTAATGCACCCCCTCGAGGACACTCTTTGATTCCTACCTTTGTACCACACATGTTCAGCTATGCTCTCTGGCAAAAGTTCCTATTCGCCTATGAAAATCAGCTCAATGCCCTTAAATTTTTCGTCAAGAACTCCTACCATCTCCCATCATGGAAATCTTCTTCAAAGGAGACTGAGAGTCCTCTCATCGCCACAAACCTATCAAGAGAAGGTGACACTCTTCCATACTTACTCTTAATTTTCCTAAGCCTTGGCCATTATTCCCACACTTTTTTTCCCATTTATAACTATTTTCCTCAGCTTTATAGAGATATAATTGACAAATGAAAATGGTATGTATGGTATGTATTTAAGGTGTACAACATGATGTTTTGAAGTATGTGTATACTATGAAATGATTACCACAATCAAGCTAATTAACATATATATCTATGACTTCACATAGTTACTATGTGTGTGTGTGTGTGTGTGTGTGTGTGTGTGTGTGTGGTGAGAATACTTAAGATCAACTCTCTTAGCAAATTTCAAGTATACAATACAGTATTTTAAGTATAGTTACCATTCTATACATTCATCTTACATTCATCTTATTCGGCTGGCATAAATGAAAGCTTGCATTCTTTGGCCAACATTTACGCATTTCTCCTACTCCCCAACCACAATTCCACCCTCTGCTTTTATGAGTTCAACTGCCTTGGGCACTTTGTCTTTTTGTGTCTGGTTTATTTCACTTAGCATAACGTCCTCTAGGTTCATCTATGTTGTCACGAATGGCAGGATTTTTTTCTTCTTAAGGCCAAATAATATTCCACTCATATATATTATATATATATCTCTTCAAGATACTGATTTAATTTTTTTTCCAGATATATACTCAGAAGTAGGGTTGCTGGATCATAAAGTAGTTCTATATTTAATTTTTTAGTACCTCCATATCATTTTCCATAATGACTGCACTAATCTACACTCCTACCAACAGCGTCCTAGTGTTCCCTTTTCTATGCAACCTTACCGAGTCTTATCACACACCTCTATATAAAACTTCTCCCCAAAAGTCTATCCTCAGCCCTGTTCAATCTTCGCTCTACATCTTCTACCTCAGCAATTACCTTTCCCACCTCAATTATCAATTTTGTGAGAATAAGCTTCAGGTCTATATCCCAGTCCCCTTCTCAGCTCTAGACGAATATTCTTTGCTGTTTTTCTCCAAAAACATATGTATTGGTACCTACAATATATAGTATTTTTAACCAAACCACACTTCCAATCCAATCCCAAACCAACCTCTCCATTTAATTGACTCTTTTCTATTTGTGGCACTTTCAATCTCCTAATCACCCAGGTTAAGAATTTCAAGTTCTAAATAAATAAATAAATAAATAGATGAAATTTTTTAGAAAGAACTTCAACTTCAACATTAATTTTTTTCTTACCTTCAAGCTCTACTTCCACTCAATTGCTAAGTTCCATGGACTCCACCTCATAATTGTCTCCTAAGTCTGTTCCCTTTTCCATTTCTATTGTCACTGTCCTATATCAAGCTAAGACTGCTACTGCAAAGGCCTCTCAAATGGTCTCCCCATCTTCCACTTCTCATTAATATAATCTTAAATATGTTCTGATAGATCCCTTTATCTTCAACAGTTTCCTTCATTGTCTGAAAGATGAATAAAATCACCTCTCCAGGAGGTGAAATATTCAACTTTGTGTCCATGTCAAGTCTTCCATTTTTGTCTCCTGTACTTCATGACACAAACTATGCTCTGATCAAATTGTGCTATTTGCTGATCTCAAATATATTTTTGCCTTTTCAAAAAAAAAAAAATCCTACAGTCAAGAATGCCTTGGGCTGATACTATAATAGCTAAGATATCAAGGGACTATTTATCTTTATTTTATTGAGTTACTCCTGTCCTGCTCTCCCTAGAACAATCTTGGCTAGGTAAGAGCCATCACAGACATCTGTCTGTGTTCATGACCATCATTCACTCATTTGCTTCATTCTCCAAGATTCACAGACACTTCCCCAAGTCTCAGATTTGTTAAAATAAAAAATGTTCTAATCAAACCATACAAGCAATTTATCACTAAACAGATTTTCACTTCCTTATCATTCTATTATGATCTGTCTGAATGAATCAGAGAGGAAACATTAGAAGCCTCAATTTACACTGAAATTTCTTAGCAATCAATGTTTCTAAAGAGAGAAATTCAGAATAGAGTATGGCAAAATTTATGAGTTGGGAAAATATATAATTTTTTAATAGGCAGACATTCCACAAAATGAATTTATACATCGTCTTCTCAGTCAAGATACTAAGATTTTTAAAAACACACTACTAACATGGTGACAGAAATGTCATCGATGTTGTAGTAAGAGAAGCGAATGTTACAGAACTAATGAATTTTCATCAGAGTCATCAGATCATTTCAGAATGGGTTAAGTTGCTACCATTTGCTATTCCCATTAATATCATTGTCATGTAAAAGGTTTAATTTTCAGCTATTTTTGTTCTAGATAAAAATCTTTGTCATTAAAATGAGGGATGATTTTGATATTTAATATATTCCATGGCATACTCTAGTGTGGTACCAATTTGGCCTTTTCAGTATTCTGCATATTAATTGACAATCCAGCCTTTCTCCATTCCCCAGATAAGTGAGAGCTGAAATAGAATGGACAGCCAATCAAGTCACAGAATACTGAAAGGATCAACACTGAAGAAATGTGTTGCCCTAATCAGGCACATACACAAGGCACTAAAATTATTTTCTCCCATACTAATGACTAACATAGAAACAGGAATAATGAACGGAACCATCTGAATCCTTTTATGTGATAGTATTACCAGAGTATAGCAATGCTCCTCAAAAGTGAAAACTAAGTATTTCTTTTTTTAGTCAAATGAATAAAACTGCGATCTCACTTAACTTTTAGAACAATGCATTTTATCAGATTCTGCAACAACTGGCAAATTATGTCCTGTATTGAATTTTTCATAGCAATCGGTTTCAGGCACACAATGTGACCTGTAGTTGAAGAATGTACACGATCACTGCAAAAAAACATATCATCTCAATACAAACTCTATCAGTTTCCTCCTCTTGTTGAATTATCACTCTGGTGAGAACCGACATCAGCTGCTTAAATAATGCATTAGCTCTGCTTCCAGAAGCTTTTGTTTTCATTTGAGTGGGCATTTCCTCTAAGATAAACTTTGGATTCTTACCGAAAAAGATAATATAATTTGTCATCATTTAAAGCGCAGTTGAATGTCTGAATCATTTTTATAGCAATAATGATGGAATTTAAAATTTCAAAGAGCAAAGAGTATGGTAGCATGGACACTAACACAGGTGTGGACAGTTCCCCGATTAAATCAATTAACCCAATCCATCCAACAACACCAGGCCTTCTCTACATTTTCTGCAACAGCACAGCACTGGAACAAATGTTAAATATACTAACTATTGCGTATAATAATTTTTCACATCCTAGCATATGCAGAGGAACAGATCCCAAGTATCTTCAAGTCTTTCAAGAGAAACCTTACTCCAATAATATAACTTTAGACTCGTCCTTGCTAATTCTAGACAAGCGTAAATCACTCCCATTGTCTTTCTGAGCTGAACCCTCCAAGAAAGACAACAAATTATCAAAATAATTTCTTCCTTCAAGTTCAAAATTACTCAAAAATAGCCAAGGGGCACTTTAATTTTTCCACAAAATATTATTATTACTCTTAAAGAAAAAATATGTACATTTTATTCAGTAATTCTTAATAAGAAAAATAGTATTTGTTAAGTAACAATATGCCTCCTTTTACCCACCAAATTATGTGGCTGACCAATCAGCAATAAGGTTTGTACTTTAAGTAGTTTTTTGTTTTATTCTATTTTTTTCACACAGGGGATGGATTTACAAACTCAAGGCTAAATATACATGTGGAAAAATGCCTACAGAGATTTGGATAAGCACCTTGAAAAAAGCCCAGCAGAGCTCATCAGCACCTTGTTCTAACTCAGATTTTACATACTGCCCTTCATTCCACTGTAAGCTATGAGCATAAGGTAAGAATAAAAATGCAAAAAGTCAAATATGACAATAAGAATATAACTAAAAGTATAGCCTTGGGGGCCACTTCAGTATTATTTTAAGATGATTACCAGTCTAAATCCCTCTAGTGTTGGATGTTAAATTCCACTGCCTTTTTTTTTTTAATTTAATGACTTGCTAATGTAAACTTCCATCCAGAACAATCAAATAGTATGTCATTTATTCAAATTTACAGTGGCTCTAATGTGCCAGCAAACTCCCTCGTCAAAACAGACAACTTTGAAAACTGTTCGCCTGAGTCAGGAGCTCTATTTCCTAAATTAGCACCAAAGTGTCACCTTGATAGACCATGAACAACAACATCATTTATAATAAAACCAACTTCCCCCTAGAGTGGACAGCCTGGGTCATGCATCTGTAGGAGCTCTCATTATTCCACATAGATCAGAGAGCACATGGAGATGCTCAGACTTCCACAACCTGTCGCCTCCAAAAGCA
Organism: Mustela nigripes; assembly: GCF_022355385.1. Classification (NCBI taxonomy): domain Eukaryota; kingdom Metazoa; phylum Chordata; class Mammalia; order Carnivora; family Mustelidae; genus Mustela; species Mustela nigripes. The sequence continues at coordinate 24,313,709 of NC_081560.1, read as the reverse complement.
ATCATCTGATAAATATATGCTTACCAATCTCCCTCGAGATCTGAGTGAAGGCCTCCACACCACTCTCTCCATAGTTGCCTTCGGAAGCCAGTGTTGACACATAATTCCACCCCAGTGCCGTGACAATGTCCACCATGGCTTGAGCTTGGTAGGAGTCAGGTGGAACTACCCGAGAGAAGAAGTCATACCTGGTGTTATCACTTAGCTCTGGGGCTGTGGATGCATAGCTGATTTGAGGTATCTGCAAAACAAATGACAGATCATTTCAACCCAAGAGGAATCTGTCGAATGGAGAGTTGTCACACAAGAGACCAAGCAGCAAACCCAGACCAGTAACTCAGACACATCAGCCTGAAGCCAAAATATGGCTTTGTGACTGCCAATTTTATTTTATTTTCATTTAGCATTTTATAAAAGTCTGTAGGCTCACTTTCTTTCAAAACACATTTCTAAACAGCAAGAAAGAACTTAGTGTTACTTCAGGTTCTGAAGCCAAAGCAAAACATTTGTGCCTTTTGTTGCTCTTTTTTTATACCATAAAGTTCTGGCACAAAAATGAAGCCAAAATGAAAGTATAGTGCATACACACATCAGAAAAGGCCACCTCTGAAACTGTATTTAGCTTTAGGACATAAAGACTACACACAATCATAAACAGAGAATTTAAGATGAGATTTTTTTACAATTGATACAATTCAGTACTAAGATCACACTTTTGGAAAATTACTATAAATATACAGTTTTGTGAGTCTATTGACTGTTTATTGATATGATCGTTGAGTACCACAAAATGATATGGGAACAGTCAACTATGTATCTTCTAATGAAAAGATGGTTCCAGCTGCCCACCTCAAAATACTACAAAATGGGAATCTATACCATCATTTCTTTGGGAAAAGAGACAATTTTCTGGCATACATAGAGTGAATTACCAGACTTTGAAAATTAGGAATCCTATATCACTTATCCAAATAAACTCAAAGTAACAAATTAGCTACATACCACAAATCTCCCCCTAAAAATCTTTTAAAATGTAACATTTACTCATATATCCAAATGAGGACTTTTACTTTATCAGTGAAAAGTGCTAGGATAGAAGAACACATGATGCTAAAGCAGTAGAGTGAAAGGACTTTCAGCTGAGATGGGGCACAGACAATGCAAGAAATCGGCAAACAAGGTAAGGAAGGACATTTCAGTCACAAAGAACTGCATGTCCAAAGGCATACAGTCAAGAAAGGGCATGGCAGATTCCAGGATTTGTAGCATTTCACACAGAGGGAATGCGAGATAGCAAGGGAGGAACATCAGGAAATAAAACTGCAAAGCTGGGCAGATAAAGGGCTAGTCGGGTATGACAAAAAGTGTGGATTTTATCACAAAGGCATGGGGAAGCACAGAATGACTGTAACTAAGATAGAGGCATAATCAGATTTTTGTTTCAGAAAAATAATATTGGCAGCTGTGAAGAAAGTTGCAGCCCTCAAATTTCAATGTACACCTAGCTAACCCCATTCCTGAAAATTCTGACTTGGTATGTCTAGAGGCTTAGAAATCTGCATTTTAATATGCTCTCCAGAAGAATCTAATGCAGGGGGGTCCATCCTACGCTTAGAGATAAATTAAAAGAAAGCTATGTTAGATGCAGGACAACAAGTTAGAAAATTATTATAGAAATCTAAGTAAGAAAGTATGAAAACTGGGGGTGTGTGGGTGGCTCAGTCATTAAGTGTCTGCCTTCAGCTTGGTTATGGTCCCAGGGTCCTGAGATAGAGCCCCTTCCTGCTCCACAGGAAGCTTACTTCTCCGTCTCTCACTCCCTCTGCTTGTGTTCCCTCTCTTACTGTGTCTCTCCCTGTCAAATAAGTAAGTAAGTAAATAAATAAATAGAAAGTATGGAAACTCAATTAAGGCAATGATGGGGAAGGTTGGGGTTAGGGAAGGGCATGGACTCTGTAAGTATCTAAAACCAAGGTAAGGTGAAGGTAATGAAGGGAAATGTGGACTGACTCTTAGTTCTGTGGCTTTAGTAACTGGGTGGATGATGTTTGCTATTTACCAAGATATACAGAGAAAGAGGAGATTTAGAAGACAAAAATTATGAGTTTAGTTTTTTTGGCTTCTTTTGAGCTTACTATGAAATGAATGAAAGCAACTAAAAAGTAGGTAATAATATTGGGGATGTGGAGTTTAAGAGTCTCTGGGACTGGAGATAAAGAATGGTGGGGGCATAATGAAGAAGACAGTCAAAGCCAAGGAATGTATGAAGAGTGAAAGAGGGCAGCTTGGGAGTATGTGCTATGCAACAGTGCATCTCGCTGCTCCTCTGCTGCCCTGCCACAGTGTGCAAGTTCAGGGGTCATAATGAATCCAAGATGCCCCAATTCAGGTCGCTTGGTTAAAGATGCAGGATTGAGGGGCGCCTGGGTGGCTCAGTGGGTTGAGCCGCTGTCTTCGGCTCGGGTCATGATCTCGGGGTCCTGGGATCGAGTCCCGCGTCGGGCTCTCTGCTCGGCGGGGAGCCTGCTTCCCCCTCTCTCTCTCTCTCTGCCGGCCTCTCTACCTGCCTGTGATCTCTCTCTGTCAAATAAATAAATAAATAAAATATTTAAAAAAAAAAAAAAAAAAAAAAAAAAGATGCAGGATTGACCAGTACATAAAACAATTAACTTTGTTCTGCATCTGATCCTGCAGGTAATGTCAGTGCTAAGATGTCCAAAAGGCTGCACTTCCACCTTCCCATGTACGGCTGACTGCATAGCTTGCAATCCATCCCCTGCCATACCCTGGCCAGATAATTCCCAGTCCACATGGAGTGGACTCTCCCCTTGACATCCTTGAAAAGCCCTCAACATCTGAATAACATTTCATGGGTCTAGAGAGTCCTACTCCATATCTATAGCCAATAAAGTGAAACTAAACTTCCCAAGGCACAAGTCTTAGTTACCCAGGCAGCAGCTACAATGTGCTTGGAGCTCTCCATGGTGCTGCAGGATCTATTCAGCTTCTGTATCTCTATATATTGACTATAACAATGATTTTATCCTATCTAACCCCCAATTCTTCCTGGTCCTATTCTCCTAGTGGACCATGTTAACTTGCTTGTTAACATTGTGGGACCATAAAAAACAGTCCGTCCTGCCTCCTTCCTGCCCCTTTGCTTTCTTTGCTAGATATGATCGTTCCCTTGAATAGACTGTGCTTATGACTCCTCAGCAAGGACACCTCTTCAAATCTCAAACCACACGCCAAATCTGGGTCTATTTCACCTTCTATTGCTTGCTTCTAAATAACCTCAGAAAGAGACAATGAATGACTCAGAGAGATCTACCTTTTACTAAATAAAACTCCCAAAGACCAAGAGCATGTACATTCCTACATTCTAATGAAAAAGATTCAGCTGCCTGAATTTCACTTTGAAAGGAATTCTGTGCATGTGTGAATGGTGTGTGTGTGTGTGTGTAAGTGTGAGAGAGTGTGTGTGTGTGTGTGTGCACGTGCGTGTGTGCGTGCGTGCAGGTAGGAAGAGATAGGGGAGCATTCTATGGCTAATTCTATAGCACTATACCATTTCCTTGTCCTATTAATGTCATTGTCATTATATGATAACCCTCCCACTTCCTCAGCTACTCAGAGTCCAGCAGTAAAATGCCTTACACAACTCCCACCCTGCCTATAATAATGAGCCACCCCTTTCTAAAAATGAGCACAAAGTGTGAAAATTGAGTGTTTGAAACCAAAACTAATTATCTCAAATTACTACCTTCAGTCAGTCACTTTCAGGGCTGTTTAATTAGCAGTCAGCATCATGTTTAGGATTAATTAAACAGGTGTAAAGGGTATATAAAATAAAAGTACAAATAGAAAATGGTTATTTGAATAATTAGGTAAAGGACTTACTCCCCAAAGTCTTAAGGAGTTTTCTCTTTGCAGATCTATGTGTGGAAAAGTGAGAGTACATGTTTGTGTTTTCATTTGCTCAATTTTTGCTATGCTGCAGTCTACAATAATAGACATCGGAGTATACTGATCATATTTTAAGACAACTTTTCAAGTCATTATGAAGTTGCATCTCATTTTAATTTTATTGTGGTTGACCACTAAGCATTGGCTCATTAAGCATTTTAATTTCTGTGCCAGCATTCCCAATATTTCCACTATCCTCAAATTAACCCCCTACTGGCAAATGCAGTGGGTTTTTTTTTCTTAAAATCTGAAATATTTCTTTTTCTTTTCTCTCCACTAAATCCATCCTAATCCCTCTTCATTTACTAGAGTTTCATTTACTAGAAACAACAAGAATAAAAAAAGAAAAATGAAAAAGAAATGGTAAGTGAGGGACAAAAGTAGAGAGGGAAATGAAAAAGGAAAGGAGAATGTACCAAGAAAATAGGGTGTTAGGGAAAGCATTCTGCATCAGCTCATTCCTTATAATAAGTAACATCCTCCACAAGCCTCTGTTAAATCTCGCTTGCCCATTCAAAAGATATCCTGACTCTTCAGTCTGGGTCACCAAACCCTGAAGTCAGACTCCATCCAATCCTCCTACCTAACCTACTGTCTTCCCTGCCATGCCCTGGTGGAGTCTGCATGCACATGCTGTTCCCTATGTAGCCCATTCTGTCCACCTGGCAATTTTTTTTTAAAGATTTTATTTATTTATTTGACAGAAAGAGAGAGATCATAAGTAGGCAGAGAGGCAGACAGAGAGAGGGGGAAGCAGGCTCACTGCCGAGCAGAAAGCCAGATGCAGGGCTCGATCCCAGGACCCTGAGACCATGACCTGAGCCAAAGGCAGAGGCTTAACCCACTGAGCCACCCAGGCACCCCAATCCACCTGGCAATCTTCTGCCCAAATTCAATATCCAACTCAAAAGTCACCTCCTCCCTAGGAAGCTTCTGCTAACTCTTTCAGGCAGAGCAGTTTTTTCTGCTCCTTGCTCCCACAACCTCCTTCATCTGACACGAGGACCATGACTGAGTGCTGGCTTATGAGCCTCCCACTGAAAAACTCTCTATTGATTTATTTGGTATCCCTAGCATCTGACAGAACAAATGCTCAACAAATATTTGGAGACAATTAATTAATTAAGCTGTGGCAGGAATTTTGATGCAGACTCTTCCCCACAGCCTTCCACCCTGCTTTCCACCAAAATATTGGACAAACTATTCTCCATTTGCCCTTTTTACTCCTTCTCCTTCCTACTCTATGTCCTAGGAGGCTGCTCTCTGACTATCTCACTTGAGCTCTCTCACCTCAGGCTTCCGTCTGAGTTTGGCCATTGGGAGACACTAAGAGAGAGGGAGGGCAGGAGATAGAAGTGAGGATTGATGCTCCCAATTTCTTCCACCAATCTGGTGTTCCTCTGCCTAAGCCCTCATCCATAGCTAGAGTTCTTACAAGGTTCTAGTGACTACTCTCTACAGTTATCCCTTCAGATCTTCTTAGTGTTGCCAATTCCTGAGTACTTCCCATCTAGTGATGGGTCCTTTATCTTATAATAGTAGTTATAAGTAGTACTTTTATTTTATAAATAGTACTTCTAAGTAGTACACTTTATAAATAGTATTTTTGTTAACCCCTCTCCCATCACCCTGTGAGTGTGCCAGAAGTCCTAATATACCCACTCTTCCAGGTCTCTGTAGAAGAGGCATACACTGCCAAGCTTCCTATCCTCGGCTCTGCCCTAACTAGCTCTTAGCTCTCCTCCACCCATTTTCCCTTCCAGCCTTTTCTACCACATCCCTTACATAACTGTTTCTTTTCTCTTTCAGTGCCTTATAAAATCAAATTACATCACTTGAAAACACCTATCATTTTGATTTTTTATCATTTTCCCTGTGCTGAGTTTCCATAAGAATATGATATGTACTTAAATTAAGGTCATATTTCCATTACCCAAATAAAGCATATTTGAGGCATAACTCAAGATACTCATCATCATACTCTCTTTAAAAATTGCTTTTGCTTCCACTTTTCTGATAATTGGCTTGGTTAGGGGAAAAAACTCTTATTCTTCCATTACATTTTCACTTGAGTCCACATAAGGGATTCTTACCCCTAAACTTAGCTCTCTGCAGCAGCTGTATAACATGTATTTTCTACCTAGATCTCTACCTTTTACCTTACTCTCCTGGGGGGCGGAGAGAGAGGACAGAATGAGAGATCAGATTCTATGTTTATGGGGCAAGAGTCACTAACTGGCTCTGCCTTCATTGTCTGACCTGCCCACACACATACCAGGCTTCTTTTCTCTGTATGGCTAGAAGACCAGGCTAGGCCTCTCTTCTTGGAGAAGAAACCCATCCTTCCTTTCCATATTCCACTGACAACCAGGTGTTGGAGGGTGGCCTGAAACCTATGTCACTGGTTTGACAAACCAGTGACATGTCACAAGTCTTCTATACAGTCTTAATATTGAGATGTGTGGCATGGGAGTAGGAGGCACCATTTTGGCTTCAAGTCTGCACTAAATGCTTTCCAATCCAGTTTATCTTAACAGACGGCTGCATGTCTGAGGAAGTTATTTGATGTTTGCCCAGCTGTTAATAAAACTAATTACTTGATCCACATTTAGCTAATTGTTCTGTGAATCTTGGACTTACAAACTCTAAGAGAGGCCAAAGTCTGACTTAGAACTCAAGGAAGCAAAAGCTCTATTTTAGAAAAAAGAAATTCAGTTATAACTTTTTGGATATTTTAGTAAAAATAAACAAATATATATCATAAGAATATATTTTAAATAAGAGTCAGGAGAGGTTTTTGTCCTCTCATGACTGTTCTTTACTTCTTCTAGACAGAACCCCAGATTTTTACCTAGGACTTGGCCAATCCAAAGAAGACTACATCTTCCCAGCCTTCTTTGTTATGATTATTAGCAGCGGTGAGGATAACTTTTGAAAAATGGTCTTAAAGGAAATGAGCATATATATCTCATGTATCTCCCTCTTTCCTGTTGGCCAGAATTTGGACATGACATCTTAAGCTCAATTAGCCATTTCAGGTCATGCCCCAGTGATGGTAGAGCAAAAAAAAGTCACATCCTAGTCCAAGCCATTGCATCATCTGAATTCCTAAAACCACTTGACAGTTCTTCCTGCTTCCGTTCTTGCTTCTCTCAAATCTATTCTACACCAGTAAACAAACGGATCTTTTTTAAAAAAATCAGATAAGATAAAAATCTTGCCCAAAGCCCTTCAATTTTTTCCCATTGGTCCCATAATAAAGCCCAAACTTCTTGAGGCAGGATCCTTGTGATTTGGCATCTGACATCACCCTTCACTCACCTGACCCAGCCAAGCCCTTTTTATCCTCCAGGCTTCACGCCTTTCACTCCATATGTTTTGCCCAAGTTTTTTCTCATGATTCAGCCTTAGTTCAAATGTCTCCTTCTCAAATAGACCTTCCTTGATTTCGTTCCTACAGTGGTCTCCCCAGCCTCATTAGTACCTCATCATCCTATTTATTTCCTTCATTACACTTCATCACAGCCTGTGTTAATTTGTGTATACCATCTCCCCTACTAAAATGTAGATTCTACAGGTTCTTCTTTGTGCTGTTTACAACTGGAACACTACCTCAAAAATTAATGATGGGCTGTATGGTGACTAACATAACATAATAAAAATTTAAAAATAAAAAAGATAAAAGAAAAAAACAACTGTAACATGAGCTTCTAACACATAGTAGAGGCTCAAGAAATTCTCACTGAAAGAAAAATTAATACACCTACCAATCAGTCAAGGACCCCTTTTATTATTTTTCTCCATGCATTGTGATTTTGAAAGATTTTGCTATCAAACTATTTAAGTAAAAATTTACCCATTCCCCTTTTTCTTTATTACTCAAAGATCTATTCATTTGCTAAAGCTTCTGATCAGCATGAGATAATCTGTTGTTACCAAACTGAAATGATAAAATTCCAGTTCAAATTAACTAAGGGCCATTTCAGCTGTAGCTGTGCAGGCATATTGTAGGGAAGCCTACAACAGTCACCAACCTTTTTGAAATGCTGAAAATAGCCATGAAAATTTCATAACTATCTTGACAAACACTTTAGTCTGTTGTTAAAGAAGAATAAAAATTACATTTCTAATCAAGGACCAAAGTCAGAGATTTTAGAATTATTTCCCCTTCTTGCTTATCTTCATCTGTAAAATGGATATTCTAGACAGAGCTAAGAGTGCTTCTGTCTCCCTTAAATGTCCTGTGTTTCTCCCTGCTGCCATCATGGAGTCTGACTCCATGATGTATTACTCAGTATTACTGAGATACAAAGGGGTCTGAGGGACTTTCAGACACAATAAATACTCATTCATGGTCTAAGAAGCTTATAATTCCACTCCTTTTTTGGAGGGGCTTCCCACTGTTTATATATTAAAATATTGTGGAGTAGCATAAAACTTGCCTTGTCTACTCAAAACACTATGAATCCTGCATCCATTTCTTTCTGGTTTGACAAAGTTTCTGGTTTGACAAAGATCCCTAAGGAGCCAAGACACCCCCAACAAGACTAGCAATGAGCGACCTGAACACAGCTCAGAGGAAGCCCCTCAGAATCCTGGTAAATTTAAGCCTTCCTGTAAGACACTCATATACCTCCAAGGACAGATTTGCAGACAGAGCAGAGCAGGTTTGCGGACATGAGTCACACACATCTTCACCATCAATTCTTGACAAAAAGGTTTTTGTTCTTGTTTACCTCTACAAACAACCTTGTCCATTGATTGTCGAACTTAGTAGTGGAGGAGGTTAGTGGGGTAGGTTCTTCATGTTGTTCAATAGCATCATTGGTTTTCTCCAGTTAGGGATCAGCTTGAAGCTATGCTCTTTCCTCGGGGGGTAGTGTTTACCTGTGAACTTCCTCAGTAATACCAGCCTTAGCAACAGCAGCCACTGCTATGATAACTTCCTGCCACTTGGTCTTAGGATGGATTTATTGTTGTTACAGAAAATGGTCCAGGAAACCAGAACGATTACAGTCATTTAACTTTTGTCATTTCAGATGTGACTACTTTTCTGGTATTAAAACCGCTTGCTGCTCTTGGCAAAACATGAGTATATAATCAGAAATTGAATAAAAATAAGGAGATTTGGAGCTAGAATTCAGTCTCCAGCATTGACCCTCCCCTCCTCACACTGTCCTGAGCTGTCATGCCCCTCTCAGTTTCACAAAAATGAGTAAGGAGAGGGAAAGAAGAAAGGAAAAGTAGAGCCAAAGAGTGGAGTAATAATGGAGAGTAATGACTATCCTCAGTTTGCTTCCAAAAGCATGGTAGAAGTCCTAATCTTCTCCCAAACCAAGACCTACTCAAAGCAATCCTGCCTGCAATGAATAGATAGTAATATTCTTATTTGTATAAGTTAGTGCCAACTGTGAAATTCAGTTCCTGGCTTTCTTCTCAGTTCCATTCCCACAGTCAATTTGAAGGGACACAAACTTTTGTGTGTTGCTACACCGTGGAGCTTAGCAAAAGAAAAGGAGAGGAAGTCTGTTGAAACAAGAAATTGTGGAGGCCAGGAAGAGAGAAAAAGAAAGAGACAAGGAGAGAGATTTCAGTGTACTCTATTTTTATCCTTCTCCCCAACATCAGCTCATTCAGAATAAGCGAACTCTATCTACGCACCCACACTGAAAGGGCCTGTGGTTAATTAACATAACTGAGTGTAGCATGACATTGGTACTTTTAAGGTCATAAGTTTAATTTCATTATGGGCCAGGATGCAGACTGTACCCCCCACCAGAACCTTCCTCCTCACAAATACACAGCACAGATAACAAAGCCAACCGGAGAGAGGAGAGACAAGGTCAATTCATTCTCACTCCTAGATAAATAATTCAAAGATGGCTTGCTACTGATGTGAATCTGAAATTTCAGAGGCAAATATGAAGATCCAGTCAAAGAGTACATTTTTGTACATATAGATACCTGAAAATATAAATATATATTACATTTACAAAGTCATTTCTTGGTTTCAGGTAATCCATTTGGATATTCTCCTGAATTGTAATAGGGTACATTTTCTCGCCACTTTGCAAAGGTAACGTCTTGAGTTAGGGAAGCAGCACACTCAAATGAGGGTAACTACAGGAAGGTTCATAAAGGGACTATTTTCAAGGCAGGGGCAGTATTTAGGTAATGGTAGTGTAAAGCCAAAATCCAGTAACAGTCAGAGGGGGGCAGTTGCCACCTCTGGGCACTAAGGGCTAGAGAAGGGAGCAGTTACAGAAAGCAAAAGAAAACCATCTTGAGAGAAGCAATGGCTTCCCTGGGGAGATACAGCCAGTCCCTGGTCACTCCACAAAAAGGGATTCAAAAGAATTATACCATGATCTCCTGCTGGCTCTCTCCTTGACCAAACTCACTGAAAACCAAGGAGTAAGAGAAACTATTGCTGTTTTGGGGACAGAATCATCTTCCAACACAGGGAAGAGAAGGCAAAAGAGAGAGAGAAGGTGGATATGAGGGCAAACAAATATAGTCAGTCTCAGGCATCATTCATCACTGATCATTAGACACATTAAATAAATTTATGTACAACTGTGCAGATTTCCACTTTCTTATATTATTTTTTCATAACTTGATTTCAAGTACTTTTGGCATAACATCTACACTAAGACATTTTGGTTAGGCTATTAGAAACTCCAACCCTAAAACTAACCATCAGTTAAAATTTCTTTTGAAGAATAAGTAATGTCCCATTTGAAAAAGAACAGTAATGATGTTAATCCAATTGGTAATGACATTCTAACCTGTTTATTTAAAATGAAAGACAAGCAATCTATGAACATGAAAAAATTTACATATAAACAACCATAATTATAACCTATAAGATTAATACATCTTTTTTTTTATGGCTGCTAATTACATTTTACAATGAGAAAGCACAGTAGCTCCTAAGGGAAAGAGTTGTTATAATCTATCAAGTCACTAGTAGTGTGTGAATTTTTAAGCCTAACCACATTGCATATATTCAACCAAAAGTTCTAACAGCAAGTTGGATTTAAAACCTTCACTTTTTAAGCAAGAGACTTTTATATTCCAACTAGTTCTATAGTTCTTCTAATTTATGGCTTCTCCTGACCTTCAATTTTTCCTTATTCAAAAAATAAGTGAACACGATTTTTTTCTAATTTCCATACATTTCAGTAGACTGTAATTTCTAGAAAATGATAACCAGCATATATGCAAAATTGCAAACTAAAAAGGTTAATTCAATACACACACTTTTTCTGATTAGTGGTTAAATTAAATATAATGTATTTTTAATGGTTACTTTTTGATTAGTCCATTCAACAGATTAGCTCCCACTATATTCCAGATACCATGATGGGCTCTGGATATAGGGCAGCAAACAACACATGGTCCTTCCACCCCCACAAAGCATATGGTGAGATGAAAAAGACAGGCATTAAGGAAACAATCACCAAATAAACATTTAACAGCAACTGTAATAAGCACTGAGAAAGAGAAGTACAGGCTGCAAAAAGTAACAAGGTAACTCATCTGCTCTGGGGGGACTGGGAAGGCTTCCCTGAGGAAATGACATTAAGCTGACACATGAAAAGTGAGGGGAAAAAGGAAAGGAACACCCAACACCAGCCACAGGTTGTCTCTCACTTCAGCCTTCCTTCAGATGTGTAAACGACCCAATTTGTACAAGTGAGGAGGAGGGGCAGTCGACTGACAGGTACTTAATTTTAGAAACTTGTCATAGGTTGCATAATATTATAACAAAGGCCACCACTCCCCATGCTTTTCACACATACTATTTTCAACTAGTATATGCATAATTTGGGTTCTCATATCAGAACTATTTAAGAAAATAACTATCAGCAAGAAATTTAATTTCTTGAAATTTAATTATCAGCAAGAAAGTGTGTTAGGTTCTCATAGATCCTGAGGTACATAAGGGTCAGGAATGAATGAACAAATGAACGGATAGATGGGAAATGAAAGAATGAATAAATCCAGCAAAAACTAAACTCATAGGGAAAAAAACCAACCTTAAGGCAAGGGCACAGGGACGAGGGAAGCATACTTTATATTACTTATAAACTCTAATATTTGTTTCTTCTAGGAAAGTAAAAAAGTGATCTAAAAGTAAAAGAAACACTTCACTTTCACTCAAGCAGTGAAGGCTTTGGGATAGGATTTCAAAAGGCATAAGAAACAGGTTAGAAATAACCCAGGAGGAGAATAATTGGGGCTTTTTCCTCCTTACAAGATAATATACATTTTCAGCACCTCTCAGGAGGAGGAATGAGAAATAAATGAATCTGTCCACATCTGAAAACTCTGCTCAGTGACCCAGCATCCTGGAGAGACAGGAGAATGTCATTCCCTGGTTTCATTACTTCTAACTACTACTACCATGATTCCACTGTATTCCAGAATAAAAGATATCTTCTTGAAAAAAAGTTTTCATGCAGTTTGGAATTTTGAAATGAAATCTATCTCTAAGTATTCTTGTAAACAAAAGGTGGGGAAAACTTCTCAATGAGTTCCCTAGGACAGTCAAAATTTTCTGTAAGAGGTTTTTTTTACATGAGTACAAAAAATTGATCAATTATGATTTGTTACATTAGAAAAACCAAAATGATGTTGTGGCATGTTCTTAGCATCATTCGCTAAATCACTTAAAAATCTAACTCTCCCACCTACTCATCCCCATCACTACTGTCTTAAAACTATCACCTAGCATTTAATTTTCCTCTTCTGCTGATTTTCTTGATGTAGCAATCACCACTGTGGTTCAATTTTTCCCCCAAGCGTGTCAGCAATAAACCATTAAAAAAATAAAAAGTTAGTAATTATAACCAATGAATTGAAGTCAATAAACCTTAAGCTGACAAACAGTCCATTTAGATTGGCATTTTATCACTCAATAATATATGATTTGAATCTTAAAAATAAGGTAGAATGTTGATAAGGACATTTGTCTTTGTAAATAGTTTCCCACTTGACAATTTCTTGGATTTTCAGTAATTACCCACATTCACTGATACCCTGGTTTTCAACTGATTATTTATCCCCCAGCTGGCATTCAAGTACAGATTCTGAACATCAAATACCAAATACTACTGGAAATTTTTATTTCCTTTATGTTATCTAAGCTAGTGAATTCAGTATGTTAGAAGAGGGTGCATATGAGGTTAAAGGTCTTAACTATAGCTCCATTTTCATAGGGACTAAACTCACCACATTCCAAAGACCAAATAGTTGATTTCATAAATGGCCATCATTGGATAATAGCAAAAGTAGATGAAAGAAGGCATATGAGTCATATTCTATTATTCCACTATATGTTGAAGAATGTGCCAAGCACATGTTCCTCTGCCAAGCAACATCATTATCATCTTAGTATCCAAAGGGCAACACATTAAGTTTCTCCAAACTGTACTAATTAGCCCTTTTATTACCATCTCTGCTGCATCCATAGGGAGGGCTAGCTTACTGCTCTTAATAAACCTCCTTTACGTGTCATATCCCATCTGCACACCTAACTAATGAAACTATGTATGCATGTGTAAGTTATGTGTGTATATCTATATATATACGCATGTGTGTTTGGTTGGTTTTGCCAACATTCATTTAGCAGGTTGATTGGCCAAGAACGTGCTAAGTGCTCCCTCCCAATTTTATGGGTGAGAAAACTGAGACCTGGAAAAAGTTAAATAACTTGCCTGAGGCTGAATAATTTGTAAATGGTAGAATGGGATTCAAACATAGTCAGTGTGGATCTTGACTCATCTCTTAAACACCTCTACCCTCTACTACCTCAGGCCTATTTTAAAATGTTTGTTGTTCAGTAACTTTGCCTCCCATGAATGCCCACATTCCTAAAAATGCAACCACAGTTTCCTGTTCTCACCTTTTCTAATCACATACACCACCTCTCAAGGTCTCAGGCCATGATTCAGGTAGAGCTCAGACACTACCATCACCACGTAGGTCATCACAGTGAAAAGGAAAAATGAACATTTCCTATAAGTAAATATAATCTCCTTCCTCTGGTTTTTACTAATTGCTATAGTCCCTTATGTGGAGGAAGGCTTCCTAGCCCAGCCGGGTACTAGCAAATTGGTCAAAGACAGTGTGGGCATAGGTAGAGTTTGAGTAGTTTTGGCAGCAAACACCTAGGTACACAAGGGCGGTCAGGAGCTGAGGCCCAAAGACAAGAAAAAGCATGTGCAAAAACAACGGGTGATTAGCAGAGGCGGAAACCAGGAAAGGTAGAAGGAGACTAAAGGGTATTCCAAGCACAGGGGACAATACTTGATAGAAACCAACATATAAAAGAATATGTTTAGAAAAATAAAACAATTCAGTGGTATCTGTACAAAGTATTCATGAGCCTAGTTCAGTCTTGTTTTGTTTGTTTGGTTTTGGTTTTCATTTCAATAAGCATTTGTTAATCACCTACTATATGCCAATAATCTTACTTGACTTCTATGAAAAATCACTCTCCCAATTTTCCTCATAAATCTCTACATCCTTTGTTGGCTATTATTCTTGTGTTTCTTCCTTTAACTGTTAGTCGTCTTTAAGATACAATCTACATTGCCTTTTCTTTTCACTTGACAACCACTCCAGATCTATCCATCCAGTATAAATCACTTGTCTGAGCTCCACACCCATGTCCCTGAAATATCCAGTGTATCCAACTTGTATGTCAGAGCATGTCCCAAACTTATTACATCTTTACCAGCGTAAACTAGAAGCCAACTGCTATACCAAAATTCTCAAACCACATCAAGCTATTCAGCCTGATTCCAAATCTATATAAGAGTTACATAGTTTATTGTTCGTAACAATTTCTAACTATAAGGTACTGAGTGTTTTCCTACTACAGCATACAATGCAGGACTTTGGTCTACCTTGTCTGGCCCTCATCTTTCCTATGTCTGAAGTTTCAGTGGTCAGATTAGTCACCATAAATAAAGACGTTTTAAAAAATAAATTTAGGTTCTAATTTCCTTGAGAGGAAAGAAATATGCTTTGGTATGTGCTTGGCATGAAAGATATATTTATATTCCGAAAGACTGATTCACCAGCATTGACTACAAAATCTCTAGTCCATGAAGTTTTTTCCATAATATTGCTGCTCAGTGTTGTCAGCAAACCCGCAGCAGAGCATCACCTAGAAGCTGCTTAGCAATGCAGAACCTCAGGCTCCACCCTGACCTACTGAATGAGAATCTGTATTTTAACAAGATCTCCAGGTGGTTTCTATGCACAATAAAGTTGGAGAAGCAATGCTCTAATCTAAAACATTGAATGTGTACTCAGGAGCCCCATATTTTCTTTTGAAAATTTTCCATATTATACTCAAAGGGATTTAAATGCATTCATTGCAAGGATTATTTTGGTAGATCTTGATGTTATCATCAGGAGGAGATAGAAAAGTTCCCTCTAAGCTCACTTTTAATATTAAGACATTGGTGCCTTGAACATGATGTTCACTTCCCCTAAGGTGAAAAACACCTCCTAAAAATCCAGATATTTCTTTTCAAAAATATCCCACTATTCACAAACTGTAATCATATTTTAAGAGTATTTTGTTTCAATTCTTGTATCAAATGTTGACATGAAGTTTATTTTCATGTCATGGTTAATCTACAGACCAGTGAATAATACATCATGTCAAGTGTTGAGAGTTAGTAAGAGGTTTTTAAAACATATTGCTCAATTATTTGAAAATAACAGATGAGTTTTTGAAAAACAAAAGTTTGACAAATGCTGCATGATTGAAAGTGAAATTTAAGATGCAATGTACCTTGCCATCAATAAACTTCCCAAAGCATTCATATGTAGCAGGATAATTTAGTGACATACTAATTATTATCTGATTCTTATTGCTCTAGGAGAACCATGAAAGATTTCTTTTTCCTTTTTTTCTTCCTTTTGTGTCTGCCACAAGAGCAGTCAATCCTGTATTCCCTAGATAATAAACAGGCTTTGTTTTCAGAAGCCTTAGCTTACAGAAGCTGTATATCTAAATTCTCTAGAGAAGGAGGATCACCCAAGGTTTGAAGAGAAAGAATTGAAATGGGAGAGAGTAGTATCGTTCTTCATCAGGGACTGATGAAGAACTTCATTTTGCTCCCTTCTAATGTCTGAGAAGCCAGGAACCTCAACAAAGAAGCCTTTACCTGTGTTTGCCATGAAAGGAAAGGGTCAGTGCCTTTTAATAGCCCGTGGGGGCTACAGTGAGCATTTCCATAGCAAACGTCTCTGTAGCAACTGAAACTGAAGTATAGACCCCAAATATACAATGATCGAATTTCTTGATATGTTAGTAAATGTGGCTCATTGCCAGAGTTACTTGATATAGAAGAAAAAAGTTGCTTGCACTTGAGGTTTTTTTCTTTTTTTAAAGATTTTATTTATTTATTTGACAGAGAGAGAGATCACCAGTAGGCAGAGAGGCAGGCAGAGAGAAGGGGTGAAGCAGGCTCCCTGCTGAGCAGAGTGCCTGATGCGGGACTCTATCCCAGGACCCTGAGACATTGACCTGAGCTGAAGACAAGAGGCTTAAACCCACTGAGCTACCCAGGTGCCCCTGCACTTGAGTTTTAAAGAACAAATATATTCCTTACAACTACTGCCCTATTACAGGGTAGGCTTGTGAGCTAAGACCCTGGAATCCACTAGCTCTTTAGCAGATTCTAGGAAAGTACACTGTACACAGTAGATGATCCATATATGTTATAGATTAACTACCTAGTAGTGACTGTAAAACAACTTGGGAATCCTGACTTTAATATCTACAATCTACCTGGTAAACTGCTTCTCAAACGCTTTCCACATTTTTGGTGCTTAAATGAAAATAGACTTTTTTTTTTTTTTTTAATGAAGAGCTAACTCCTTTTTCATAGACCATAACTTAGATATATGAAGACATTTATTGTCTTTCCAATTCTCTCTAATTTTCTAAATAATCTAAATATGTAAATGTTTTCATGATGTTTTGCCAGAGACTGTATGTAAATATCATTGGACTCTTAGAAGCAGAAAAGGATAGAAAATAAAACCTTTCAGACACTTCTGTCTTGAAAAATACTACTACTTCAACCTTGAACTTGATGAGATTTATATATTACTTTTTAGATGTCCTTTATTTTTTAATTTTAAGAAATAAAATTTGAGAAAGTTTAACTTAAACAGTTTCTAATGTCATTTAAGAATATAATCTACCTTAGGATGCCTAAGTGGCTCAGTCAGTTAAGCCTCTACCTTCTGGTCAGGTCATGAACTCAGGATCCAGCCCCACATCGGGCTTCCTGCTCAGCAGGGAGCCTGCTTCTCCCTCTGCCTCTGCTGCTCTCCCTCCTGGCATTCTCTCTCTCACTCACTCTTTTGTTCTCTCTCAAATAAATAATTAAAACCTTAAAAAAAAAAAAAAAGAAAAGAAAGAAACATAATCTACCTTAAATTAGGACTGCAGATAATGAAAATGTAGACTTTTTTTTTCCTTCTTAAATAGAGTAAGACAAGTTAGATTCACACAGAGGGAGAGGAAGAATGGAAAGATACAAAGATGGGGGAAAAGATTTTTCAATTAGTAATGAGGAGACTATTTTCAGGAGAGGGGTCAAGAAGAGTGGGAAGGTTAAATACTAGGATACCTGGATGGCTCAGTCGGTTGAACATCAGACCTAGTTTTGGCTCAGGTCATGATCTCATGGTTGTGGGATCCAGGGGTGCTTCTGGCTTCCTGTTCTGGGGGGAGTCTGCTGGAGATTCTCTCTCCCTTTCTGTCTCCCTCTGCCTCTCTGCCTACATGCATGCTCACACTCTCTCATCTCTCTCTCTCTAAAATAAATAAGTAAATCTTTAAAAAAAAAAAAAAAAAAAAGGTTAAGGGCTCCTGGATGGCTCAGTTGGTTGGGCAATTGGCTGCCTTCAGCTCGGGTCATGATCTCAGGGTCCCGGGATCATGCCCTACATCAGGCTCTCTGCGCTCTGTTCAGTCTGCTTCTCCCTCTCCCTCTGAACCTCCTCTCTGTTTGTGCTTTCTCTGTCTCAAATAAATAAAATCTTAAAGAAAAAAAAATCTTGAAAGAAAGAAAGTTAATTAAATACTGCATGAGAAATCATAATTAAAGTAATAAGGCTAGAGTTTGAGAAGAAGAGGATTAGTGGAGATAGCAGTAAGGCTTGAGGACTGAACATCAGAAACAGGGAAAGAAACCTGAAAAGAGGAAAGAGAGAAGTGGGAGCCTTTAGCAAGGGAAGGAATAGGCAGTTTTCTCTCCAAACTTCCATCCTTGCTAAGAGGCTACCATTGACTTAATCGTCTGTTTGTCCTCTTTCTGGACTAGTGTAGACTTGGTTCAGGGTAGTCTCATGCTATCTAACCATTCTCCTGGGTTAGTGAGTCCTCTCATGTCTAACCATCAGGCAGATATTATAATCAACACATCTGGACTTACGCAAACTTTACTGCATTATTCTGCCCACAGTTTCTGATTAAACATTACCAAATTTTCTTCAAAAGTTCCTCTGTTCTATGTCAATATGGGTCGAGTATTCCACAAAAATTTTTTTAAATGCGTATTTTTCTTTCTCCTAAGAAATACAAGCCATCAGTGCAAGGTAAGTTGTCAATTTCCCACTACCAAACTGTCAAACCTGACTTCCTGGGCACCCAGTTCCTCTCCCTTCCTTCTGCTACAAGATTAAATATACCACTTTTCCTATCTAATATCAAGCTTCATCTCGTGCTCTGAATTGCACATGCAATAAGCTCTCTGCTCTTAACACGATAGAATATCCCCTCTCTCTAAATCATTAACTTCATACTCTTAACCAGGTTCTTCCCACCTCCATTCATATTTACTCAAGACCTTCCTATTTAAAAAAACAAAAACAAAAACAAAAAAACTGGGACGCCTGGGTGGCTCAGCTGGTTAAGCAGCTGCCTTCGGCTCAGGTCATGATCCCAGCGTCCCACATCGGGCTCCTTGCTCCACGGGGAGCCTGCTTCTCCCTCTGACTCTGCCTTCCACTCTGCCTGTGCTCACTCTCACTCTCTCTCTGACAAATAAATAAATAAAATCTTTAAAAAAAAAAAAA